>NW_008236807.1:671620-683921 GCF_000691975.1 Corvus brachyrhynchos
CCCGCTCTGCCCAGCCTTGGGAAGTGGCCATGGGCAGGACAGGGAATGGATCTGTCCTGGTTTCTGGAGCTGAGGAACGGGAGTGGCACTGAGGTCACCCCCGGACTTTGGGATGCCCCCAAAGTGTCACCCCCAGGAGCCACAGGGACACAGGGACCCCAAGGACACATCCCTGCCAAGCTCCTCAGGGAGCAGAATCCAGGCTATTCCAAGGAATGCCTCGGCTCTGGAAAAGGGATGGCTGTGTCTCCAAAGGGATGAGGCACCTTCTGAGGGGCAGCTGTGTCCCCTTGGGAAAAGATTCCCTTCACTCAAGTCCCTCCAGTGGAAATTTCCCTGATCCAGGAATTCTGCCTTGCCGGGGTTTTACCAACCCCACATCCATCAATATTCCCAAAAATCCAGCATTTTTTGCACTTCATCCAGCCCTCACCTGGTTTAATCCACATGCCTGCTTCCCAGCTCTCTAACAGAGGCAGGATGGGGCTCAACAAATTTTGGGAATAAAAAGGAGACTAAAAATCCTGCAGTTGAATCCAACCCAGGACACAAACCCTGGGATTCACAGAGCTATTCCCACATTGATCCAGGGGGAATGAGAAGGAAAATGAAGCTGCAATCAAGCCAATTTTTCCCTCCCGCTCCTGTTTTATCTCCGATTCCACCTTATCTTAAGGCATCCTTTGGAAAATGCATCCCACATTCCTTCGGCTTGGGAAGAGTTTGGAGGCCTCCTCACGAAGAAAATTAAGAACTGATTGGTGTCTGGAGCGAGTTCCTTTCCCGAGGAGCTTCCTCGGAGACAAATGGGCCTTAATCACGGAATATTGCGTGACTCAAAGGCGGCATCATCATCCCGGAGCTTTTCCAAACCTCATTTTCCAACGAGCCATTCCAGCCAGGAAGGAACTTAACAAAACACTGGGCACGAGTTCAGCAGTTTCGGAGCATTTTCCAGGAGCACTTGAGGAGTTATTTTCCCATTACCTGCCAGGAGCCGGCTCGGGCTGTTGGAAATTGAGGTTGGCTTTGGGGTCAGCTGCTTATTCCAAAAATCAGGGGGAATTTTCTTCCTGCCTTAATTCAGGATTTTTGTGCCCCAGCAAATCATGTTCCCAAAATTACGTTGTTTTTTTTTTTAAGCTGCTGCTTTGGAGGATCCCATCAAATCCATCCCAAGAACTCCGCTCCGAGAGATGTTTCCAGCGCAGGGATGGAATCCAAAACTGGGATTTAAACTGGTGGAGACCCCCCCAAAAAGGAGAGGGAGAATCCATGAGTTGGATTCCTTCATTTCATAGGCACAGCAAGGAGAGGATGGATCCAGGCTTTCCTTGGAGCCACACAGTGAAAGGAAACCCCCAAAACATCGGGAATGTCCTTACTCGTTCTCCCTTTGGTCCCGGAAGTCCCCGATCACCCTAAACCAAGGAAAAGAAAAAATAAGAGAGATGGATTATTCCCTTTCATTCCCTCCTGTGTTGCTCAGGCCACTGATTCCCACTCCAAGGCGCTAAAATCTCCTGGAGCTGGAAGTCAGATCTTCTGGACAATCTGGAAAACCCTCGGCTCCCCCCGAAATGTTGTGGCCATCCCAACGTTTGGAATGGAGCAGGCAGAATTCCCTGTCTCCCTGTGTCCAAAGGAGTTGTCCAACCTCTTCATCCCTCCATCAGGATTAGGGGCCCTGTGCTCTTATGGATTGGGATGAAAGAGCTGCGCTGGAGGATCCACGGAGACCTTTCCTGGCCTTCCCACAAGACTCGCCTGCCTTTGAACCTCAGGAATTGTCCAAATTCCAAATTAATTGAGGCCAGATTTATGGCATTGACAATGAACGAAACCCCAAAGGACTGAGGGGGTTTTCCTGACTCCATCCATGGCTCAGCACATCCGTAATGTGGAATTACTGCTGGATTTCCCATCCCAACGGGATTCAGCATCTCCATCCCGCAGGGGGGGAGATGGCACCCGAAAAATGAAGGATTTCCCAAATTTCTCCCTCAAATCTTTTTATGGAATGTGTATGGAATAGGAGCTGGAGTGCAGAGCACGTGAGGCTCACCCAGGGGCTCTCCCAGTCCATTCCCAGGAGATCCTGGGATTATTCCCAAAGGCTGATCCAGGGGCTCTCCCAGCCCATTCCCAGGAGATCCTGGGATTATTCCCAAAGGCTGATCCTGGGATTATTCGCACTGGTTTTACAGGGGCAGCTGCTCCCCCCAACATCAGGGCACCGTGTGGATAAGAGATGTAGATAAGATAAGGGTTGTAGATAAGAGTGGGAGATAAGATATCAGCTCTTACTCTTTGGCCTTTCACTCCCGGGAAGCCTTTTGGACCCTGGAAAATGCCATAAAAAAAAAAAAAAGTGAGGATCCACAATAACAGGAGGAAAATGGGAAGGTGGGAAAGTTTGGGAAGAGCAGCCTCCACCCAAAGGCAGAGCTGCTTCCAGGGATGGGCTCCAGCATGGAAAAACAGCTGGAAGAAGCAGCACAGGAACTCCTGCTTCAATCCTCTGCCCACCAGCAGGATCTCCTGGCAGATGGATCAATTCAGCCGGATTCCCTCATTTCGAGAATCCCACTGGGATTTTTGGACCCTCAGCATCAAGGAAAAGCTCCAGGAGATTCCTCCAAAGTGGAGGTGGATCCTTGATGAGGATCTCCAGAGCCCCTGGAGGCCAAGCCAGGATGGGAAGCGCATTTGGAGAGGGGAAAATCCATCGTGGTCATCGCGGTTTGCAAAATTCCCAGGAATATGCAGGAAGATGGGAATTTCCATCTGCATGGACACCTTCCACTACCCCAGGGTGCTCCAGGCCTCACCCAACCTGGCCTTGGACACTTCCAGGGATGGGGCATTTTTCTGGGAATTCTATGCCAGGGCCTCTCCACCCTCACAGGGAAGAATTTCTTCCCAATATCCCATCTATCCCTGCCCTATTCCGGTTTAAAGCCATTCCCCCTTTTCCTATTGCTCCGCATCCTTATAAAAAAATCCTCTTTCTTGTCATTCCATGAAAAATAACAGCTGAATAAATAATAATTAATTACTATCTAATAAGGAGTTCATCCAAATTCTTGCTGCGCTTTGTGTCTCCCCTGACTCAGCCCCCTCCAGCAGAACAAGAGCCTGAAATTCCTGCCCTGGAATTCCCAAATTTCCCACAGAACTGACAACAGCAGGGAGGGATTGATATTCCAGGAGGGCCTCCAAACCTTGGGATGAGTCACCCAAATGGCCAAGGACATGATGGAATTCACAGGATTTCCACTCCCTCATCCCATCGGAATTCAGGTTCCCAAATCTCTATTTCCCACTGGAAGAATCCCATTGTATTCCTCTCATGGCTCGTGGGGATTTTGGCAGCCGTGGAGCCGCGGTTTTCCGGGATAGCGGAACACTCACCATCATTCCAGGGGGACCCCGCATTCCCACGATGCCCTCGTCACCCTGGGGGATGGAGAGGGGCAGGGATGGCCGCTGGCACACAGGGAATCCCAAATCCACAAAGCATCCCAACGTCTGGAATGGAGCAGGCGGAATTCCCTGTCTCCCTGTGTCCAAAGGAGTTGTCCAACCTCTTCATCCCTCCATCAGGATTAGGGGCCCTGTGCTCTTATGGATTGGGATGAAAGAGCTGCGCTGGAGGATCCATGGAGACCTTTCCTGGCCTTCCCGCAAGACTCGCCTGCCTTTGAACCTCAGGAATTGTCCAAATTCCAAATTAATTGAGGCCAAATTTAGATCTTCCATAGAAATCCAAGGCAACCTGAGATCCCGGGATTTAGATTTATGCCAGAGTCAGAAGAGCAGAAACATTATTCCATCATTTCCTTTGGCTAATGAAGCTCCAGCAGGATTTACCCACAGCTGTTGACATTCTCAGGGAATGTTTTGCCTCCTGGGCCTCATCCAACAGCAGGTGGGGAATTTGTCCCAATGGATTGGGCCATAAATTCCCAATTTATTTGTGGAACAGCCACAGGAGCAGCAAATTGAAACACGGCCTCCGATTCCGACTCCGTCTTTGCCGGAAGGAGACCAAAACTTCTGAGGAGCACAAGGAAAAGGGAATTTTGCTGCCTGAAACCCTTCAGGAATCTCTGGGATGGGTGGGTGGGAGGTGAGGGATAAAGCTGCTTCCAGAGGGGGCTGGAAGCTGCAGGAATCCAAGCCTGGAATATTTATGGATGGACCTACCCTAGAGCCAGGGAATCCACGGGGACCTCTCGGGCCAGCGGCTCCAACGCCAACTTCTCCCTGGAAAGCAGAGAATTCCGGAGGTGTCACTCGGAGCAGGGACACCACACCACCCAATTCCTGATTAGTTTGGCCAGGATTGAAGTCCAAGGAAGACTCAGGAGACTCAATTCCATGGATTTTCTGCTGTTCTCTCTGGAGGGGGCTCCAGCAACCATGGGAAGAAGGGAGTGAGGGTGGAATGGGATGAAGAAGGATGGGGTCAGGCATGAGGAGCCAGAGGAAAGCAGGGATTTGTCCCATTCCCATCCCAGGATCTCAGCTTGGGACCTTCCTGGGAGCGTGGCACTGACCTTGTTCCCTTTGGGTCCAGGTGTCCCGGGAATTCCCTGGAAAAGGAGAACAAAATAAAAGGGAGGATTTCCTTTGGAAGTGCTCAGTGATCTCCTATCCCAACATTCCAGAGCAGGAAAGCCCATCCAGCCCAGATCCCTCATCCATCCCTCCCAAAAGGCACAGGGAATATGTCAAATCCACCTCTTTTCCTGGGGATCCCGATGGTCCCACAGGCCCAGGAAATCCATTCCGGCCTCTCCTCCCACGTTCCCCCTGGAAAACAAAAACCCTTTGAGAGGAGAACACACGGATGGGAAAGCTCCTGATTTCCCTGATCCAGACAAAAAGCAGGAGATGGTGACCCAGGTGTTCCCTGCAGTGGCAGGAATTTCCTCATGGAAAGGGTTAGCAGGCATTGGCAGGGGCTGCCCAGGGAAGTCTGGAGTCCCCATGGAGGTGTCCAAGGAATTCCTGGAGGTTGCACTCACTGGGGATTGGTCACGGGTTGGGCTCGGTGACCTTGGAAGGCTTTCCCAACCTCAGTGATCCTGGGATTCTGGGATTCCTCCGTCTTTTCCCAGGGATCAATGACCCCAAAATTCCGTGCTGCCATCCCCGTGCTACGGCCACTCCTTTCCTTTCCAGTCACCTCATAAAATTCCCAGGAAGAACAACTTCCTGGGAGCTCCACTCCTTTCTTTTGGAACCTGAGGACCATCCCACTGTTCTAATCATTCCCGCTACCTTCCCTTTTCCAACTGGGATTTGTTCCCACTTCCCTGACAATCTCCAGGCTCAGGAAGACCTGGAATTGTGGGAGCTTGACCCACAGGATCCACCTGGCATGGACAGTTGGCTCACTGTGGTCACCCTGAGGTGACAAACACCCCATGGTGTCCCCTCACCTTCTGTCCTGGAATTCCGGGCACGCCCGGAGCCCCTCTGTCCCCCTGGGATCCGGGAGTGCCGGCGTTGCCGCGAATTCCTTGGATGCCCTGAGCTCCTGGAGGTCCCGGGGCCCCTGGCTCGCCCTGGTGAGGGAATCACAAGGAATTGGGATATTGGGTGGGATCTCCTGTCCTTCTAAAGGTCCTGGAGAAAAGCTGGGATGTCTCCTTGAATTCTCATGACCACGGAATTTGGGACAGCGCTTCCAGCCCTGATCCATGAGGAGATCCAAGGGCTGGAGGAATTGTCACTGAACTTTGGGATGTCTTTTCTTCCCGAGTTTTGGTGATGAAAGGGCTTTTCCACGGCTAAACAAGGAGAGAGCCTTTAGCTCCTGACCTGAGGTGAATTCCAACATCCCAGGGATCCCTGGCACTGCTGAGCCCACAATGCCCTGGATTTTTTTTTTCCCAGCCTGAGGATGTCCCTGCTGATTGCAGAGAGCTCAGCCCAAACCATTCCATGATTCCATGATATTTATCCTCAGGATCTCCCTCTGAAATGGCCCTTTGGAGGACACAGAGCATTCCCTCTCTCCCAAATCCTTCTCCTGCTTTTCCAGGATGATTTCAGTGCTTTCTCTTTCCAGGCACTTCCATGCTCCACACCCAGCAGTGGAAAACCAGAATGACAAAGAGGAAAATCCACGGAAAAAAATCCAAGCGAGATTCAACCATACCTTAAATCCTGGTGGCCCAGCCTGGCCGATGGGACCTCTGAACCCAATTCCTGGTTCTCCCTGGGAAAGGAAAGTCAGGAAAAATCAGGAATTCTCCTTCCAGTGTGAACCCAGGACAGGGAGAATTTGTTCATGCTGTTTCATGGAGATCCAGCTGAAATCCCACAGAGCTGATCCCATTCCAAGGGTTCCTACAGAACTCTCATCTCCTCCGGATGATCTGAGCTGGAGACACAAAGCTGCTGGGAATCAGCTTTGGAAAAGAGGGAGCAGGAATACGGCCGGGAATGGTATCCCAGGACTCTGGGTCAGACCCATTCCCTGGCGTTACTCATCCCCGAGGTGGCCTGTCCATGTGATCCTCCTGGAATCTCCTCCTGGAATCTCCCCCTGGAATCTCCTCCTGGTCCCCAGCCAGCTCTGGCCACTCCTCAGGAGTGACCTGGACACTGATCCCGAGGTGGGAATGTGGGATATGGGAAAAGGAGGAAAAGGCCCCCCTGGCTGGTGCCAACTTTACCTTTTGACCTTCTTCCCCTCGGTCTCCCTTGGTGCCCTGTGGAACGAAGAGAGGGATCCGAGGTCATGGAATTGTCACCCCTGAGACAGAGATTTCCAGGGATTCTCTGCCTGGAATGTGGGGAAAAATCCTGGGAAAACGCCCTAATTCCAAGGAAATCAGTGATGGGATGAGAGGGGACTTCAGGTCATTGTCTGGGTGAGTGACATCAACCTCTACTTCCATTATTGGGGTTTTGGGGCTAATTTTGATATAATTGCTTTTAAATAATTAATTATTAATTCATTAAATTAATTAATTAATGGTGGTATCATGAACTGTTCTGTCCTATCCTGGGAATTTCAGCTTCTCTATAATGAATAATTCTGATTAAGAAAGATATTTTTGTCTAATTATTTATTAATAATTACTTCTTAATAATTACCCATTAATAATATTTATTCATAAACAACCAGACAATAATTATCTAGTAATTATCATTAATGAATATTTAGCAATTAATCATTAGTAAATTGTTTTTCTATTAATAATTAATTATGATTAATTTATTGTTAATACTTATTAAGAATCTGTTTCGTTATTGTATTATTTATTAATGAAGTATGAATTATTAATAAAGAATTAATTTTTATATCCATCTTTTTGGTTTGCCCTCATTAATCCTGCTGGACAAAGGTTCAACCCCAGCTCTGTAATTCCTTCGACTTCATCCATTGATATTCCAGGGTTGGGATTGGATCCAACCCCACCCAGGCTCCTCTTGGAGAAGATTCCTTAAAAACCCTTGGAGCTGATTCCAGCACTCACCTTCTCTCCAGGTTCTCCCACGTCCCCAGGCTGTCCCTGCAAGACAAAATTCCCCTCCCAGCCACTTTTCTTCCCTCTTTTCCTCCCTTTTCCCAGGATTGCATCCAAAATTCCCCATGGGATTCTGCCTTTTCCCAACCCTCCCTTTCTCCCGAAATTCCATGCCCCATCCCGCTGGATCTGCCATCTGCTCCCTAGAAATTTTCCCGGCCCAAAGTGGCCATGAAATGAGGTTTTTGGTGGCCTTTTTTCCATCCCTATCCTCGTGCCAGGGCTGGATTTTCCTTGTCCATCCCCTCTTTTAGTTCCCAAAATATTTAGTCCCCAAATATTTGGGGAATATTTGGATCTGAAAGCAAAAATTGAATTTATTTGCCTTAGAAGTCCTGAAACCTTTCGGGAGCACGAGAAGGAGAAGGAAAAATCAGGATGTGGTGGAGTTATTTAGGGATATTCCCCCTTTTTTTTTTGGTAGGAATGAAGATCTGGATTCATCTCCATTCATTTCACGGGCTGGGATTTTGAGATGGTTTAAGCAGGGAAAGTAAATCTTAGCTTATCTTATCTTATCATCTTATCTTAGCTTATCTAGCAGAAAATGAACATTGGGAATTCCCGTGAATTTCTGGAATTGTAGGATACAATAATTCCATCATTTGGGTCGGAAAAGTCCTCAAAAATCACGAAATCCAACCTTTAATCCTTTGTATGGGAAAACTGCCGGAAGTGGGGAACAAAACCCCCAGGAAGGTTCAGGGATAAAGGTGGGAATGTGCCAATCCCAGTTTCCATTGGATCGGAATGTCCTCTCCATAAGCATATTCCCAACTGCCTTCCCCTTTCCAGACCCTTTCAGCATGGGGAATTCTGGTTTCAAAGGATCAGCTTGGAAAACCCCATCCCTACCTTTTCTCCTTTGTCTCCACGGGCTCCAGGAGCTCCCATTTCTCCCTGGAAAACAACCGGCAATCCCTTTAATCCCAAACATTCATGATTCCAAGGAATTTTCCCTTCCCTCTTTGGAGCAGGGGGGTGCTGCTCTGGTTCCTGCTTCAGCTTTTGGCAAATATCCGTGGGGGAATCCCTGATTTCCAGCACTTGCATTCCCAGAATAGATTGGGAATGTCCTATCCTGTGCAGTGGGAGTGCAGAGGGAAAAGCACAAATCCCTGGAGCGAAAGGCAGGGAGAAGCGACAAATTGAGGGTTTCCTTATCCCAGGATACTGCAGATGTTAAAGAATTCCATGGATTTGAAGGAGACTGGAGGAATCCGCAGAGGCTGAACTGACTGAGGATTCCCAAAACGCAAATTCCATGTTTGCATCAGCCGTGAAAGATTCCATCCTGGAATTTCCGCTCATGCCAATGGCAAAACTGTTGATTCCATCCTGAATTTCCTGATTTTTTCCTGTGATTCCTCAGTTTCCAAAAAGTGAGACAGCTCTGGGAAAATGGATCATTATCCCGGGAATGTGCATGAAAAAGGGGGAAAAGCACTGACCTTTGGGCTGTGGGAGAAGGGATCAGCTGGGCCACTTCTGTCCTTCTGCAAGGGAAAAATGGGATGGGATGGGATGGGATGGGATGGATGGGATGGGATGGGACGGGGTGGGATCCACGGGATGGGATGGGATGGGATGGGATGATGGGATGGGAGAAAGGAGCAGCTGCCTCCTCCCTGGGATAAGAGCAGGACAGGAGGAATTCCACACCTTAATTCTCCTCGGATGATGAGGGCCTGGATGTGCCTTGGATTCAAAGAGAGGAGAGGGAAGTGTGGGAGCAGCTGGAAAAGCTTTTCCCTGAGCCATGGAAAAGACAGCCCTGAGGAACGGGATGTGAGGAAGCAAGGGGGGAATCCCAGAGGGAAGCTGGGGGTTTCCAGGGATCACCAGGATCCTTGGGGTGACCTCCAGGCTCCTGATCTGCTCCAGCCTGGATGAGACATCTGGGAGCTGCCAGGACCAAGGAATTCCTGAGAAATTCCTGAGGCATTCCAGACTTCTGGCAACAGCCCATTTTAACCCCGGAATTCCTGGAGGGCTTTGGAAAAGGTGTGGATGAGCTCCTCTCATTCCTATTCCTTTTGGGAATGCAGGGTGAGGGTCACTCCCTGCTTTCAAAGAAATCCATTTGTGGGAAAACCAGCCCAAATTTTCCATCCTTAACTCTTGGGAATGGGAATTTTCACTCTTAAAGTTTATAAAAATCCACTTTTTTTCCTATTTCTGGGATCCTGTGTCAAAGATCCCTGGAATTGTCCAGGTGTGTCAGGAATGGGCAGGTTTATAACCACCCCCACATGGGAATATCTTCGACATTCCAAGGGGAATTCCAGTTGTTCTGTTTTCCCCCAAAACCAGGTTCTTCCGTTCCCTCACTTCCCTGCATAAATACATGGAGAAGGAGCTGTTTGTCCATGAAAAACGCTCCTGCAGCAGCTCTTTCCTGCTTTATTTATGGATATTTACCCCTAAATTTCCACATTCATTGTGTCCTTGCCCGGGTGGGAAAAGAGGGATGCACTTCCATCGCTCACCGTGGATCCAGACGGGAATTTCCGAGCTCCCGGAGCACCGGGGGGATGAGCCGGTGCTGGAGCCACCAGGGAAGGGTCACTGCTTCCTCCTGCATCACAGGGATGGCTTTGGAATGGGATCTTCATGGAGCGTCTCTCATGCCTGGGAGATCTCCTGGATCTGTGCCTTGGGATTGCGGAGCCATTGCTGGAATTCCCGTTTTCCTGTGGGAAGGGAAGCAGAGCACCCAATCCATGGACAAGGACTGGTTTCAAACCAACAGGGGAGAGAACTGGATTGGATGGGAGGAAAAAATTCCATACCCAGGGAATGAGGAGGCCCTGGGAAAGGTTTCCCAGTGGATTCCCCATCCCTGGAAGTGTCCAAGGTGACGCTGGATGGGGCTTGGAGCAACCTGGGATAGCGGGAGGTGTCCCTGCCCATGGAATTGGATGGGATTGAGGATCTCTCCCAACCCCTTCCGTGATTCCATGAAATCCCAATTATAAAAATCAATATCAATACCAATAAACCAAAATGATCTTTTCCAACCTTAAGAATTCCATGATTCCATTTTCCAGCTTATCACCAGGCCACGAATCCACGGCCATTCCAAAGCAATAAAACCCCACCGAAAAAATTCCAGCTTGGAACTCGAAATCCCTCCCTACTCCAGCCATTCCCAGGCAACTCCGTGTTTATTGCACCTGGAATATCCAATTGGAATAAGCCAGGAATATTTAAGGCACACAAAGTAAAGGAAATAATTCCTGAGCTGGCACCTAAATTGTTCCTGCTTTTCCATATCAGCAGTGGGAAATGATCCATTGGAAAAATGAGAATATTCCTATCAAGAATATTCCCAGCAATTATTCCCTGTGCCAGATATTTGGGGAATATTTGGATCTGAAAGCAAAAATTGATTTTTTTTGCCTTAAAAGTCCTGAAATCTTCTGGGAGCACGAGAAGGAGAAGGAAAAATCAGGATGTGGTGGAGTTATTTAGGGATATTCCCACTTTTTTTTTGGTAGGAATGAAGATCTGGATTCACCTCCATTCATTTCACAGGCTGGGATTTTGAGATGGTTTAAGCAGGGAAAGTAAATCCTCAACTTCCAGGGAATGTTGGTGAGTGCAGCTCTGTGAGGTTTCCAGGGATGATAATTCCTGTTTTCCTGGATTTTAACAAACCATGGGATAATTCTGCCTCATGGATAATGAACCCAGCAAATTCCTGGCTCACAAGGAAAAAAAAAAACCCAACAATTTGGAGCCAATTAAAACTGGAATTCTTTCCTGGAAGAAGATGAGGGAAAAAGGGATAAAAGAGGGATGGGTGATGTGAGGATGACCAATCCAGGGTGGTTTTTTTGGGATAAGGGAGGGAAAATCTCCCAGGGATGGCACCATGGGATGGATTTTCCCATCCCTCCTTCCTGGGCTCATTTCCTTGGGAATGGCTCTAAAATGCTTCTCATTCACATAAATCCTCATGGAGGTGATTCCAGAGATTCCAGAGGCTGCCTGGCTGAGGTTTGGAATGTGCCCTGGGATCCCATTTACAGGGAATTGCTGGGGGTAATGAGGCTCCTTTAATTCCGTAATTTCGGCTGTTTCCTGCTCCCGGAACGAGGCGCCTCCAAGAAAAATTGGGAAGCTGCTGCTTGCTCAAGGAATGATTTGCTGCTGGCAGGGGAAAAAAAAAAAAAGGAAGGAAAAGAGGGAAGGGAGAAAAGGAGGGAAGGAGGAAAGGATCGGAGGAAACGAGGAGAGGAAAGAGAAAAACGTAAATAAAAGGGAGAGGAAAAACCAAAATATTCCCGCAAAAAAAGGAAAGGGAGAAATAGGGAAAAGCCAAGATTCCAGGGAGGAAAATGAAGCAATTGTGGGTTTATCCACATGGAGATGAGGGGGGTTTATCCCAATTAACTCTGGAAAGGGATAAGTTTAAATCCAGGGGAGCTGGGGGGTGGAGGAGCAGGAATTTTTTGGGATGATCCCATAATCCCAAAGCAGCGGCTCAGCCATGGATGAGTATCCAGCCCTGCTCCGGACACGTGGATCAGGGCTCATCCTGCTCTTCCCAGTGCTTCCTTTGCTTCCAATTAACTCCTGCCAGGAATTGCTCCTGGGGGAGGAGCTCCTGGGCTATTCCAGGCTCCATGAACCTTGGAACAGGTGGAAATTTCGTGATCCCTGCGGCTGCTGCCTGGAAAACCGGCATGAAAAAAGGCAGGAAAACCAGCAGGAAAACCGGCTCCATTCCCTCCTTGGCATCTCCA
>NW_008236807.1:683968-684376 GCF_000691975.1 Corvus brachyrhynchos
TTTCCCTGGCCTTTGGAATCTGCTGTTCCCTCCTCCTAAGGGATTTTGCTTCAAATGCAAGCAAGGAAAACATCCTTGGGATGCAGATCCCATCCTGCTGAGGTGGTTTGGAGTGTCCTAAAAAATCTGTGGGACTTGTTCTATGTTTATAAAGCTCCTGAGAAAATTGGGATTATTGGAGACACCAGTGGAGCTGCTGGAGAGATTCCAGAGGAATCCACGGAGCTGTTCCCAGGGCTGGAGCCCCCCTGCTCTGGAGCCAGGCTGGGAGAGCTGGGAATGTTCCCCTGGAGAAGGGAAGGATCCAGGGAGAGCTGAGAGCCCCTTGCAGGGCCTGAAGGGGCTCCAGGAGAGCTGCAGAGGGACTGGGGCCAAGGCATGGAGGGACAGGAGGCAGGGAACGGCTGC
>NW_008236807.1:684416-685237 GCF_000691975.1 Corvus brachyrhynchos
TGCTGGCTGGGAGGGTGGGCAGGGGCTGGAATGGAATTCCCAGAGCAGCTGGGGCTGCCCCTGGATCCCTGGAATGTCCAAGGCCAGGCTGGACATTGGGGCTGGGAGCAGCCTGGGACAGTGGGAGGGGATGGAATGAGATGATTTTCCAGATCCCCTCCATCCCAAACCATTCCATGATCCTAAAACCCAAGGGATTTGGGCTCCATCCTCGGTGCTTCTCCAGCTTCACCATTCCCAGCAAATGGCATTGGGGCATCCAGGAGGAAAAGCAGAGCCCATGGATGCTCCTGGCACATCCCAGAGTCTCCAGAGCCGCAATTCCCACTCCAGGTTTTTGTGTTTGAGCCGGGAGCCCTCTCGTGGCTGCTGAGCCATCGTTAATTCCAGCTCCGGGATTAACCCTGGAATTCATTCCCGAGCCAGGGCATGGATAAAGGGATGGGAAGTGTTCGGCAAACTGGATAAACCAGAGCGGGATTTCCTGGAGCAGGATCTTCCCACCTGGAGTTATTCCCTTCCTTACTGCCATCCCTAAAAATCTCCTTGCTGATGCTGTTCCTGCAGCTCCAAGGAAATATCCAAGGGATTTTCCCCTTCACGTTTTAAAGCTGTTGCTGTCCTGCCTCTGGGTATTCCCAAGAATTCCATAGGGATACAAAGATGTCCAAACTGGAGGGTGCTGGGTTTGGTGCTTGGCTCTGGAGCAGGACTTGGGATGGGAATCTCTGCCCAGGAGAGCAGGAAAACAGAGGGAAATGGGATTTTAGGGATCAGAGAAAATTCCCAAATTCCTCCTTAAACCCTAAAATCCTCCCCTT
>NW_008236807.1:685268-688018 GCF_000691975.1 Corvus brachyrhynchos
CAGGAATATCCTGGAATATCTGTGGAATATCCTGAGACATCCATGGAAAGTGGGAAGGAAAAGGAAATCTCCTGTAGGGAGCATATTTTGGATTCCCTGTTTGGAGTGTGCATTATTCCTGTTTTAAAAGTCTTGGGAATCATCAACTCTTCAGTCAGCCAATCCCAAATAATGGATGGATGGCGTGGCCAGATGGGATCAGATAAAAAGGGATCATCCTGGGTTTTTACCCCCCTGTCCCCCCAAAAATGCGGAATTAACCACCAAAACATTTCCCAAGGGCTTTTCCTCACTCCCATCCTGCCCTTTCCAGGAGCTCTGGCGTTTGCCAGGGATTTGGAGAAGCTGTCCCAGCACTCAGATCTGCATCCCAGTCCCTTCCAGTCCATCACTGGTCTGAAATCCTTGGAAAAACATACCTGGCTGGTGTCCTGCTGAGGTTGTCCCTCCAGCCTCTCCTCCAAGGGCTGGTGGAGCTCCAGGGAATGGTTTCCCTGCGGATCATCTGGATGTGGTGGGGGCACAGCCAAGCTCTGCAGAGGGGAATGGATAAATGCCGACAAAATTCCATTAATTCCCAGAAAAAGCGGAAAAGACGGACAGCAGGAGCCTTTCCCAAGCCCTGACACTGATCCATGCATCCCCATCCTTTCTCCAGCTCAGCTTCCCATTAAAACAGGGCCAAACCTCAAAATTCCAGTGATCAAGCTCTGGGAATTGTAACTCCTTTGCATCCATCCAGTCGGCACCAATGGAAAAGGAAGGATTCCCTGGGGGATGGAGGGATGCTCCAGTGGTCCCAAATCCTATTTTCCAGTTTGGGTTGGGCTCCCAAAGCTCAACAGAGATAGTTTTGGGGCCTCTGTATCCCAAATCCCAACTTTTGCTGGCTTCAGGATTGGGTCTTTTGGTGCAAACCTCCCCTCTTAAGCCCCTAAAATGCCCTAATCCAGTTTGGAAAAATCTGGGAAAAACCTGAGGACACGGGAGGAGCCTGGGGCTGAGGGGGGGCATCCTGTCCCACCTTGTCCAAGTCTCTGAGGAATTGGATCATCCTGATCCAGCCACTGAGGGAGAAAAAAGCCCAGGAGATGCCTCCAACAGGAAGTCCAGCATGGAGAGACACCTTAAAATTGTGGATAAATTCTGAATTCCCATAAACAGGAGCTGTTAATCAGGATGCAGGTGGCTGGTATTAGTCTGGATACTCCAAATGAGGCCTCTGGAGTCACAGAATCATGGAATGTCCTGAGTGGGAAGGGACCCACCAGGATCATCCAGTCCAGCTCCTGGCCCTGCTCAGGACATCCCAATAATCCCAACCTGGGAGTGTTGTCCAAACGCTCCTGGAGCTCTGGCAGTCCCAGCATGGACAATCCCAATAAATCCTGAGAGCAGGATTGGATACATCCCTGCCAGGGCAGGAGACAATCCACAGAATCCCAGGATGGACAGGAATTCCAGGACCATCGAGTCCCAGCTGTGCCCGATCCCCACCTTGTCCCCAGCCCAGAGCCCTGAGTGCCACATCCAGGAATTCCTTGGACACCTGCAGGGATGGGCACTCCAAACCTCCCTGGGCAGCCCCTACCAAGGCTGATGAGTCTCCCGAAATTAGGAAAGCTTCTTTTTTTTTCAGGCATGCTGATATTTTCAATTAATAAATGGAATTATGTGGGACCAAAGGCAAGTTGCAATGAGTTCTTAGGGATCCACATCAGCTGGTGATGGACAATTCACTTCCTCCCCCTGAAGGAATGCAGTGCCTGGATTTTTAGGAGCAGATGGAGCCCAAATAACATTAAGAACAGGGAATTTTCCTAACCCAAAATGATTGTTCAGTACAAAAGGAAATCCTTTGACAAGCCAGGCCCCGGCTCAAACAAGTGGAAATCAGGTGGAGACGCAGAACTTTGATTTCCAGCTCCATGTTAGAATGTGCTAATTGTGCCCTCTGGGAGCTGAGCCCTTTGAAAGCAGCATTTCTTCATCCATACATGAAATCATTCCTGGCTGTTTCAAGCACAGCCTTCATGTCTAAAGTAAACATATGTTGATCAGTTATTTCTAGAATAATGCACCATCTGCTATTTGACAACATGTTCTTCTGAGTGTGGTGATTAGTGAGGGGTGAAAGGGAAGAAACACTTTCTGTGACATTTTCCTCACTCGCAGACATCTCGGGAAAGTTGAGATCTGGAAATACAAATCTTCCAAAAGGATCAAGGGGTTGTTTACCCATGGCACTGAGGAAAGAACGCCCTGACAGTGATTTTAACCTTCTCTTGCAGACACAGCCAGGAGGACACAGCAGAGCCCCCCCAGCACCCTCCTGCCCCAAAATCTGAGCAGCTTTATCTGTTCCAGACAATTCATGTTGGAAAATTCAGTTTGCATTTTTTTCCAGATAATTGTATTAAAATATCACTGCAGTGAACATCAGCTGGGAGATGAAAATTCATTGTCTTGCACCTCCTCAAGCCCTGCCCTGAGATCCCACCTGGGCTTGGACACACCACAAGGAAAGTCCTCTTCACCCTCCAGGTGTATGGGACGTGTTCCTAAAACAAAATCCTTCTGGAGGGGGTTTTAGCCTGACATGATTTCATCCATCAGTGTTACCCAGAGCAGCTGTGGATCCCTGGCAGTGCCCAAGGCAAGGCTGGACATTGGGGCTGGGAGCAGCCTGGGACAGTGGGAGGGGTCCCTGCCATGGCAGGGGCGGGGGGGGGGGGGGTGTTTGTTCCACA
>NW_008236807.1:689933-691349 GCF_000691975.1 Corvus brachyrhynchos
CAGGAATATCCTGGAATATCTGTGGAATATCCTGAGACATCCATGGAAAGTGGGAAGGAAAAGGAAATCTCCTGTAGGGAGCATATTTTGGATTCCCTGTTTGGAGTGTGCATTATTCCTGTTTTAAAAGTCTTGGGAATCATCAACTCTTCAGTCAGCCAATCCCAAATAATGGATGGATGGCGTGGCCAGATGGGATCAGATAAAAAGGGATCATCCTGGGTTTTTACCCCCCTGTCCCCCCAAAAATGCGGAATTAACCACCAAAACATTTCCCAAGGGCTTTTCCTCACTCCCATCCTGCCCTTTCCAGGAGCTCTGGCGTTTGCCAGGGATTTGGAGAAGCTGTCCCAGCACTCAGATCTGCATCCCAGTCCCTTCCAGTCCATCACTGGTCTGAAATCCTTGGAAAAACATACCTGGCTGGTGTCCTGCTGAGGTTGTCCCTCCAGCCTCTCCTCCAAGGGCTGGTGGAGCTCCAGGGAATGGTTTCCCTGCGGATCATCTGGATGTGGTGGGGGCACAGCCAAGCTCTGCAGAGGGGAATGGATAAATGCCGACAAAATTCCATTAATTCCCAGAAAAAGCGGAAAAGACGGACAGCAGGAGCCTTTCCCAAGCCCTGACACTGATCCATGCATCCCCATCCTTTCTCCAGCTCAGCTTCCCATTAAAACAGGGCCAAACCTCAAAATTCCAGTGATCAAGCTCTGGGAATTGTAACTCCTTTGCATCCATCCAGTCGGCACCAATGGAAAAGGAAGGATTCCCTGGGGGATGGAGGGATGCTCCAGTGGTCCCAAATCCTATTTTCCAGTTTGGGTTGGGCTCCCAAAGCTCAACAGAGATAGTTTTGGGGCCTCTGTATCCCAAATCCCAACTTTTGCTGGCTTCAGGATTGGGTCTTTTGGTGCAAACCTCCCCTCTTAAGCCCCTAAAATGCCCTAATCCAGTTTGGAAAAATCTGGGAAAAACCTGAGGACACGGGAGGAGCCTGGGGCTGAGGGGGGGCATCCTGTCCCACCTTGTCCAAGTCTCTGAGGAATTGGATCATCCTGATCCAGCCACTGAGGGAGAAAAAAGCCCAGGAGATGCCTCCAACAGGAAGTCCAGCATGGAGAGACACCTTAAAATTGTGGATAAATTCTGAATTCCCATAAACAGGAGCTGTTAATCAGGATGCAGGTGGCTGGTATTAGTCTGGATACTCCAAATGAGGCCTCTGGAGTCACAGAATCATGGAATGTCCTGAGTGGGAAGGGACCCACCAGGATCATCCAGTCCAGCTCCTGGCCCTGCTCAGGACATCCCAATAATCCCAACCTGGGAGTGTTGTCCAAACGCTCCTGGAGCTCTGGCAGTCCCAGCATGGACAATCCCAATAAATCCTGAGAGCAGGATAGGATACACACCCTG
>NW_008236807.1:691704-693841 GCF_000691975.1 Corvus brachyrhynchos
GAGCCCCTTTCCAGCTCCCTCAGCCGCTCCTGGGGCTCCAGCCCCTTCCCAGCTCCGTTCCCTTCCCTGGACACGCTCCATGTCCGTCCTGACTGGAAGAGCCCAGAGCTGGACACAGTAAAAATCCCAATTTCATCTTTCCTGCTGTTTCTTTTCACCTCAGGGAATGCTCCAGACTGTGACACCTCCGGAACCTCCAGCTCCAGGCTCTGTCCTCCTCCTGTCACCTCGGTGCCGGCCGGGACACGGTGGGAAGTGTCGGACACCAGTGGATCCTGTGACACCAAAACAAGGGATTGGTGTGACAGGGACAGCCCTGAGCTCCCAGGATCCACACCCGTGAGGAGCTGGATCCTGGTGGCTTCATTCCGACTTTCTCCAGCACCCTCTGTCCCACTTGGTGACATTTCTGACCCAGGATGGGGTGACTGGGCAGCAATTCCTTGCCAGCCACATCCAAACTTCCCTTCCAAAGGATCCTCCTCCCTCCCTGGGATCCCTTTTGCCGTTGAGATCCCACTCAGGACCCCTTTTGGTGCTTCCAGCCCCACTCCCACCACTCCAAAAGCCCCCAGAGGGCACAAGGACACTTTGGTGGCTTTGGGAATGGCCTCTATGGACAACAAAGCTTGACTGATTCCTTTATTCCAATTAAAAAATCAATCATTTCCATCCCTTTATCCCGAAGACCCCAGTGCCAGCCATAGCCTCTCTGAAGCCACCGTGACCTGCTCGATGACAGAGGTGACCCTGACGCCTTTGGTGGCTCATTCCCACCTCCCTCGTTCCCTGGAGGTCCGTCACCCCTGGCAGGTGGCATTACTCACGGTGACAGGCACGGCTGCCTGGTTTTCCCCGGAAGTTTCGCTTGTCCCAGAGCCAGCCCGGTGCCACAGGAGCCCATCCAGCCCATCCCGCAGCATCGCGTTGGAGAGGTCCCTCAGCAGCGCCAGCTGGAACCAGTGCACACCAGTAAGGCAGCCCAGTGCCACCCTCCTGTCCCCAACACGTGACAATCCAAGAGCAGCCACCCCAAAACCAAGGAATGATGGATTCCCAAGGACTCACAGGGCAGGGACAGCTGAGGGATGGTTTAAATACAGGTTTGGGATCAAGGAGTTGATCCGTGGAGCTTTTGTGGGGTCTCTCCCCATCCTAAATAAAACCCCCACATTTGTGGCCTTTTTAGGACTTCAAGGGGACTTTAAAAAGAGGGAGAGTGGTTTTTTCCATGGGAAGATGGGGATGGGACATGGGGAAAAAGGTTTTAAACTGGAAGAGGATTGAGGTTGGATATTGGGAAGGAATTTTTGGCTGGGAGGGTGGGGAGGTGCTGGAATGGAATTCCCAGAGCAGCTGTGGTTGCCCCTGGATCCCTGGAAGTGTCCAAGGCCAGGCTGGATGGGGTTTAGAGCAACCTGGGATGGTGGAAGGTGTTGAGGTTGGAATTAGAGGAGCTTTAAGGCCCAAGTGTTGCTGTCACGGGGGCCTCAAAGCCACCACCCACCCCATAAAACGGCAGCAGAAAAGCTGTCCCAGAAATATTTAAATAAAACCTGGAAAAGGAAATGGAATGAACCTTCCTGGGAGTTCTGGGGCAGCAAATGTCACCTCCAGAATTCCAGAGAGAAGAGATGGAAAAGCCATGGTCAGGAGGAAGGGCAAAGGATCTCCTACCTTGATCCCATACACTTCAAAAAGCCTCTCCAGGTCCTGCAAGGGGAAAGAAGGGTCCCAACTTCTCCCCCTCTGCTCTCCAGGAAGTTTCTCCTGGAGGTGGCTGATGGCCAAAGGGACACAGATTGGGTCCCCTCGGCCATCCCAATCCCTGACAGAGAGGGAGGTGCTTCCAACATTTATATGGAATTAAATTTTGATTTATTTACCTTCATTTCCACTCCTTTTCCTGGTGGGCCGGGTTCTCCCTTGGAATAAACGAGATCAACTCATTAATTCCGTCATTATCTCCAGGACTAGCAAGAAGAGGAAGGGGAATAATCCCACATGTGACCCTTCCTCTGCCACCAGCCCGCTTCGTAATCCCTGATAAATCCCATTTAGGGGTTTGAATCCCACCCTGCTCCATGGGCTCCTTCCCTCCTCCAGAGGACACAGGCACAGCTGCATTTTGTAGGGC
>NW_008236807.1:693855-701795 GCF_000691975.1 Corvus brachyrhynchos
ATCCAAGTGAGGTTTGGGCCAGAGCTTTGCTCCATCCCCTTCTCCACCTCTTGCCCATGGACAAAGTGTGGAAAAGGAAAGGTTTTTGAGGTCCCTCGGTGCCACCAGTGCGGAGGACACCAAGGAGGACAACGGCCAAGGTGTCCCCTTGGTTGGTGGTCCCTTCTGGAGGTGGCCATGGTGCTGGTGGCCCCACACGTGGCTGGGTCCAACATCTCCAGCGGGATGGGCTCCCACAGGAGGTCACAGTGATGGAATTCCGTCTCCAGGTGGGAGATTTTGGATCGTGCACAGATGGAATCGTGGATGAGCCGCAGGGGTTTGGGAGGTCCAGCCTGGAGGCTCCTGGGGTGAGGAAGATCTGCTGAGGTGGGGCAGAGCTGCCTCTCTGAGGGGCTTCATTTCACTGAAATCCGGGTTCGGCATCGACAGATTCCGGTGGAATGAAGGGCACCAGGAAGGCCCCAGTGGCATCTCCAGCCAAGGTGTGCCAGGGAGAACTTGGGATGCCCGTGCCCTGGATAAAGCCTTGCTTTTCCAAAGGTCTGGATCTCGTGGCAGCCAGGAGATCTCCCTGTCCTGGTGCTGCTTCCTGCAGCATTTTCCTCTCCATTAAGGAAGGAGTTGTTCCCACCTTTAAAGATCTCGGATGTGTGGGATCTGAAGGCATTCCTCCTTCCACCCCTTTCCATGTGCTCTTCAACTTGCAGGAGGAGGAAAGGAAGGAACCATCTGTGAACATCCTGGAAATTTATCCCGTTTGACTCCTGAAGAAGCTCCTTCCTAAAGAAGTTCCGTGGAGATGTGGGACCATGGCCCCAGTGTGACCACGAGCTCCTGAGCCCACCCCAGGAGCTCTGCTTCGAAATCCCAAACTTTTGGGGGTTCAGAGGAGACCTGAGCTAGGTTTTCCTCCTCTCTGACCTGCCCGAGGTGGTGGCACCACCACAAAAATGTCCCCATGGACTCAGGACCTACCTTTGGGCCTGGGGGGCCTCTTTCACCTCTCAGGCCGTCCTTCCCAGGATCTCCCTGAAAACCAGCAGAAATGTGTTAGCTCCCCTGTAAAATTCCCATTTCCTGTGCGCTGATCCCACACTAACTCCACCTTTTCCTGAGGGACCAACCAACCTCTTCTTGTGTCACCTTAATTCCCATTTTTAAGGTAAATTTGGAGCAATTCTGCTCTTCACTTGAAGCTTGACCTCCAGAAGGGCTCTTGTTCCTGGGAGTTCTCCTGCTTTTCCTTTTTCCATTGCTATCCCATCTGGAGTAACGGAACTACCTCTTTTGCAACCCTAATTTTGCCTTTATTTCCCTGCCACCACATCTTGGCTGAGGAAGCAACATCATTTCTTCGGGAAAGCCGGGATTGGATCTGGGATTGGATCTGGGATTGGATCTGTTTTGACCCAAACTGACCATGGGGATATTCCCTGCTTTTCTCCCAATCCCACTTTTCCTGTGACTCAGGACATGAGTCCTGCAGGTAAATCAGGAATTTGGCAGGACTGGCTGCAAAGGATCCATCCAAAGACACCCTTTGGAAGTCTGGGAATGAGTTTTTCCTCCCAGCACAAAGAAATATCCCAGGAATTGCTGCTCTGCCTTGTGTTCTCCTCTGTCCCCACCAAATAAACAGCAGCAATAAATAAAATTAAAAACAAATCAAATAATTAAATCAAATAAATTGAATAATTAAATAGAATAAATTCAATAATGAAAGAAAATAAATCATTAAAGAAAGTAAATGAAATAATTAAATGACAAATTTAAATTCCCAATTCTTGTTAAGATGGCCACAGGGAGAAGGGTGGGAGAAGGGTGAGGAGCTGCTTTGATATTTTTGGGAATCTCCCAAATAGGATTTAGGTAAAGCCATGAGAAACTTGGTAATATTTTCCCTGATTTTTTTCCCACGGGGATGAATAAAGGATGGAGCGAATCCATCTCTGCTGGATTTATCCATCTGTGCTGGATCCATCCAACCCCGATCTGAATAAATAAATATTTTTTATTTATAATGCTGGGAATAAATAAAAGCTCTCCCAAAATCCACCCTCCCCCAGCTGCTCCTTCAGGGATTCCTTACGTCCTTCCCGGGTTCTCCTGGATCTCCTTTCATTCCCTGCTCTCCAGGTCGCCCTGGGAGTCCAGGAGGACCCTGCAAGAAGAGATCGACAGGAAAAACAACAAACAGAGCACAAGAAGCTCAGAAAAGGAAAATAGCGAGGCAAATGTTATTTTTCCCACAGGAAAGGAATCTTTGGAAGTGGATGTTTCCAAGTGAGGGCTCCCATTGGGATGGGGAAGGGAATCAGAGCAGCCCCAACACTCTCCAGGGCACGAAATTATAATAATAGTGAGAAAAATGGAATTATTACCCTGATTCCTCTCACTCCTGGCTCTCCAGGGACTCCAGCTTCTCCCTAAAAGAGAGGAGCAGCTTTCCAAGTCCATCAAGCAACGGGAATTTTATTGCACTTACACCTGGAGGAAATGGTTTCAAGGGAGACAAGCGAGTCCATCACCCATTCCAGGGGCTCTAACGGAGGTGAAATCTCTTTGGCACTGCTTAATGCTTGGAAAACTGGGATAGAGGCAGGTTTTGGGATATCTGGGATGTCTTAAATTAGGGATGGTGTTTTACAGCATTCCCGTAAACAAGGAGAAAAGGGCACAAGGTGTGGGGTGGCTGGAATATTTAAACGTAGGGGTAGGATGAGGGGATTGCCACCAAATCCCACTGTTCTGAGCTCCAGGAATGTTTGGATAACGCTCTCAGGGGCAGGGTGGGATTGCTGGAGTGTCCTGTGCAGGGCCAGGAGATGATCCTCGTGGTCCCTTCCAACGCAGGATATTCTGGGATTCCATTAGAGGCATTTTGTCTTCTGCATCTCCCAGAAAAAAAAGTTAGACTTGAGTTCTTTCATAGCCTTTCTGTTCCAGCCTTTTGGAATGGGAAATCCAAGATAAAATAAGGATGAAGAGGATTCTCCACAGTCTCGTTTAAGGGAACAAATAAACAGGAAATAAAATGATCAGGGATCAACTCCAGGACAAATCCAAGGGTTTCATTTTCCAGCTGCTGTTTTCCTGGTGCCTCGGGAAGGGGCGGGATTACCTTGGTCCCAGAGGAGCCTTTCTTCCCTGGTTCTCCCTACAATGCAAAAGTTTTTCACCATCATTCCCTGCTGAAATTCAAAGTTCTTGTTCTGGAATCACGACTCCGAAGTCAGGGCTGTTGGAATGCAGCCACTTCCTTTTTTTCCAAGAGTTCCCTGGGTGATCCTATCCCACCTGATGTCCAGGGATCAAGCCAGCCCTTGGAGCCGCAGAAAGCTCTTCACTGACTGTGGTCAGGTGAGGTTTTCCAGGAGCCAAGTTGGGAATTCATGGGAGGCTGGGAGGAGACAGAGCCAGGACAGGTGACCCAAACTGACCACAGGGATATTCCAAACTGACCACAGGGATATTCCAGACCAGGCAACATCAAGCTCAGTGTACAAAAATCCAGTTTTCCAGAAGCCATCAGGATGATTTTGTGAGGGCCCACCTTGTTTGGTCCCAAGAGGAGGGAACTATTAATAGGGATCCTATTCCATGTGCAGGGATCAACCCAGGCCTTGGAGCTGAGGAAGCTCTTCACTGGGGTCAGGAGAGATTTCCAGAACCCAGTCAGGATGTTTTTGTGAGGGGCCACCTTGGTTTTTGTGAGGGGCCACCTTGGTTTTTGTGAGGGGCCACCTTGGTTTGTGTGAGGCACCATCTTCTTTTGTGAGGGGCCACCTTGGTTTTTGTGAGGGGCCACCTTGGTTTTTGTGAGGGGCCACCTTGGTTTTTGTGAGGCACCATCTTCTTTTGTGAGGGGCCACCTTGGTTTTTGTGAGGGGCCACCTTGGTTTTTGTGAGGGGCCACCTTGGTTTTTGTGAGGCACCATCTTCTTTTGTGAGGGGCCACCTTGGTTTTGTGAGGGCCCACCTCGTTTGGCCATAAGAGGGAATTATTCGGGCCGTCCTGTGAGTAGTAGGGATTTGAACTCCATGATTTTTATGGATCCTTTCCAAGTTGAGATCATCTGAGGCTCAGAACCAGAAGTGAGCCCCTCAGGGCTGGTGTGGGTGTACCTCATGCTAAATCCATATCAAGCAGATGTGACTCAGTGACAAAAATCCTGATCAAAGAATCCCAGAATGGTTTGGCTTGTAAAGGACTTTAGGGATCATCTCATCCCACCCCCTGCCATGGCAGGGACACCTTTCACTATCCCAGGTTGCTCCATGCCCCAGCCTGGGACACTGCCAGGGATCCAGGGGCAGCCACAGCTGCTCTGGGCACTGATGCTGAATAACAAGGAATGTTGTCCCTTTGTCCTGCTTGTCACTGCAGGGCAGAACTGGGATTGTTGGTTATTCCCAAGGCAGCAGCAGCTCCATCCCCCTGGATCCTGCCTTTACTTACATCTTTTCCTCTCAGCCCGGCCTCTCCTGGTTTTCCAGGGAATCCCGGTTCACCTCTCTCCCCCTAAAGGAAACAAGACTTGTCACACTCCTATTTCGCATTCCCATTTCAGACATTGAGGGGCAGGTTCCAGCAGCACATCCATGGTCATGGAGTTGCTTCCACACTCCTGGATGAGGTTTGGGCTCAGAGCATTTACCCTGTGCTACGAAGGGCTGGGATTGTAGGATTTCTATTATTGATATTTATTTGACTGTGATTTATTTAATAATCTATATTTATAGTGTTTCAATTTATTTAGTTATAGTATTATTATTTTTATGGGATTATTGGGCTGGAAAGCATCCAGCTCTAACCTCATCCATCCTGACTCCACCGTCATCCCTGGAATTCACTCAGGCCAGAATCCGTTGAGGTTCTCCACCTCTAAATTAGCAGAGACTCGAGATGGATCCAGGCTTGGACACAGGATCAGTTCCCATTCCATGTTCTAGTTTTTATTCCCAATTAAATCAGCTGAGCTCTCATGGATGGGTCCTCATGTGCTCTGTTTGATGTTTGTCCCACAAGGTCGTGGGTTTGATCCCATTTCCTTAAGAGTTGGGTTAGATGACCCTTGTGGGTCTCTCCCAGCTCAGAATATTCCATGAAATCTGGGAAGATTGTGACACGGCCTCCCCAGGCCTTCTCCCAACCCCAAACACCTTTTGCTGCCTGCACTTTGCAACCTCATTAGCACATCTCGTTAACACCTCCTGGCTTGGATGCATCCCATTTTTCTCTTGTGCCATCCCATTTCTCCCTGCCCAGGAAGCTGATCCAGCCGAAATATTCCATTCACTGATCTGTGGAACAATTCCCAAATCCAAAACCTCCTCCAGCCAAGCCTGGGGAGATCCCTGTTTGAGGAATGCCCACAGTGAGACTGAAGTGAACAAATGCCACAGCTGGGATCTTTTCCAGAAATTTCTTGACTGGTTTTGAACTTTTCCTGGGAAAAATCCTGCTAGTGAGGATTAGCAGGAATTTTTTTAAGGCCTGATAAAAGATGTTGGAAGAAACCTCCAAGACCACTTGGTTCCACCCCCTGCCTGGGCAGGGACACCTCCCACTGTGCCAGGCTGCTCCAAGCCCCAATGTCCAGCCTGGCTTTGGACACTGCCAGGGATCCAGGGGCAGCCCCAGCTGCTCTGGGAATTCCATTCCAGCCCCTGCCCACCCTCACAGGGAACAAAGCTTTCCATGGACTCACCTTCTGACCTGGCTTCCCAGACAATCCCACATTTCCCTGCAGAAACAGAAGGAATGACACAGGTAAGATAATTCCCGGTGTCAGCAGCTAAAATCAGAGAAGGGGAAAACCGGGAATGTCCCAGAAGGGGCTGCTCCAAGCACACCCTGTCTGGAACTTCCCGTCTCCCCCACTTTGAAACCATCACTATTTTGGGCTTCCCACCCCTCTCCCAAGGATACTCATCCATAATATTGGGATTTGCCAATTTTTGCTGGTTTAAAATGAATGGGACTGTGAATGTCCCTGGAGAAGGGATTAACCCAACCCTTCCTGGGCATCAGCCAACTCCCATGGGAGCCACCAGAACCTCCTTAGACACAAAAGTCAGGAAGATAAAGCCTAAGGTGACTTTCAGGACAGGAAATCATTGGAAATGGGACTTCCTTGGATTCTGTTCACCAAGATTGGATTCTGTCCACCGAATCACCAGTTGAGCATTGACCGTCCGTGTTTTCCTCCAGTCATGAGGAATTCTCCACATTTTGGGGCAGTCCCGCACAGTTTGCACCCAGCTGTGGAGGACAGAGCTCATGACCCCACCGTCCCAGACCTCCCCAGGGTCACCAACCCTGCTCCTTGTCACCTCCCCAGTGCTCATCTCCTCAGAGGTGAAGGCCAACAAATCCATGGAGGTGACGGAGAGATTTTGTCCCTAAACCTCCCGGTTTGTCCCCTGAGCCCTTCCCATTCCACACCCACCCCACTGTCCCACTCACCCTGTCACCAATGTCTCCCTTTAGCCCAGGCTGGCCAGGAATTCCAAATCCTGGACTTCCCTGAAAAACCAAAGGCATACAGTGTCTTGCCAGGGCAGCTTTTCCGAGCTCATCCGAGAAACCTCCACAGAGCAGGAAAAGCCAGAGCAGATCCAAGGTATTTCCATCCGCATGGACAACCAGGGAGCGGAGCATTGAGTCCCTCCCTGATTTCCTTTCCAGGAGCTTTGGATTTCTCTACATGGAAGGCTCCCCCTGGATTCCTGGATGGATGACTTGGGGAGAAATCCCATCTTCCCCAGAGTTTCCTTGGTCGCCACAACAAAAGAAATCCTTTTATCCCTACAGGAAGTGCAAGGTCATCACCTTCTCCCCTTTTTCTCCTGGGATTCCTTTGTCTCCTTGTGGTCCAGCTGGTCCGGGATCTCCCTGGGAAGAAAAGACACACCTGGAACCAAGAATATCCCGCAGGAAGCCAAGCCCTGTTCCCATGACTCCTTAGGGCTGCGTTTTGCACTTCTAATGCACCCTGGAAAAAATTCCCTTGCCAAATCCACCCATCCATCCATCCTGGATTTAGAAGGAAGTTTTTTCTCAGGGCACTTGATCTTCTGCCATGCCAAAGTCATCACAGCTGCTGCCACACTACAAAGCACCATAAATGCATTTTTACTGGTTTAAACGGAATAAAATGAGCACCTTCCATTTCTCTGCAGGTTGACAGTGAAGTATCGGGAAGAAATGAAAAAAAATTTGGATATTCCAGGCCACATTCCATCACCAGGCCACAGCAAAATTCCTAGGACACTACTTAAGCTCAGCCTAAAAGAAAAGAGGGATTTTTGCCAGCCAAGGATAAGCAGTCTGGGCAATAGGACCAATAAAAGGAAGCGATTCCAACATCCAATCCCAGGAAAAAAGTCAAAATCCATTGTGTCTATGGAATGAGGGAGGTCTGAAGCACTGCAGGGAATTTCCATGGAAAAGCCAAGGGGAATCAGTCCTGCAGTAAATCCTTCTCACAGAGAGAAGGTTCTTTCTTGGCAGGATGGCAGCGAGAGAGCAAGACTGAAAAAAAAATTAAAAATTCCATTGAAAATATTCCAGGTCATGTTCCACCTCAAAGCCACTGAGAACGTGAATGGAATCCTCTAAAGCCGCTGGAAAACATGGACAATAAAGCCAGGGAATAGCTCTGTCCCAGAGATCTCCTTGGTTTGGGAAATTCAGTTTGCTCTCAATGAGGCCAAACTCTGGATCAGGACCTAAAGATGTGGGAAATCTCCATCCATAGGAATTCTCAGCACAGGAGACCTGACCCAGCTTTGGAGTGGGCTCTGCTTTGAGCAGGACGTGGGATTGGAGACCTCCAAAAATCCCTTCCAGCCTCTGCTATCCCTGATTTTCACCTCCCTTGGCTGGAAGTATCTTCTGGGGTTGGGGTGGATCTTCCTTTGAGTGTGTTCTC
>NW_008236807.1:701844-713019 GCF_000691975.1 Corvus brachyrhynchos
TATCCAAGCTCTCCTCTCCTGTCAATCACAACAGAGATGGGATTCAGGAAACATGGAACAACCTCCCCCTTTCCAGGAGGAGATCTTGCCTTTTCAAGCAGTGCTAATTAATGAATGAATTAATTAACAGTCTTACCCTTACACCTTTCTTGCCTGGAGGTCCCAAAACCTGAGGAGGAGAAGAAATCACAGAAATCCTCAGTTATTTGTGGAAAAAAAAAAATTAAAAAATCTCCTTTTCATGGTATCTTTTCCAAAGCAAGGAATGTTATGGAATAAGAATTGTTATGGGACAAGAATTTTTATGGGATAAGAAATCTTATGGCACACAGAGGTGGCCACCACTGAGGTTTCTCCTTAAAGCTGGAATCTGGAAGGACATGGAGAGCTGTGGGTGGTCCTGCAGGGCTCATCCCTGTGGATGAGGAGCTTGAGCAGGGACAGGCCTGGAGCACCTGGATTCAGTGGTGGGAATTTTTATCCTGATGTTTCCTGGACAGCAGTGAAGCTCCTTTGAGGGGACAATGGGAATACTGGGAATACAAGAAGTGGAGCAAAGGAGAAGAGGACAAAGTTGGCTGGAGGGTCAGGGAAAAGGTTTGGGTGTTCTTCCCGCAGTTCTGTGGGACACAGCTCTTGGATTCCCAGCATTTTGGGATTGGAGCTGCACAGCTGAAGGACATGAAAGGCTCTAATCCACTCCAAGTTACCTCCAAGGCTGGAGCACCTGGAAATCCTGGGTTTCCCTTCAAGGCAAGAGGATGGAATGGTGGCCATTGAAATGAAAAATGGGAGGCAGAGAAAACTTTCTGCTCATCCCTTTCCCACCATTTATTCCTTAAAAGTGCCCAAAACTCATCTCGGAAGCACAAGAGCCAAGGAGAGGGGACACACTGAGCTCAAGGATATCCCTGCTGGATCCCACAGGGAACAAACTGGGAAAAATCAGGATCGTTTCACCTGAGCTGGTCAAACGTTCTCTTACTGTTTCACTCACTTGGTCTCCCTTCTGCCCTGGAGGTCCTGGGATTCCCTGGAAGAAATCAGAAGGGAGTTTCTGCCACAAGGAAAACAGATCCAGCACTTTTGATTCATGCTGTGGTGGGACATTCCCAGACAGAGGGAGGGAGGGAAGGATGGAGCTCTTCAACCCAATTTTCCGTTAATTACAGGACAGCTCTTCCAGCCTGGAACTCTGGAGTCTCCCTGGCCACAAAAGCACCGTTTATTATTTAAAATATCCCACCCTGCTGCCATTCCAGATCTCTCCTGGCAGCAAGGAATTCCAGAGTCCAGGAAGTGTAAAATGATTCCCATTCTTTGCTTTTGACCTGAAGGTTCCGGGTCAGGCTGGTTTGGTTGAAGATTTCCCTGCTCAGAGGCCTTGGAAGGTCACTTCCAACCCAAACTATTCTGTGATCCAATGATTCCCACAGGAATCATGATGATGCCGGTTAGGGACAGAAAATTTCCTTGGAACCTGAATTCCAGGCCCAGGAACTCGGGGTCAGGATTTCAGCACCCACCTTTGGTCCTGGTGCTCCTGGAGGTCCCATCATTCCCTGAAAACAACAGAGGAAGCAGTGAAAGCTCTGATTTTAAACCCCAAATCTTCCCTTCTCTCGCCCTTTCCATTTGGAACCATGGGATTCCAAGGAAAATCTAAATATTGGAGGAGACTTTGGAGACTCTGAACATTCCGAGAGGATTTTAATGCAAACCTCACTGCGAAATTCCCAACCCACCTGCTCTCCTTCTTCTCCCTTCACACCAGCAGTGCCGGGAATGCCAATTCCTGCCATTCCCTGCAAGGAAAGCACAGCATCCTCAGGAATGCTGATCCCAGAGCACCCATCCTTCCCAGATTGCTGCTCCAGAGTCTTTCTTAGCCAAGCAGGAGGGGAGAAATTTCCTCTGGAAGTGTTTGGCTCTGAGCAGAGCCAGTAAACTCCAGGAATGTTGGGAGATCCCAAAATGCCTTCCCACAAGTCTATCCTGATATTCCTTTCACTTTCCTCCTGGGCTGAGGGATTCAGGAAATATCTGACCTTTTCTCCTCTTGGTCCAGGAAGTCCAGGAACCCCATGGGGCCCTACAGGGCCCGGCAAACCAGGTTTTCCCTGGAAAGGAAGGAACATCATCAGATCCCTTTTTTTATCCAATCTGGAAATTTTTAATTCTGCAGGGAAATATTGATCCTGACATCTGAACAGTTCCTTGAAAACTGAGGAATTACAGAGCTGTCTGTGTATTCCCAAATTTCCTTTCCTCCACAAAGAAGTTATGAATCCCTGGTTTTACTCGGGAAGGGGAAACAATGGAAGACAGAGACTGGGAACCCACGTTGGTCTGGAATGGGGAATCCAGACACATGGAAAGGGCTGATTTATGGGATATGGCTCTCCAACATGGCAAAGACAACCAAAACCAGATCCAAGAAGGTCAGAAAGAGGCACCTTGGGAAGGATGGAAAAACAGCACATGGATGTTATCCTTCAAGTCTGAGCCATTTGTAAGGCGGGGAATTCCCAAACCAATCCTGGTGTCTTTATTCCCAGTAATCCTCCGTGGACTTTCTTCCTTCTCTTAGCGAACTCAAACTTCCCCCACCCCAAACGTCCCTGCGGGATGATTTCTGGGAAGAAGCACCCCTTTTCCTTTGTTTTGGATCTGCTGCCAGCTCGGGCCGTTTGCTGTCCCGTGCTTCTGATCCACATTTTTCCCTCCTCTGGATCTGTCCCAGTTTTTCCCTGACTTCCTGGGGCCACTCACCGGCTCTCCTGTGTCTCCTCTGTCACCTTTGAGGCCACTCCTCCCACGGGGACCCTGCATGAAGCACAGGATAGTCTCACTTCATGATCCCTTTATGGATCTCCATGGAATTTTGGGAAGTTTGGAAGCCACAACTTCTTGGGCAGCTTGGAAATAATTACAGAAAAAGGATTTTCATCCCAAAGTGAAAGCCACCCTCAGGTACTCACCCTGATTCCTGAATCCCCTGGTTCACCCTGAAACACAAAGGACAAGGAGAATTCCCATGGGATGGGCATTTTGGGACTCCTCGCCAAACTTCATCCCAGCAAAAAATCCTGCAGGCTGACAATCCAAGAGAGCAAAATTCCCACTCCCGAGGGAAGGAGAGCTTTGGGAGAGGTCTCCAGACACCTCCACCTGCAACTTTTGGAGTCAGATCTCCTTTTGCTGTGGCACATCCCAGAACTGTGCTCCAAACTCACCTTGATGGAGATGCCTGGTGGCCCTGGAGAACCTGGAGAACCCGGAACCCCAGGAACCCCTGGCTGCCCCTTCTGCCCCTGCAACAAGGAAAAGTGGGAGAGGGAGGGATGTGGGATCTCTGCCAGGCTTTGGGAAGCTGAAGGCTCCCCCACACTTGGGGTTTGATACTCACAGGGGGGCCAGGCTGCCCATTCCGGCCAGGAATCACCTCCACTCCTCCCAGGACATAGCCCGGCTCTCCCTGTGGATAAAGGCATGTTGGGAGATCCAGGAGCAGACTGGGAATTTGGTGATTTAGGGGCAATTCCATCAACTCAAAGCACCTGGTACCCAAAGCCACATGGCCATGACCTGAGTTTTGCTTGCTGGCATGGAAAATAATGAATCCCGGGGAAAAAAAAGGACGTTGGCTTTCGGCAGGATCCATTCCTGATCTTCATCTGTACGGATGGCTCAGGGGGATGTGAGGAAAGAGGAGGAATGGGGACTGGGAGAAGGACAGGATCCTGGGATCTGCCCTCGGTTGGTTTTGAAATATTTTAGTGTCCATGAAGGCATGAAATTCCTGAGGGAAACTCCCCCAGCTGGACTGGCAGTGTAGGATTAGTTAGACACAGCTTAAAAGTTCACAGTCACCAAAGATCCTGGTGAAAATGCTTGGGAAAGAGAGGTCACAACAACGGAATGGATTTTTCCTAGTGAAATCCAGGAATGGAACTCACTCTGTCTCCTTTTGGCCCTGCTGGTCCTGGGTAGCCTGGAGATCCCTGGAATTAAAAATAAATTCTGCAGCATTAAATAGAAAATCACCCACAAGACCACGGATTCTGATCCCTGGAGGTGTCCAGGGCCAGGTAGGACAGGGCTTGGAGCAACCTGGGATGGTGGGAGGTGTCCCTGCCCATGGAATGGGATGAGTTTTAAGGTTCCTTCCAACCCAAACCAACCTGGGATTGCCAATACTCACAGTGTCACCTTGGCTGCCAGGGAGCCCCTGCAAAACAGGACAGATGGATGCTGGTCATATTCTCTGGAATGACCCTTTGGAAAAGCTCGTTAAACCAATCCATACCATGATTCCAGGGGGACCTGGAGGCCCTGGCCGGCCCGGCCTACCCGGTAGCCCCGGAATGCCCTCCCTCCGGGAGACCCTAAAAACATGGAAAATAGCAGTGATGGCCTTGGAACTGCAAACCCAAGGAGCTCCATGCAGCACTTGAGAGCATTCCCAAATGCCAGAGCAGTTCCCTTTTCCTGGATTTTCAAAGCCAGCATGGAGCAGGAATAGCAAAACACCAACAGAAGAGATCTGAGGGTGATTCTTTGCTCGAGCTCTTCCTCGGTCATAATTTGGTTGTATTTAGTGCCAGAGGGCAGGGCTGGATGGGATATGGGGAAGGAATTCCTGGCTGGAGGGTGGGGAGGCCAGGGAATGGAATTCCCAGAGCAGCTGTGGCTGCCCCTGGATCCCTGGAATGTCCAAGGCCAGGCTGGACATTGGGGCTTGGAGCAGCCTGGGACAGTGGGAGGTGTCAAGGTTGGAATTTGATGATCTTGAAGTTCCCTTCCCACCCAAACCATTCCGTGATTCCATGATATTAATTATCCAAGTGGATCATGCTGGTGGGACCATTCCCTTAAGAGCTGGACTCGATGACCCATGCGGGCCCCTTCCAGCTGGGAATATTCTGTGACTCACCCGCTCCCCCTTCTCTCCCTTCACGGTGAAGCCGTGGGGGTCAGAACCCCTGTGAGCTGCTGAGCCCCTGGAGCCCTTCCATGGAAAAGAGAAAAAAAAAATTATCAGGGAATTCATATCCACCAAAGGATGGCAAATAAACTGGAGCGGCCAGGAAACATGGACTAAAAACATTCCTTGGCTTAGGCAAAAAAAGGGAAAAGCAAAGTTGACCATCCAGGAGAATTCTCAAGATGTTTCAATTCTATTCCTATGAATTTATAATATGAATTTTTATTATCTCCAAGTGCTCTGCAGTGGCTTTAAACACCAAAACATTCCCAGCTCTGTCCTGGATTTCCCAATTCCACTCCCTGGATTTCTTTGCTCTTTAGGGCTGGACAGTGAGGTCAGGATGGGACACAGTGTCCTAAATCCGCTGGGATTTCACTTTGAAACTTCTCTCAGGGAAGAAGATTTTCCTTGTGCCTGACCCACCCCAAGCTGGATTTACTCCCAGGTGTAAGAACTCACCTTTCCCAGTGGGATTTGGATCCCTGGAAGCTGAGGGTCAGAACAAATGGCTTCTATCAGCTCTTGGAGGATTTGGGGGAAGTCGTCGAAGGTGCTGACGTAGAAAACGTCCTGGGGGTTCTGTTGCAGCAAGATCCGGTGCAGCTCCATGGGGTCAGCTCCCGACACACCCACAGCAATGACACGGAGCCCTGGAATGACACGGATCCCATCGCTCCCAACCCTTGGGATCAGAGCTTCCAACCCCCTTCCTGGCAGAAACCTCTGGTGGGATCAGGTATAACCCCCGGAGAAGTCATCTGGAGCTGGGTGGGAGTTACAGCAAAGCAGGTTGGGAAGAGAAAAAAGAAAGGATAAAGAAAGGAAGGAGCCAACAGTGCCCTCAGAGGGACTCCTCACACAATGCACCATCCTCAGCAGCCTCCTGGAAATTCATGGAGAACCATGGAAACACAACAGGGCAACCTCAACCTCCTGGAAATTCATGGAGAACCATGGAAACACAACAGGGCAACCTCAACCTCCTGGAAATTCATGGAGAACCGTGGAAACACAACACAGGACAACCTAACCCCTGGAAATTCATGGAGAACCATGGAAACACAACAGGGCAACCTCAACCTCCTGGAAATTCATGGAGAACCATGGAAACACAACAGGGCAACCTCAACCTCCTTGAAATTCATGGAGAACCATGGAAACACAACAGGGCAACCTCAAACCCCTGGAAATTCATGGAGAACTGAAGGAAAAAACAACAGGGCAACCTCAACCACCTGGAAATTCATGGATAACAGAGGGAAACACAACAGGGAATTCTCACCCAAAGCATGGGCTGCTCTGGCTGGGGGTAACACGTCATCCTGGGATTGTCCATCGGTCACGAGCACCAGGATGTGAGGAAAACCCGGCCTCATCCCTCTGGAAGGCTGGAATAATTCCCTTAGCACGTAGGATAGGGCATGGCCTGAGCAGACAGGGAGAGACAGGGTGGGAGTCTGGATTAATTCCGTGGGTCTGGACTCTGGATCTCCTTCCACAGGTGGAGCATGAAGGGAATTCCTCAAAAATGGAAAGCCCTGAGCATGGGAAAACATCTTTTGAAGGATAACAGCAGGAAATCAGCTTGGCCAGAATGGTTCTGGTAGAATTAGCAGACAGTTTTGGAAAGGGAAAACAAATTCAGGAGATTTGAAGCATTTTTCTTACGCTTCAGGAAAAAAATCCACCAAATTTCCATTTCCAAATGTCTTTGGAAAGACCAAGAAAGTTTCGCAAAGAAATATCCCACTGATTGAAACGGTCAAGAAGCTCCAAAACACTATGGAAGATTCCTACATGGAGTAAAATGTCTTTATTGACACAAACTCCATAAAAAGAAGGATTAGAGACAAGGTTAGCTGGGAATTTCCAGCCTGACTAATTCCATGCTTTCTTTCCCTGAGCAATCCCATAAAAATTCCTGTATTTTGACCATCCCCCTTTTTTTGTGCTCTTATCCAATACCACTGAGGCAGGATGAGGGATTTGGGTGCCTCAAAGCTTTCCTGATGTGAAGAATTCATTGAAAAATCCCAAAACTAGAGAATATTCCAAGTTGGAAAGCATCCACAAGGATCATTGAATCCAGCTCCTGAATGCTCCATAGTGGGATTAAATCTTGGAGTTACTGGCACCAGGCTCCAACCAACTGGGCTAAATGATTAAATGAAAATTAACCTTTTTTAATTTTCCATTCCTGGTTGTGTTCCTCCAGGGAACCAGGTACTCCCCATGTCCTGCTGGGAATGAGCACATGGAAAGTGTTGTCCCGCTCTGAGCTTTTTAAATGACACAAAAGTATCTGGATTTCTGGGATGCAAGAATGCTTCAAATCAGCCATCCTCATGTTTATGGTGTAAAAACCTTCCTCAAGTGCAGGCAAAATCATAAAATAATGAGGAAAACCCAGGGGGAAAACCAGGACATGGATAAAGCACAAAGTGGTTGGAAAAACCGCTCCCGAAAATTAAATTCAATCTGTTCTCAAATTTAGAACAACTTTGAGCACAACGTTCCCACCAAGAAAATGGCTCCAAACCACTCAGAAAAATGTTTTCCTTGGCTTCCAGGTTCTGACTTGATCCAGAAGGATCATCCCAGGTGTCCAAGTCCCCTCCCAGACCTGTTTTGGTGTTGCCTCCGGTGTAGCTCAGCCCTTTGATGGCTCCGAGGGCTCCGTTGCGGTCGCGGTGTTGGTTGAAGTGAAAAGCTGCCCTGGGCTCCTCGTTGTACTGAGCAACAGCAACCTGCCAAAACCAGGGATTGAAATCCCCAAATCCACAGGAAATGGGACAGACTGCCTCGAGTCAGAGTGTGGTGCCCCGGGAATGGGACTCTGGGAAAAAGGAGTCAGATCGGGACCTAAACCAACATTTTTTTATGTCCCCAGAGTTATTTGTTGGCCCAGGGTAACTCCATCATTCACCTAAAACCTCCAAGCAAGAGTCCAAGAAATTCCCATTTCCTGCTCAACTTAAAGGGGGCTCCGTAATTCTCCCTTCCTAATTTAAATGTGACATTAATTAAGCACAAATGACCCCAAATAAATGAGGAACAGAATCTTCCAATTGGCTTTGCTGTCATTAAATCCCTCAGGCTTCGTTTGCCCTTGAGGAGTTTCCCACCATGACCTGGGGCTTTGGTTCTCTGTTTGTTGGAGGAGGGAGCTGCTGGCACATCCTGCATTTCCCACTTGGATCCACACCTGGATTTCCAACTGTCCTCACTTTGGGTTCCCAACCATCCTCACTCTGGATTTCCAACCATTCCCCCTCTGGATTTCTAATCATTCCCACTCTGGAATCCCAATCATCCCCACTCTGGATTTCCAACCGTCCCCACTCTGGATTTCCAACTGTTCTCACTCTGGATTTCCAACCATTCCCACTTTGGATTTCCAACCATTCCTCCTTTGGATTCCCAACCATCCTCACTCTGGATTTCCAACCATTCCCCCTCTGGATTTCTAATCATTCCCACTCTGGAATCCCAATCATCCCCACTCTGGATTTCCAACCGTCCCCACTCTGGATTTCCAACCATTCCCACTTTGGATTTCCAACCATTCCTCCTTTGGATTCCCAACCATCCTCACTCTGGATTTCCAACTGTCCTCACTTTGGGTTCCCAACCATTCCCCCTCCAGATTTCTAATCATTCCCACTCTGGATTCCCAACCATTCCCACTTTGGATGGGGTTGGAAATGGGATCCTAGATGGGAATATGCACCCAGCAGATCTCTGAGCTAACCTAGACAGTATTTCAGGTGTGGAATTTGCTTTATTCCCAATGATTCAGTCTTGGAAAAATAACCAAGAAATGGAAATCCATCCAAATGGGAAGGCTGACATTGAGGAGACTTTAATTCCTGTCTGTTTTGTTCCACACATGTTTTTCCCTGGCCTTTCTGTTCCACAGTTCCTGGGTGAGCAGAATCTGCTCTTGGCAGGGCTGAGGAGAAGGAGAAAAGAGAAGGAAAACAACTTCAGGAAATGGAATAACAAAATCTTACCTGTATCCCCTCAGGCCCAATCTTGGGGAAATAGGAAACGATCCGGAAGAGGAGATCCTTCACTTTATTGAAGTTGCTCTGGCCGATACTTGAGGATTCATCCACCAGGAACCCAACGTCTGCCTTGAGCTTCCCACAAACTGCAGAGGGAAGAGGAATTCCGTAAGCTGAGGGGTCCTGAAGCAGAATCGTGGGGTTTTGTGTGTTCAGAGCAACAAAACAAACCCCAAACCTCTTGTGATGCCAAGTTCTGGGTGAGCAGCAGCACCTTCCCCCCTCAGGGTAGTGCCGAGGCCTTCACCACATTTATGGGGTTTGGGCCTTCCCTGACCCTGTCCACTCGTTATTCAAGGAATTAAGACCACTTTTAGCTCCTGGGATCAGAGAAGATCTTGGCCTCTGGAAGTTTTGACTCTTTCTACATCATCATCACAGTCATCATCATCATTCCCACACTCACTTGGCCCAGGCAGTGTTGTCAGCGGGGCCGACACCGCACTGGTCCATACTGGAGCCTCTGGGAGCTTTGTGCTGGTGGGCAATGGGCGAGGAGTGGTCCCCACACTGCTGGGAAATCCAGATGGAGATTTCCTTGTATCCAGTGGTGAAGGAGCCACTGGAGCGCTTGGTGGCTCTCTGGGAGGTCCTGCTGTAGGAGCCAAACAGAAAAGGCGGATTTTAAACCTCTTTTAGCCACGACATTGCTGTCCAGCAAAGAGGAAAAGGGTAGAAAACCCAAAAATCAGCCTCAAGAGCAGTTTTCCAGGGAAAACCGCAAGCCAGAACTCCAGCCTCCACACCTGTTTGTCCAAGGAGCGCTGTCTCCGGTCCCTCCACGTCTCCAAACACTGGTTTTATGGAAAACAAATACGTTTCCTTGGAGCTCAGCCCTGTCACTCGATACGATCGGGAAGCTGCTGGTAACAATTCCTGGGAAAGAGCGGGAGCTGTGGAAAACAGGAGGAAACATGACTGGGAGCCAGAAAAACTCAGAATAATTCCCATTTCTGCGGCATCACTGTTGGCAAACAGGAATTTGGGGATGAGATGATGCCTGGGATTTGGAGCAGAGACACAAGCAAAGCATATCCAAAGTGCAATGGTCAGGTACTAAACCAGATGAAACGAGGTTGATTTTGTGCATTAAAAAGGAAAGAAAACTGGAATTTATCCAAGAATTTAGGGAATTTGGTACAGGTGATGCCTAAGGCTGAGAGACCAATTTCTATCCAGTGGATCCTATGGATAGAAATAAGTTCCTTTTTTTTTGGGAATGAATGGAAAGTTTGATGAAAAATAAAATCCAACTTGATTGAGAAATTCGGTTGCACAGAATTCATAGTTTTGATTTAAAATCATGATAGGGAAAAGATGTCAAAATAATGATTGACATTTCCAAAGCACCTTATTTCAGAAAAAATAAATGACGAGTTTGACAATGTTCAAAGTGAAACTTGCACTTTTTTAGCCTGAAAGAACATTTTACTTAAAAAAAAAATCACGGAAAAAGCTGAACTTCTGTGGAAAGAAATAAAATCAGTGCAAATAATCTGCTCCGTTGTCATCGACTCATAGAATTAAGGTTGGAAAAGATCTCCATAGGTCAAATCCAGTTTGTTGTTCTCAATTCTCCACAAAAAAATTTGGGAGATAAAAAAACCCAGTAAAATCCCCCTTGAAATTTGACTCAAACTCTTCTGCTCCCAGTTTTTGAGAGGCTGAGTCAAAATAGCCATAATTGGTTTATTTTGTCTGATCCAAAAGTGAAATTATCCCAAGCGGAGTAGAAAGGGATCCCATTTTTTATGGGACAGGCTGGATGGAATCAGCAGGGAAAAGGGCATTAAAAGAGCTCAAAAAGAGCAAGGGAAATGAGTCCTAAAATAACTTTCATTTAGGACAAAAATCAAGTTGTGTGGAGGAAAATTAATCAAGACAAAACCAAAAAGGACCAAATTTTTAATTGCTTTTCTACACCAGTGTTGGCAGCCGGGATAATTAACCAGGAAAAACTGGAATTACTCGCTTAGGAGCATAAATCCGATCCTATGGAGAAGGGGGATCAGGATTCGTCTGCTGGTGATGGGAAATCAAGATTTATAAACCTGTTCCAGCGGGATTGATGGAGGGAGGGCACCGAGGGGACTGTCAGACATGGGATTATCCATTCCT
>NW_008236807.1:713029-724215 GCF_000691975.1 Corvus brachyrhynchos
ATTCCTGCTTCCCAGACAACTCTGAAATCAGGGATTTCTGAGCCCTTCTGGATCAATATTTGCACAGGAAAGGAACAGTTGCTTTAGCTCAGTAAAATCACCCCAGAGATCCAAATTTTCCATTCCCAGATCACTTTTCCATAGTATTTAGCCCCCCAAAAATGCTGCTGGCACAGGACACTTCATCCCAAGGACACAGCCTGCAAGTGTGGAGCTGTAAATCCTAAAATATCCTTGGAATTAAAAAAATTAAAGTTCCTGGTAGCTCCAAAAGCACTGCAGGGAGCACAGGGAGTTCTGTCGGATTTGGTTTCTTTATTGACTCGTGGACATGAACTGATCCCAGGAAAAAGTTTGTGGTTGAAGCCACAGGGACAGGAAAATTCAAATTCAAGGAGGATTTTAGTCCAATCCAGGGAAAAAAAAGTCATGGAATCGGTGCTTTAAAAGGGCAAATCCTGAAAAGCCAAATCAGTCAGGAGAAGTAATGGTGAGGAATGATTAAGGAATTTTTGGAAGCTCTTCACAGCAGAGCAGAAATTTTAAACAGCTAAGAAGGAGGTTTTATGGATGACAAAAATCCACCTTTTTTGGTGGATTTGGTGGACAGGAAGGGACACTGATAATGCCAAAATTCCTTTTTCCTGTGCTATTCCCACACCTCCTTTTTTTCTTCCCTCAGGGATTTTGCAATGGCCAAATGGGACATTTTGGGAGCTTCCTCCAGCTCCCATTTTTCCTTTTTTGGCCCCCAAATGGAGAAGCTGAGATGAAGGAACCCATGGAAACCCTCAGGGTTCTCCTGCTAAACAGGATCCAGAGAAGTTCAGGAGGTGGATCAGGGTTTCCTTCCCACACCGAACGTTACCTGAGGACAATCCCCACGTCAGTAAATACAGGGATGCTCCAGGAACAGCACCCCAGGACAACAAAATGCTGGAATCCGCAGCCTCCTGCACGGTGAATCCCATCACTTTGGGCAAATCCACTGTTGGAAAAACAAAGAACAAAGTTTAGGGGCTGAAAACAGCTCTGGAGACCCTTCTGCCTCCGAAATTCCATGATTCTAGTGAGAGGAAGGAGTTCCTCCAGCACTCCAGGTGTTTTCTCCAGGAAGGTGAATCAGGCCAGGTCCTCAGTCGGTGGGAATTGGTGGGAATTTTTTGGTCTGGCCTCTAAACTGGCTGAAATTGGAAGTTTTGGGATGGGCAATGAAGTTTTTCCTGTCATTTTTTCCAGATGCTCCCTGAAATCCCAGCATCGGCTCCATATCCCTGACTTTTCCCACCGTTTGATCTCCAAACAACTCATGAGGGATGTTGGTCTTTACCTGCTGGAAACGGTCAAGCTATTGCAACTAAAGAGGGAATTCCAAGATAATGTGCCCCAAAAATGGGGATTATTGGCTGGGGAAGACAGGGAAGGGCCCAAAATTCCTCAATAGCAAGAAAAAAGGACCGCTGGCTGGTTTTGGTGGGATCTGAGAAGAAACAAGGCTGAGTTGGATGGGGCTTGGAGCAACCTGGTCCAGGAAAGGTGTTGGAATCGGATGATCTTCAAGGTCCCTTCCAACTCAAAACATCCTGGAATTCCAGGAATAAGGTGTCAATCAGCCAAAATTGCTCTTTTTCTTTCACTCCCCTACGGAGATGTTCTTATCCCAATCCATGAATCCCACACTCACAGGTTTTGGCTGTGAGGACCGTGGGGCTTCCCTCCTGTCCCCTTCCCACTGCAGACACGGAGATGGTGTAGGTGGTGTTGTCCTTCAGTTTGGGAATGGTGAAGGCAACGGCCTCTGCCGGGACCAGCTGGGAGGATTCCGAGTCACCTGAGAGGAGACATCCCGAAAAACCCGCAGTGTCCATGGAAAGGGAAGTGTAACAGTCATTGTTATAGCAGCTTCACACTCATCTGACAGGACCTGGCCAGGGAGGAGAGTTAGGAACTCATTTTGCCTGTGGGGAAACTGAGGCACAGGGAGCAGACAGATCTAGTCACAAAGGTGGAAGGGAACGAATTCCTGGATATCCCAAATCCCAGCTATGTTTATATCCTTGGTTAGAGCCTAAAGCTTGGCTCAGGGCTCATTTAGAGGGATTCAACCTGTCCCTGTAGACATTAAAGTCCCCACCCACCTGATCATCCATGGAAAAAGCAATTTCCTGAACCAAATTCCCTATTTTTGTGCTCCCTGACCAAAGGATCGGGATCCTTACTGTTGGATGGCACCCAGGATATCTTGTAGTTACTTATCCCAGGAAGCTTTTTCCAAGCCAGCTTCAAAGTGTTTACACCAGTGTCAGTAACCCTCAGGTCCTGGATGGTCGGGATGGGGTGGGAATCTCCAGGAGGAGCTGGAAAATGAACCAGGATAAGATTTCAGCTCAGTCCCAGAGCAGCAGGTTCACAACTCTAAGTTAGGGTGGAGAAGAAAAATTTGGGCATTCATTCAATATTTACTTTCCAGGCATTATCCAGGGATGCCAGGCTGAAATTCCTAATGGATCCATGGATTCCAAGCTGAGGAATCTCATCCCCACCTCTTCCTACCCACACCAAACTGGTGACACACATGAGGGACATGAGAAGGGCTCCAAGAGAGGATGGATCATCCACACACATCTTCAAATTCCAGGAAAAACTCATTGAGATGAACTCAGGTGGAAAAGACACTGAAAGGAGCCAGAACTCCACGTTGGAAGAGGCAAAGCCACAATCCAAGGAATTCCCAAAACCCCAGTGCTGGTGAGTGACCCTGGGTGGTGCCTGCGGAGAGGCTCCTGCATTCCCGAGGTGGCTGTGGATAAATAATTCCGGGAAGTGATCCAGGACTGTCCAACGTGCCAGAAGGACGTGTCCCCTCCCTCCCACAGGAACAGCCATGGATTATTGCCAGCAGCAGTGAGGGCTGCTCGTTCAACAGGATACCCTGAGTTGGATCCACCAGGATCATGGAGTCCAACTCTTAAATGGATGAACACAGGGATTGAACCCAAAACTTTGGTGTTTTTAGCACCAGGCTCTGACCCAACTGAGCCAATCCCAACACCATCAATCCAAGCTTTGTATCCCAACTCAAGGAGGGTTTTTCCAGCGGGATTTACCTGTGTGGTGAGTCAGGGTCACCTCTGGCCCCTCGGTCCTGCTGAACACAGCCCGGACACTGACCCTGTACAGGGTGTTGGGCATCAGGTGGTCAATCCGGTGAGCCAACACTCGGCTGCCCAGGTACTGAGTCCTGGCAACCTGTTTTCCTGTAAAAACAGGGATATTTCAGAGCCTGGAGCTCACTTCCTTCCTCCAAAGGAAATTGCTGCTCCGCTGTCCCAGAGTTTTGGGGATTATCTCCATAAATAAAACCATGGAAACAAGGAGAGAAGGAGCCGTCACCAAGAGCGGGATCTCTTTCCTACCCCCAGGAGCAGGTCAGGAATTTGGGAAGGTGCTTGGAATGCCCTTTCCCTGCTCACCTTTACCTGCTCCCACGGGGCTCCAGGTGAGTTTGAATTTGGTGGCAGCAGCTGTTGCACTCCAGGCTACGGACAGGCTGGTGCTGGTGTGGGACATCACCTTGAAGTTGGAGACGGATCCCAGAGGATCTGCAGGATGGAGACAACATCAGGAGTGTCCTGATTCCTGTCCAAAGGCTCATCATTGACACTTTAATGGGTCAAAATTGTATCAAAGGGTTCAAAATGGTGGCTTTGCTTATCCTTGGTGTCTCCTCATCCTCACCTGGAGAGACACCACTTTCTACTGCTTGAGGTCATCAAGGAGCACGTTCTGCTCTAGATCCAGTGGGAGCAAGGCCAGGACAGGCAGCTCAGGGATCCATGGAGTCAGGAGATCCATATCCCAGTGCCCCAGGTGGAACACCCACCCAGAGCTCCCGCAGCTGCTGAATAGTCCCCGTTCTCTTCCTCCCAAGGGTCAGGCCATTATCCCCTTATGGTATTCCAGGGTTTCCAATCACCTGCTGCCGCTTTGGAACCTCTTCCAACGATCCCACCTCTGCTTTTGGATCAACATTCCTGCCTCTCCTCCGCTCCCAGGGCAGCAGCCCAGAAGTTTGAGAGAGAGGGACAAGATTTACCCATCAACTTTCCCTATTTTACACAAAGGATTTGCCTTTTGTCCAGGGAATCTGATCTTCCAGGAGGATTCCTTTGGAATTGTGGAATTCTTTGAGGCAGGGGACAGCCCTTATCACCAAGCAGAAAGGACCACATTAGGATGTTCCATGGTCCTTATCCTCCTATGGTTTCCTACAGCAGAATTTACCCAGATTTCCTATTTTTCATATTTTTTTTCAGATGGATTCTAACATTGTTGAGGAATTAACCATTGGTCTGGATTTTGGGATACCTGGAAGCTCAGTGAGTGCAGATTGAGCACTTCACCATTGGAGAGGGACTTTGGACAAGGGCCTGGAGGGACAAGACAAGGGGAGTGGCTTTAAACTGAAAGAGAGCAGGGATAGATGGGATATCGGGAAGGAATTCCTGGCTGGGAGGATGGGAGGCCCTGGCACGGGGTGCCCAGAGAAGCTGTGGCTGCCCCTGGATCCCTGGCAGTGCCCAAGGCCAGGCTGGACGGAGCCTGGAGCAGCCTGGGACAGTGGAAGGTGTTGGAACAAGATGGGCTTCCAACCCTTCCAACCCTTCCAGCCCCTACCAATCTGGGATTCAATGACATCTGAAGCTCTGCCCAAGCCCAGAGCACGGGAAAAGACCCAGTCACGGATACACAAGGTCGAACCGGATACACAGAGGTTATGTTCTGTAGCAGCTACTCCACCACCCCACCCACACTCACCCGTCCTGGCGGAGGTGGTGATCCCGGGGCCCTCCCCGGAGCCGAAGAGCACGGACAGGGAAATCACGTACTCGGTGTCGGGGGCCAGGCTGCGGAGCTGGTGGGACGTCACCGACTTGTTGAGGGCCAGGTGACGAGGACGGTCCTTGCCAAAGAATTCTTTGGAAGAGAAAATAAAGCACAAGAGGAGGAAGAGTCTGGTGAGCAGCTCTGTTGCTTCCTGAGATATCCACCATGCTCCCAGCAGAACCTCTGCTGGAGGACACCTGTTCCAGGACAATTCAGGAGGAATTTCTGCATGGAAAGGGTGGTCAGGCATTGGAAGGGGCTGCCCAGGGAGGTTTGGAGTCCGCAGTCCTGGAGGTGTCCAAGGAAGAACTGGATGTGGCATCACAAGCTGGGGATTGGGCACAGCTTGGACTTGGAGGTCTTTTCCAACCTCAGTGATCCTGGGATTCCATGCGTTCACTGGGGCAAGGGAGAGTTTTCCTATTGTTATTTATTTTGGAATTTTAATACCTAAAGGATCCAAACCAGTTGAGAGGAACTGAGTCCAAACCAGCTCTCACTTCCAGGGCCCACAGGAATGTGGGAATGTTCCCTGTCCCCTTCCTGAGGATTCCTGGCATTCACTCTGTGTTGGGCTGGGGCCAGGTTGGTGCCTCAGGGCCAGGAATAATCCCTGGCTTCAGTTTAAATTCTGGAATTGTGGGAGAGGCTGCTCAGAGCAGTTCATGACCTGGAAGCCAGATTCCTGAGGTTCTCCCATTCCAGCGAGAGCAGAGACAGATCTCACCTGGTGTTGGACCCCAGGCTACTCTGTAGCCGGTGGCCCCCGCGACCGAATCCCAGGACACCAGCAGGCTGTTGATGGAAATCTCGCTCACTTTCAGCATCTGGACAGTGCTGGATGCCACTGCAGGAGGGAAGAGTTGCCCAGTTCCATCGAGGTCCCAACAGCTTCAAAGAGGTCCCCAAACCCAACAATGCAGGGGAGTGACAGAAGTGACACCAGCTCCGTGCCACCACCCCTGAGTCTGCATGGGCTGAATGCCACCCCTGCTGCAGGACACTCACCCGTGGTGGCTTTGCCGCTCACCACTGGCCCCTCGATGTCCCCAAAGATGGGGTTGATGGTCACCGTGTGCTCTGTGCCCGGTTCCAGCCCCTGGATCATGTAGAAGCTGTAGGAGCTGCCGAGGGTCACGTCCTGGATGCTGCCCTCTGCGAAAGGGAACGGTGTCTCCTGGCTCAGCCCACCCCACCCTGGACACACCGGGACCATCCTGGGTGGGTGCAGGTGGAAAAAACCCACATCCACCCGGGAAGAGCTCAGGGATCACCGAGGTAACTCAGGGATTTGCAAAGCAAAGGAAATACATCAGGAAAACCCCAAAACGGGCACGCTGGGGCCTGTGAGTGATCCCATAAAAGGGTCCACACCCTCCACCCTGGCTGACTCCATGCTGGAGTCATCCTGCCTTCCCTACAGGAATTAGAGCCAATGATGCCCCAAACCCCAGTTTTAGTCTCCTTGTTGAGGATCCAGCTCAGCTAAACCTGCCCAGCAGGAGAAGAGTTAAAACCGAATTCCTGTGGATCCACCCCTGCTTCCCAGGGGCAGGGAGGTGCAGGCAGCAGGATGTTGAGGAAAACCTCTAAAAGAAGGAAAATGCCTTTTCCAGTTTGGTCACTGGATGGTGCCACGTCCCCATTTTCTGTCCCAGCAGCACCCGGAGCCCCATCCCCCTTTTCCCACCTGCTCTCCACATCCCCCATCTCCAGTTTGTGTTTATCTAATCCCGGTTTTAAAAGTCAGACGAGGAAAACCAGTCCCCTCCTGGGCTTGGGATGGGCACCAGGGTCTGGATCCCATCACTGCATCCCTAATCCCGGGATGGGATGGAGTGTGGGAAGAGGATCCAGAGGCAGGGGGGGCTGCCCTTGGGATATTGCCACTCCTGGAATTGGGGTGAGCTGGTACCAGGTGAAAAAGCAGCTGGAAAATCGGGGGGTGGAGGTGATGTGTTCTTCCTGTTCCACCTGAGAAGGTTGTCCCACTGTCCCCTCAGTGTCCCCATTCCCAGACCGAGCTCCATTCCTGGCTGGGATATTGGGCACAGGCTGGGAAAACTGCTGAGTTTTGGGGTGTGCTGTGAGAAAAGTTGATTACAAAGCAATAAAAGCCATTTTATGTCTTCCCTGTAAAGATTTTTCCCTCCTGGTGACCTTTGGAGCTGTTCTCCCGCTAATCCCCCCTGTTCCTGGTGGGAGATGTCTCCTTCCATCATAACCAGGGGAGATGAGGGAGAGGAAAATGTGGTTTTTATTCACAGCCTGGGATAGAGCCCAGGTGTCCTGACATCCCTGAGCCCAAGAAAAATCCACCTCCCAAGGCCAAAATCTGCCACCAAACCGAAATTTCTCACTCCTGCTCCCCTCCCAGCACCACAGAAAATATGTTTGGGTTCAGGGTAGGGGAAAAGCTCCAGCTGGAAAGGTGGATCTGTCTCGAAACTCCCAAATTTGCCTAAAAATGAGGATTTTAGGGGATGCAGCCAGGTTTTAGTGCTGCAGAGAGAAATGCAATGAGCACAGGCACTTCCAGGCTGTCCCCCCAAAATCCCTGTACTCAGCTGTCCCCCAAGAAAGGGGTGACCCCAAATACTCAGGGGCTGTGCAGCTACACAGGGAGGGTTTTCCCAGCTCCTCTCAGCTATTCCAAGGCTCCTCAGGTCCAGCAAATCCAGCACTAATCCCGTGTAACCAGCCTGGACCCACCAACCAGCTTTATGCAGAGCCAGGGCAGGAATTTTTGCTTCCACAGCAGAGAAAACTCCATTGGTCACAGACCCCCCAAAAAAACCCCAATTCCCTCTGGACAAAGATGGAATCCAATCCAATCCAAAGTGCATCCAACGCCTTGGGAATCTCACAGCTCCCATCTTTCCATGCCCTGGGAACTGGTACAGCCTCCACCCCTGTCCGTACCTGCTGATGCCCAGGTGAGCCTGTATCCCGTTGCTCCCCGCACAGGGCTCCACCGGGCCTGCAGCGTGTCCGTGGTCTCGTTCTGCAGCAGGAGGTTTTCCACAGGCAGGAGCTTCACTGGAAAGAGGACAGGGAAGAAACTTTTCAGAGCATTGGGAGTGGAGGACTTTGTTGGCTCTCCATGAATGTTCCTCCAGCTCAGCTGGCTGAAGGGAATGCCTGGAAGGAGGTGGCCACGTGGAGGTTGGGTTCTGCTCCCAGGGAACAGGGACAGGATGAGAGGGAACGGCCTCAGGCTGGGCCAGGGGAGGGGCAGGGTGGATATTGGGAAAAATCCCTTCATGGAAAGGGTGGTCAGGCACTGGCACAGCTGCCCAGGGCAGTGGTGGAGTCCCCATCCCTGAAGGGATTAAAAAGCCCTGTGCATGTGGCATTTGGGGACACGGCAGTGCTGGGAATGGTTGGATTTGGGGATCCTAGAGGGTTTTTCCAGCCTTAATGATTCTGTGAGAGGGATTTCCAGGACCTCCTGCCTGGGGGCTGAAGGCATCTCATGAACCACAGGTAGAACAGCCCAACCTGTGACTGTCCAGGACCAAACATCTCTGAGCACCAACCTTGTGCAGTGTGGGTGCAAAACAGGAGGGAAAATGATCTCCCACCCTTCCCCCGGGCTGCAGGATGATGGTGTTGAGGACGTCCACGTCCATGAAGCAAGAGTTAGGATGGAGTTGGGAAGGTCCTGGTGCATGAGGGCACCAACTCTGAGGTGGGGACACAACACCTGGGAACAAAAGGGACCAACCACGGGGTCGCAGCTCTTACGTGTCCTCCCCAGAGCAGCCACGGGCTGGCTCGGGCCCTCAGCATACACGGCATAGATGCTGATGCTGTATTCCCGGTCCTCCTGCAGGTTTTCCAGCACGTGGGAAGAGACGTCGCCCCGCAGGATCTGCTCAAAGGTCGTCCCGGGCTTGTTGGCTGCAAAATCAAGGAGAAAAGGGATGGTGAAGCCTTCCCATGAAGGAATCCCATGGGAATGTCTTCACACTGTGGAGATGGTTCAGGGGCACGGTTGGAGTTTCCCAATCCATGTGGTGTTGCTGGGAATTTTGGCTGTGCTGTCCCAGCCCTCAGAGCCCACAGAGGAGAGCAGGAGCCATCCCGAAGGTTTGAACTCATCCCAAATCCCCACCAGAGCAGGCACTTGAGTGGGAAAAACATCTGGATGTGGCAGGGCAAACAACGAATTCACGGCATCACCCTCAGCTTGTTCTTCCAAGAGAAGTCCTTCCAAGGACTCTCCTCTGTCCTGGAGGAACCACAGTGTTTGGCAAAGTCTATCCTGGACTCATTCCAGAGTCATGCCAGGAATTAACAGCACCTTCCCTGTCCTTGGGTCACTCCTCCTTTTAAAGCAAACACCACGATAAAATAAGAAAAATCAATAAAAATGGGTTAAAATTAATACAATTAATAAAAAATTAATAAAAACTCACCCCTGGGGATGTAGATCTTGTAGCCCTCCAGTTTGCCCAGGGGAGGTGTCCAAGCCACCTTCAGGCTGAAAAGTCCTTCTTCTATCACACGGAAATTGGTGACCGGAGGCACTGGAGCTGTGGGGACACAAAAATAAGGCAGAAATGGAGGTGGCAGTGCCGGAATAATGGAAAAGATCCTTCAAAATTCTTTTGTCTTCAGGCACAGAGAGACACAGAGAGGAGAAGCACCAACTCTTCCCTCAGCTGATGCCTTAAAATCAACAATCCCCCTCCTACCAACCCTTTGTCCCCCAAAAATAGGGATGGACCATCCCAAGGCAGAAAGTTTGGGAGTTTTCTCTGGGAATGGTGTTGGGATCTGAAATATCCACCCCCCCAGGCAGAGAACATCTACCCCGGGCAGGGGAAACTCCGCAGTTCTTGCAGACTGAGCAGGAATCAAAGCCATGAATCAAACCCTGCTTTGCTCCCACAGCCACAATTCCAAGGGAGAGGAGCCCATTTGGATCCAGCCAGCCACGGCAGACGGATTTATAGCTCCTGCCTCTGGCTTCATGTTGGGGATAATAAGAAGAGAGATCAAATGGCTTCATTTCCACCCATAAAGACATTCCATCTTCTCCCTGGCAAGTACAGATGAGTCAACCTCATTGAGGAGCTTTATTTATTCATCCTGTCAGAGACCTTCCCTCAAGGAGACAAACAATCCCAGACATCGCAGGGGCTGCGGGGAGGAACAAAAGGCAGGGAAGAAAGGAATAATTCTTTAAAAAACCCCTCGGGCAAAGCAGGGTTGGTGCTTCAGCCAGAGAGGGGAGTGGGATTAGTGAACCCCCTAAATTCTGAAAATCCCTAAAAGCAGAGACCATAAAAGTCCAGTCCAACTTTCAAATGGTCTCCTGACGTATCCCTATAGCCTTTCTTGGGAACTGAGATTCCTCCTTTGGGTGGGGACACCCCTCAAAGTCACCCCTTGAGGGTCAGCAGAAGAGATTTCCCCCTTGGTCTGGGTGAATGACATCAATCTCTACTTTAAAAATTGGGGTTTTTTGCTGATTTTATTACAATTACTTTAATAGTTATCATACTAAATCATTAATTTTAATACAAACATCCCTGTTTGCCATCTTTAATCCTTGGACCTAAGGTTCAACCACACCTCTATAAATGCTTAGATTTAATCCGTTGACAATACGGGGCTGGGATTGGATCCAGCCCCATCCAGTCTCCTCTTGGAGAAGTTTGGAAAGCAAAGAGGTTCTTCCTGCACCTCAGGACTCAATAGAAGCTTCTCTAATAAACTTTGAAGCTCCACCTCCACCCATGCCACCATCCATGCATCCATCCATCCATCCATTCCTCCATCCATCAATCATTCATCATCCATCCATCCATCCATCCATCATCCATCCATCATCCATCCACCCATCCATCTGCCCATCCACCCATCATCATCCATCCATCCCTCATCCATCCATCCGTCCCACCATCATCCATCCATCCCTCATCCATCCATCCATCCGTCCGTCCATCCATCATCCACCCATCCCCCCCACCCTCCCCCCCTCCCCCCACCCGTCCATCCATCCCTCATCCATCCATCTGTCCCACCATCATCCACCCATCCACCCATCCATCCATCCCTCCATCCATCCATCCATCCCTCATCCATCCATCCATCCGTCCGTCCATCCATCATCCACCCATCCATCCCTCCATCTCCTCTCCTCATACAAAAGGACAATTGCTCTGGGGAAAGCAGACTGAGCCCAGCACAAGCAAAGGGGAGGTGTCTTGGTTCTATCTAGGGGAAGAAGGGCAGAGATACTCAGAGACCCACATGAAGGCGCGCACCCTTGTCCTTTTCTTCCTGCC
>NW_008236807.1:724370-725831 GCF_000691975.1 Corvus brachyrhynchos
CCCCCCCCCCATCCATCCACCCATCCATCCCTCATCCATCCATCCCTCATCCATCCATTCACCCATCCATCCATCCATCATCCACCCATCCATCCATCCCGCCATCCATCCATCCCTCCATCCCTCTGCCATCCATCCATCTGTCTATCCACCCATCATCATCCATCATCCATCCATTCCTCCATCCATCCCTCATCCATCCATCTACCCATCCACTCATCATCATCCATCCATCCATCCATCCATCCCTCCCTCCCTCCCTCCATCCCTCCACCCATCCATCCACGCCTCTCTCCTCTCCAGCTTTGGGGTGGGTGTTTTCCTCAGGGGTGGCCCAGGGGACACTCACTTGTTTTCCCTTTGACGGCTGCCGGCTCCCCGAGGGTCCCTCCATAGCTGGCCCTCACCGTGAGCACGTATTTGGTGCTGGGCTTCAGATCTGTCACCAGCACCGTGGTTGTGTCCCCATCCACCTCCATCTGTCACACAGGGGGACAAGGGACACCGTTACACCACCACAGCAGAACATCAGGTCAGCAGCACCTCCCACACCTGCTCAAGGTGACTTCCATGAGCAGGAGCCTCTTAAAACCCTGACTCATATGTTGTGATCCTTAAATTGTGGAATAGCCCATGGAATAAAACATGGAGAACACGTTAAGGCTAAAGGTGATCTCAAAGTCCTTTGAAGAAAAGGAAGGAAATAAAGTTCCTTTTAAGCTCAGAGAAGGAAATGTTGATGTAACCCGAGGGCAAGAGACGGAAACAGAACTTCTGTGTTTTCCCTGTTATTATGAGATCTTGAAGCTGCCAAGGATCATCATCCCAGTTAAATACAACCTTAATAATTAATACAATTAATAATCTTCACCTTAATAATTTAAACGTTCATAGCTTTGTTCTATTATTAGCAATCAAAGCTTTTAGGGCAAATATTGTCTACCCTTCAGCTTTGATCCCAAACTTCGTGCAGTGTGGGATGAGCTGGAGAACACTGCAGCATCCCTCACACAAGGACATGGAAAATCCTGAAACCTATGGAGATCTTACCAAAATGAACAACCTTGGCAGCAGGAAGATGGGATTGAGTGGTGATATCATAAAGGTAAGGAGAGAAAGGATTGGATATTGGGAAGATTGGGTGTCACCACCTAACCCAGCATGACCCCCCAACATTGGGAACTGAACCCCAACACTGGGAATTGAAACTGGTGGATCCCATGGTGGATCTACACCTTCACTTTAACCCTCAGGAATTCCTGCCAATCCCATTGTGCCAGGATGGCTGAAGGATGTGGTGCCACCTCCTAATCCGGCTGTGCCATCAACATGGGATGAATCCCCAACTTTGGGAACTGAACCCCAACACTGGGAACTGAAACTGGTGCCCTGGAAAATGGGAACACAACCCTACCTGTCGCTGGTGCTCGGGGTCCGGCTGTCCCGGGGGCAGCGAGGGGC
>NW_008236807.1:725944-747706 GCF_000691975.1 Corvus brachyrhynchos
CTCCCCCTCCCCGTGGCTGCCACCCACGAGAGCCTCAGGGAGCTGTGGCTGTGCTCGCTGACACGCAGCTCCCGGGGGCCCAGGATCTGCTCAGCTGCAAAAACACAAAGGAAAGAGCTTGGATTGGATTCAAACATGTGGAAGTTCATGGAGTCAACATATTCCACACAGAGAAATCGCTTAGGCTGGGAGCACAGGGACACTTGGGATCTGTTTCCAGACAGGAGATGCTCCAGCAGAATTTTTTTGGCCAATTTTTTGACAGCACAAAGGGGGAAATCAAAACTGGTTCTGGTTACACTTCCCCAGTGAACACCTGGTGAATGCACAAGGTAGCAGCTCCTCCCTGCCCTTCTCCTTCCTGACACTGGATGAACCTGCCAGGAAGCTTGGACTCTCCATGGAATGTCACAGGAAGCCCTGAAGTACTGCAGTACCGCAGAAGAAGCCAAAAAAAGAGACCCTTTAAAGTCTCAGGTGATGTTCTCCCCATTTCTGCCCCAAGCTTTTAACTCAGCTCCTCAGGAGCTCATGAGCCAAGAAGGGGCAGGAATTCAGTGCCATCACCTCTGGATTCACTGCAGCATCAGGATCTCTTTGAGGAGACATCTGGATCTCTTTGGAAATCTCTTTGGAGATCCCTTTGGAAATCCCTTTGGTTGCTCTTTGCATTTTCTGCGTGCCTGCTGAGACCTCGAGCTGGGCTGCCAGAATTCCCTGTGACAATCCCACGACGAAAATACCCCAAGGAGCAGAAATACTGCCCCATCCCATTGCTGCTCCTTTTGTTTGATCCAGCATCAAAATTCCCAGGAATCTGGTATCCCTAAACAAACCATGGAGAGGCAGCCACAAGAAGAACACCCACGAGCACTGTCCCAAAGCAGGAGCTGCTCCATGAGCTGGTCGCTCCTCTAGGATAACCCAACCCCTCAAGCTCCCTCAGAGGGATGTGGGAGGTTCATCCCCATGGAAGAACATCCAGAGGGTGGTCTGAGCAGATGGAAAGCAGGATCAAGGGAGAACCTGGACACACCTTGCACCCTCTGCTTGACAGGACGTGGTGGCTCTGAGGCGGTGAAGCAGAGCCTCCGAGAGAGTTTGGGAGCCACGTTTGGGAGCAGCTGGAAATCTTCCACGTAAAGCACGTGCTCCGCAGCGGGATCTGAAGCAATCCTGCCCAGCTCGTTCTTGTCAGCGTCCTTAATCCCTAGGGGAAGGAAAGAGCAGGAAAAGAGGACATCAAACACCATCCATGGGGCAGGGCAGGCTTTGGAAAGGGGGAGCAACATCCTGGACTTTGACACCAATTTTGGGTCGTGCTGCCAAGGAAAAGAAGGGAACAAGGAATGGAGTCTCAAGCTGGATGGGAGAAGCAGAGGAAGCCTCTTCCACCAGGGAAAAGAGGTCAGGATTTCTCCAGAGGTGTCACAGAGATTGTCCCAGGGCTGCTCATGGGCTGAGAGGTGGGGAAATAAAGGAACAGGGCAGGATCCAGCCTTGTCCTTCCCATTGGACACAGAGACATTCCTGTGCTGAGCAGACAATTCCAGCGTGTTCCTGTGGTTGAACTAAAAAAAGGGGGGAACAACAACCCACCCAAGAAACCAATCCTTCCCAATTTTCACCTCACATGGGTTCAAATCGACCTGGTTGCTCTTGGTAACGAAATCCCCCCACCATTCCTGTCATTCCCTGAAATACTTGGGGAAGGATTTTACTGGTGGGATCTCACTCTTGGGGGTGGGGAGAGCAATGGAACCTTTCCTTGCTCATGGAATTATTCTGAGGGACATTTCTGAGTCAGTCTCTGAACCCCGTTAAGAGAAACCTTCAGAAGCAAAAGCGTTTTGAGGCTGGTTTTTTTTTTTTTTGATGTCACATTGAAACATTTTGAAATTTATGGAACCTTTTCTTGAACACCTTCTGAATTCCCAAGTGGCTTTGACAGATGCAAAATCCCAGATTCCCACTGAATAAATCAGTTATGGACAACAACAACAATATCCAAGAAAACAACAACAAAATGTTGATTTTCCTGGACTTGCAGTGTTTCCAAAGGCGGAGCCTGGGGGTGGGGGCAGTTTTCAGGGAAGAGGGTGTTGTGAGTCAGGAATATTCCCCAGGGAGAAGAATCAGGGTTGGTCACACAGAGGTTTTGATGGCCTCACGTACCCACAGCAAACGCTGTCACCCCCCCATCCTGCAGGATCTGGGCTCCCTCTTCCACGGAATCGCTGGATTTCCCATCCGTGAGCAGAACCAGCACCTGCAAGAGTTGAGATAAGAGCCAGGGAAGGAACAACACAACATCAGGAGGTCACAGTGACAGCTGTGGGCTTTCACACTGATGAAATCCCTCAAAATGAAATCCTTCAAAACCCAACACCTCTGGGGAAACTCCCACGGAATCACTTCCACGAGCTGGGAAGGAGCAGAGCTGCTCCCAACAGGATCTTCTCTGCATGTCCCTCCTGCCCTTGTGCCTCACCTCTGCTTGGGCAGCAATTCCAGGAGGAAATTCCTGCCAGCACAGGAGAGGATTCATCCCTACAAGTCCTCATGAGCAGCTCCTAAGGGAGCTCTAGGTTTGGATTAGATATTAGGAAGGAATCTTCCCTGTGGAGAGGGACAACTTGCAAGATCATGGGGTGACAGGACAAAGTGGGAATGGCTTCCCACTGCCAGAGGGCAGGGATGGATGGGAAACAGGGAAGGAAATCCTGGCTGGGAGGGTGGGGAGGGGCTGGAATGGAATTCCCAGAGCAGCTGTGGCTGCCCCTGGATCCCTGGAAGTGTCCAAGGCCAGGCTGGACATTGGGGCTTGGAGCAGCCTGGGACAGTGGGAGGTGTCCCTGCCCATGGCAGGGGGGTGGAATTGGATGGGCTTTGGGATTCTCTTCCAACCCAAAGCATTCCAGGATTCTGGGATGACTCCACTGCTCCCTGGACAGCACCTCAGGAGCTCACCGACCTTTGCCGCCTCCTCTCTCAGGGTGTCCTGGTGGGACAAAGCCTGAGCTGCAAACGCCAGGGCTGAGCCTGTTTGGAGGCTGCTGCCTTTGGAGGAGAGATCCCGAATTGCATCCAGCATTTCTTTGATGGTCCCGTAATCCGTGAGCTCAATGCTCATCCTGGGAATGAGAAATGGGGGAATAAAGAGCAAGGGATGCACTGAAAATGGCAATAACCAGTGATAATGTTGACATTTAGTTTCCAGTTGCCCAGAGCAGCTGTGGCTGTCCCTGGATCCCTGGCAGTGTCCAAGGCCAGGCTGGACATTGGGGCTTGGAGCAGCCTGGGATAGTGGGAGGTGTCCCTGCCCATGGCAGCTGGAATGAAATGGTCTTGAAGGGCCCTTCCCACCCAAACCATTCCATGGATTTAACTCATGACAAGAAGTTCTCTTTACAGTGGTCAGGGCAGTGCAGGGAACGAGGCCCAGACCGTGGTACCACAACCCAGGACCTAAACTTAATGGAATTTAATGGAATTTCAATGTCAAACCCTTCCTTCCCGCCCTGGAAGGATTCCCTGTGGCCGAGCACCTCTGGATGACTCCACTGAGGGTTCCACTCTTGCTCAGTGGTTCCCCAGAGCTGCAGGAGCTCTTTATCCATGGCCATGAGTTGGATTCCAGGAATCCAGCAGTGGCTGGAGGAGGATGGACAGACCCACCTTGGTGTCTCCCCGTACAGAGCCAGGCCCAGCCGGACGCCTCCTCTTCCCATCTCCATGTTCTCGAAGGATCTGGCCACGCTCCCGATGAAATCCCGGAGCAGCCGGGAGCTCTCCGTCCCTGCGCCCTCCGACAGCCCAACGAGGAACAGAACATTGGCCACCTCTGATGTCCTGCAGGCTGGGGGACAAGAGGGACAGGGAGGTTCATCCCACACCATGGAATGAGGAAACCACCCCCCGGAGCCACCTGAATTCCCAGGATACTGAAGGGAAGGGAGAGAGATGGAGGGACCGTCTTTAGGTGCTTCCCAGAGCAACAAGTGCTGTGTTTTCCTGAATTTCCTCTGAATTCCTCCTTTGGATGTTCTGACCCAGGAGAAGTTTCTCATCCAGAGATGCCCCATCCCGGGAAGCATCCAAGGCCAGGAGCAACCTGGGATAGTGGAAGGTGTCCCTGTCCGTGGCAGGGTGGGACTAAATCACCTGTAAAAGGCGCCTTCCAACTCCAACTATTCCATGATTTAAACAACGAATCCCAAATTCCAGCTCCATCGAAGCTTGCAGGTCCGTAGGACCCTCTGGAAGCCTGGGGATTCCGTCTTCCCAGAGGCACACACAGAGCCCTGAGCCACCCCCAACCGAAATTCGGGAATGTGGCAGCTCTGCCATCCCATCAACCATCCCGGGATTCATATCAGGGCCACCTCTGGAGATGTGGCACCACCCCACCCTGGGCATGAGCAGCACCTTGTGCAAAGAACGAACAATTGGAGCGGTTTTCCAAGCTATCCCATGACAGCTCCGACGGCAGGGAAGGGACAGGAGTACAAGGAAATTTCCTTAAGCACCATCAAAGCATTTTTCCCTTCCCAGTGTTCCCTCCTAACAGAATTCCCTATTTTTTAGGCGTTCCATAAATCCATTTCAGCGACAGGAATCTGATGACTTTTCGGGACGCTTCAACTCACGAAGGCTCTGCGAAGGATATGGAAAATTTGCATTTTTCCTTGGAATTTCTCTCCCTTGCAGGCAGTTATTCCAGACCCTGCTGGAGGAGGGAGTTAGATCTTCCTCACCAAGATCAGGCTCAACCTTGTCCCATTTTTTTCCCTGTTTTTTGTCATTTCGGATTTTATCCAGCCTTGACTTTCACCTGCAGGTCTGGACTTGCCCCAGCCGGGCTGAAGAATCTGTCCCAGTTTCCAGGGAGAGGAGCTGGCTGTGTTTCCCAGGATTCTGCTGCACATGGGAAACCTGTTTTAACCTGACCTCTTCAATTCCCTGGACTTTTATCCCATTCCTACCAGCAGGATCCCCAAAGGGCTCGGAAATATTCAGGTTTTGTGCTGTCCCTCATTGCTGCACGCCTGATTAATCCCCTTTTGGCCACCAGCAGGAGAAGGGATCATTTTCCAGCTGTGGATGGATGTTATTCAAGGATTTGGTGGTTTTCATTCTTCTTTGTGCCTCCTGAGTTCTTCCCAACTTTGTTTACTGCAGAAAAATAGGGATTGGCTCTTTTGGGGTTAAAATAGGGAATACAAAGCACTTTTCCTTGAGGAAAAACAGGAGACAATTATTTCAGTTTTTCTTTCCACAGATTTTCCTTGTCCAGGGAGTCTTGGAAGCAGCTCAGCTGCTCATGGATCACCACGAGCTCCTTTCCCAGCTGCTGTTTCTATCTTGGATCTATTCCTTTTCCTCAGCTTTGGGATTTTGATATCCTTGTTCCCCCAGAAAGACTTGGAGGGAAGCAAATCCCAGTCCTGATCTCCATCCTCGGGCCTGGTGGAAATCCTTCAGCAGCTTCCCAAGGTAACCACACCCTGTACTCCCACAAGAAATTCCCAAGAAAATCCAGAACCACCCACCTCTCGGAGCCACTCCGGAAAGCGCCGATTTTCCTGCTTTTTTGGCCCCAGTTTGGAAAATATCCTCAAAATCGGTATCAGAGGGGTCTTTGCTGCCTCATCCAAATCCCAAATTCCCAGAGAGCCACCTCCATCCATCCCGATTCCTGAAAGTCTTCCTCACCCCACCCTCATTTGCATCCAGGGAAAATGAGGAGGACAACAACAAATTTGGGATTCCAAAGGGCAGGATGGTGCCCTTTTCCCTATAAAGAGGCAATCCCAGCCCGTTGTGGGCGCTTTCCAGCTTGGCAAAAAATTCCCAAAACCCAGGAACCGCTGCTTGGATCAAACACCTGGAGCTGTCATGGGAAATGTGGGATGTTCGAGATCTTTGGATTGGTACCTTCTGGAGAAAATCCCACCCGGACAGCTCTATTAATCACAGGGGGATAGGATTGGATCTGGAATTTTCCATGCACCTCCAAACCGAACCAGTTCCATCCATCACAGCTTTCCCCGAGACATCTCCGAACGTTGATTTATTGCCCTGCTCCCAGCTCGGAATTAAACAGCATTAGAGTCGAGTTTATTGGTTAATTGATGGACAGCAGCTTAATCAAGTTAATTCCAGAGCCAATGCCAAAGATTCCATTAACTCCTTGTGGAATTTAACTGATTTAGATGGATTTGCACCTCCAAACCTGGGAGTTGTTGGAAAAAGAAGGATCCCACCCAGCCTGGGACAATCCTGGGAACTCTGGATTAGCTCTGGAGGATGGATCTCCCCTCCTGAGACCAAAACCACACCCTGGGTCATCCATGAGGCTTTTCCTTGGAATTCTTTTGCCTCCTGCTTTTTGGATCCAGCCCCTCATCCCCAAAAACTCTTTGTGGGCTTGCATGGAGCTGGGGACAGGTGAATCCTTGAGCTATCCCAGCTCCCTGGAAAGTAGGAGAAGGATTCAAGGCTTCCTTGAGGATTTTCCTCTCCCATTTCCTGTGTGGAGGCTGGAAGCAGGTCCTGGAATTCAGAGGAGGAATCAGGATGGGATTTGTTTTCCCTTTCTCCCCACTTTCCTCTGGAGCAGGAGGCAGGACAGAGGCAGGACACTGATCCCTGATTTCTCCATAAATCCCAGAGCAGGAATTCAGGCCCTGAATTCCTTTGGAGGCGCTCTGTTATCCTGGTGATCCCAGTCCTAAATGGGAATTAACGGCACCACAGCTCCACCCCGACACATCCACGTGCGGATCCATGCCAGGAGCAGGAAAAGCTGCTTGGAAAAGGCACTGGAAGTGTCCCAGGTGCTGCCCCCGAGGTGACCCAGGCATCCCTTGTCACTTTGTCACTCACCTTCATGAGCAGCCCCAGCTCCGAAGGGCCCCGCGGCCACTGCCAGGACAAGGATCTGGGCACACAACATTCCCCTCAGGAAGCAGCTCCCGGAAATCCCTGGAGTCAGCACAGGGCCTGGAGAGTCCCTCACCTGCAGAGGGAAACAGGTTGGAGCTGGGGCCACCCGTGGGTGATGCTCCCACCCACCCTCAGTGCCAGGAAAAGCTTTTCTCCCGCTAAAAAGGCTCCTCTTGGCTTGGAAACTTGGGATTAAAATCCAGAAATCCTTGAATTCCTTCATTTCTTTGCTAATGCCAAGAGCTCAGCTTTGTTCCTGCCTTTCCCAACACCCACCCGAGGCAACGAAGCCCAAATGTGGTGGGATGAAAGCAGGAGGCGCTTCCTGCCTCAAATAATCCGGGAGAAAAGGCCAGGAAAATCAGGAATCACCTGATCCAACCCTGCTCCCCAGGCTCCTAAATCCAGGATGAACTTCCCAAGGATCCAGCCAGAGGGGTCTGGAATTCTGGTTATTGCTGGTGGTTTAACGACTCCCTAAAATTGCTGCAGAATTCCCCCTCTGGAAAACAGGGAATTCTCTCTATGGAGCAGAAGTGCCGCTGCCAAAAGGAATTTTATTCTTTCTTTTAATGGCAAATCAAAACTTCTTCTCCTGCTCTGAGCCTCACCTGCTCCCAGGGAGGCACGGAAAACTTCCAGGATGGAAATTATGGATTCGGGGGGCGGGGAAAAAAATCCCAATGGCTTCATCCCAGCTTTGCTCTTTTCCAGGGATTCCGTTCCAATTAACACCATGGATTAATGAGAATAAAGACCCCCTCTAAGATTCCTGTGACAAGGAATGTTCTGGGAGTTTGGGATGGAGGATTTCAGCTTGGAAGCATCCAGGGGAAAAGCAGGAAAACACCTGGAGAGTCCTGGAAATGACATTCAGACCCTCCTCTCCTTTTTCCCACTCCGTGGTGGCTCCCACGAATCCGATTTTCCCATTAAAAACACCTGCTTTGCTAAATTTAGCGGCTTTTCCAAGCAGAAAATTCCAGTCAGGTGTTTCTCAGGAATTTAATCTCCAGGCAGGATCTTTCTCCCTCTCCAAGAGGCAGAATCCGAGGGAAAAAAATCTTGGATTTGCCTGTGCAGCTGCTGCAAACAGCAAAGGAGGGTTTGGTGCTCCAATTCCTGCAAGGAATTCCAGGAGAGCAGTGAAGGTTTGGGATGGATGACTCCAAAGGGGAATTTTGTCGGGAATCGCCGCTCATCAGACGGATCCACGGGACAAAGAACGAGATGTTGGCAGTTTTGTCACCCCACTGCCACGTGGGGCATCCAGGGAATGTTCATCCAGGTTTGCTAATCTTTCTTCCCTTAAAAAAAGGTGGAATGGGATTAAATATCCTCAAGAAGGGAACATCTCCGGGGGAGGGGGGGCAGGATTCATGGATAAGGAGAGGTGGGGATGTGTGGGAAAAGCGTTGAATTTGAAGGAAGTGGGGGTTAAAAAAAGGGGGAAAAGGGGTTGGGAAGCGCTGGATGAAGGGATGGAGTGCTTGGCTGGCAGCCAGGGCTGCACCACTCCGGTTATTCCAGCTGGAGCTTTCCCAGGTTATTCCCATTCCCAAGTGCTCCTGAGGGGAACAGGAGCCGGGACAAAGGAAACAAAGATCCCAAAGATCCTGCATCCCCTGGGAGCCTCCTGGGTTCAGGGCAGCAGGGATTCTCTGAGCAGGAATCTGTTGTCCTTTCCCGGCCTCTGGATTTGCTTTTGCTGGAATAAGGGCATGGAAGGAGCCAGCAAAGAGAGCTTGGGCGTGGAATTTCCACATTCCCATCTCCTCACCCAACCCCATCCGACCCCCCACGGCCAGGTGAGGAACCAGATGGGATTTAAAGTCCCTTCCAACACAAACCACTCTGTGATTCCCTGATTTAGGGGCTGGGAATGGGAAAGGCTGATCCAGAGGCACCCCTGCCCGGCCAGGAAAAGATCCCGGAGTCCCTGAGCTGGAGCCAAGGATCTGAGTCCAAATCTCTGACTTTCCCTATGAATTTCATTCTTAATTCCACAGGAGGTGGAATTAAAGCCTGAGGTGAGCACAATCCAGTGGCACCCAAAAAGGACCAAATGACACCCAAAATTCCAGTGATCCCAAAACCCCAGTGATCCCAAAAATCCAGTGAGCCCAAAAAGAACCAAATGACACCCAAAAACCCAGTGATCCCAAAAATCCAGTGACACTCAAAGACCAAAAATCTAGTGATCCCAAAAAGAACCAAATTACACCCAAAATTCCAGTGATCCCAAAAACCCAGTGACACTCAAAGACCAAAAATCCAGTGATCCCAAAAAGGACCAAATGACTCCCAAAAACCCAGTGATCCCAAAAATCCAGTGACACTCAAAGGCCAAAAATCCAGTGATCCCAAAAAGGACCAAATTACACCCAAAACCACAGTGATCCCAAAACCCCAGTGATCCCAAAATTCCAGTGATCCTAAAATTCTAGTGACACTCAAAAAGGACCAAAAACCCAGTGATCCCAAAAAGGACCAAATGAATCCCAAAATTCCAGTGATCCTAAAAACCCAGTGATCCCAAAAAGGACCAACTGACTCCCAAAATTCCAGTGATCCCAAAATTCCAGTGACACTCAAAAAAGACCAAAATTCCAGTGATCCCAAAATTCCAGTGACACCCAAAAAGGAGCAAATGACACCCAAAAATCCAGGACCAGATCCTGCCCATTCCATGCTCAGACCCCCTGGATGCATTGAACAGGAATTGGATTGTTCCCAAAAAACCTCAAAAAACCCCAAACCAAAGCTGTGGGAACTCTGGCGATGCCGAGAGAGCTCCTGAAATGTTCAGGTGCCACCCTGAGGCACACGGTGGGATTTTGGGATTGTCCTGGGCAGGACCAGGAGTGGGACTTTAGTGATCCTTGTGGGGCCCTTCCAACCCTGGATATTCCATGATGCTCTGGAATCTCCTTCCCAACCTCTCTGTGATGCCCCTGAGCCACATCCCACCAGGGGAGGTGCAAAGTCATCCCAAAATTCCCACTCCAGACGGGTTTGAGGCATCTCAGCCCCTTCAGTCATCCCAAAATTCCCACTCCAGATGGGTTTGAGGCATCTCAGCCCCTTCAGTCATCCCAAAATTCCCATTCCAGACAGGTTTGGGGCACCTCGGGCCCTTCTAGGACAGCACCAAGGGGTTCCAGCTGTGCAGCACAGGGGGAAGCTGGGGCTCCTTCTGCCTCCTCACCCTCCTCTTCCTCCTCATCCGGAACTGCTGCCTCCTCACCCTCCTCATCCTCTTCTTCCTCCTCATCCTCCTGATCCTCCTCTTCCTCCCCACCAGAGCCTGCTGCCTCCTCATCGTCCCCCCTGGGAGCTGCTGCTCCTCATCCTCCTCATCTTCATCCTCCCCATCAGGGGCTGCTGCCTCCTCATCCTCATCTTCCTCCTCATTTCCCTCCTCTGGAGTTGCTGCTCCTCATCCTCCTCTTCCTCCCTATCCTCCCCCTTAGGAGCTGCTGCCTCCTCATCTTCATCCTCCCCATCAGGGGCTGCTGCTCCTCTTCCTCCTCATCCTCCTCTTCCTCCTCATCCTCCCCCTTGGGGGCTGCTGCTTCTCACCCTCCTCTTCCTCCCCATCAGGGAGCTGCTGCCTCCTCACCCTCTTCATCCTCCCCTTTGGGAGCAGCTGCCTCTTCATCTTCCTCCTCATCCTCCCCATCCTGAGCTGCTGCTCCTCACCCTCCCCTTTGGAAGCTGCTGCTGCTTCCTCCTCCTCCTCCTCCTCCTCCTCCCGCTCCCCCTCTCCCTCCTTTCCCCCCGCAACCTGAGAGCGGCAAGAGCGGAGAAACCCCCAAGGCAGCCCAACCCCGGACGGACAAACAGCCAGCGACAGCCGGACCCCGCTGCTCACCCGGCCCCACGCCGGCTTCTCCCGCCGGGCCGGAGCGTCCCAGGATCCCTCCACCGGGAATCCGCGGCCGACAAACTTCCACAGGCTCGGGAGAAGAAGTTCTGAGGCAGGAGGAGGGGCTGCTCCAGGCGTATCCCCCCTTCCAGCTCCGATTCCCTCCCGGCAGCTGGGATGGAGCGGGAGAACGGGGATGCCACCCCCCAGCCCTGGGCAGGAATGTGGGAATGGAGAGGGGGGAGAAAGGGAGGGAAGGGGAAAAAATGGTAAGATTTTTACCTTGTGGGCATAAAAGAATAGTAATAAAATAACTGGGATGTTTGCAAGGGAAGGGGCCGGCGCAGGGAGAGGGGAAAAGTTTGTTCCCAAGGGAGTAAAAAATTCCAGGTGTCAGCACCTGGAGAGGATGGAAAACACCAGGCACGGGGTGAAAAACTGATTTATGGTTCAAATACGGGCTTCTGACACGGCTGGGGGGGCTGCAGGGGCACGAGCGAGGACACCACCAATGAAATCCTGATTTGCCTCATCTCCCGACAGCAGAGATTCCTAAGGAATTGTCTCCCAGATGGGAGACTGGGAGGCAGAGAGAAACTGAGGCAGGGAAGGGAACGTTTGAGGTTCAAACATTCAGGAAACGACCCCAAAAAGGACACAAGCACCGCACTTGGCTCCTTGGGGTGGGGACAGTGGGGCGGCCCCAAAGCTCTGGGTGAGGTGGGCAGAGTCTTGTGCAGGGCTGGGAATGTGTGGGACACGTTCCATGGGGATTCCTGGAGAGGGAGATCAGCTCCAAACCGGACCCCAGGAATAAATCGGAATTCTCACCCTCCTGGGACCCTCAGCTCCAAACAGGATCCCAGGAATAAATCGGAATTCTCACCCTCCTGGGACCCTCAGCTCCAAACAGGATCCCAGGAATAAATCGGAATTCTCACCCTCCTGGGATGCTCAGCTTCAAACAGGATCCCAGGAATAAATTGGAATTCTCACCCTCCTGGGATCCCCAGCTCCAACCCCCACCTCCTGCAACCAAATCCAGAGCTGCATTCCCAAGGACTGGGAAAATCTCAATCCAGCCACCCCTGGAGCTCCCACCACACAAACAGAGGAGATTTCAGCTCAGGGAAGAACAAAAATCAGGAAGATTTAGAGATCCCATATCCCAAAAAAGCAGCAGTTTTCCTGCTCGGAGTAGGGGATCCCACCGAGGATTTCCGTGCCCGGGGTCCTGGGAATTCCAGAGCTGGTGAAGAGCAGCTCTCACCCTGGTAGGTCCCATCCATCCCTAAAGATCCTCTGGCCAGGAGCTAAACAGGCCAAAAAGGTCAAGGACAGAGGAAAAGGGAAAACCAGGAACCTCCAGGGTGAACAGGAGCACATTGGCTTGGGATGGGAAAAAGCATTCCAGGGAATCCCAGCCCCACGTGGCCCCAGGTGAAGCCCAAGGCTCGGCTCAGCCCCGTTAATAAACGAGAGTCTCAAAGAGCTGCTAAAGGAGATTTAAATCATTCAGCAGCTTCCAGGTGTTCAAATATCCACGGGTTTCAAAGGCGGGAGAGGTGGAATTTTGCTCTTCCCAACCCGAGCCTGCAGGGAAATCACCGATGTTCCCCCACTCCAGCAGAATATCCCAGGAATTAACTGCTTCCTGCCCATGAATATCCACAATTTTTCCTCCCCTTCAGATCGTTTCTGCCTGAATCACGCCCAAACTCTCCAGGATGACTTCAGTTTTAGGGATTGATGCCGATCCCAGGCTGAGGAGGAGCACTCCATAAACTCAGGCTTAACAACTGAGCCTAATTGAACCCTGCAAACCTCCCAAAGCCCTGAATGCCTCGTTAGGGAGCTGAATGGGCTTAATTGCAATTGGATCTGCATTCAGCAACTGAATCCATTCCCAATCCCAGAGCGGGGCAATCAGGAGGGGTTTGTGCAGCTCCAACGCAATTCCCGACAGGATCAGGCGCTCCAGCTGCCATTTGGAGGTGCCCAAAATGAGGCAGGACACGGAGTTCTGCTTTTAACCCGGCTCCAGCAGGGTTTAGCCCTGGAGGGGTTGGGAAGAGGGGGAGATGTGGCACTTGGGGATCCTCAACATCCAAAGCACGTGGAGCTGCTGGAGCAAATCCAGAGATATCCACGGAGCTGTTCCCAGGGCTGGAGCCAGGCTGGGAGAGCTGGGAATGTTCCCCTGGAGAAGGGAAGGATCCAGGGAGAGCTGAGAGCCCCTTGCAGCACCTAAAGGGGCTCCAGGAGAGCTGCAGAGGGACTGGGGCCAAGGCATGGAGGGACAGGAGCCAGGGAATGGCTTCCCAGTGCCAGAGGGCAGGGCTGGGTGGGAGATTGGGAATTGCTGGCTGGGAGGGATGGAATTCCCAGAGCAGCTGGGGCTGCCCCTGGATCCCTGGCAGTGCCCAAGGCCAGGCTGGACATTGGGGCTTGGAGCGGTCTGGGACGGTGGGAGGTGTCCCTGCCCATAAATGTTGGGCTGGGCCACCTTTCCCCATGGATCTGGGCTCAGGCCACTTGGAATTTTCACGCTGGGCTCTTGACAGCTGTGATGGGAACACCTGGAGCTGAACAATTCCGTGCTTTTATTCCCAAACCCTGGAGCCAAACAGGCTCCATCAAAGGCTCAGGGCAGGGGTGAAGAACAAAACGAGTTCTTTAATCATCAAAAAAAAAAAAACCCACCCGGAGAGGGGAACATCAAGCTCAGGCCAAGTGGAAATCACAAAAATAAACTGTGCTGAAGGAAATTTGGGAAGTTTCCAATCCAGGCTCCTCAGCTCCTGGAGCAATCAGGAATATTTGGGAGCAATGAATGGGAGCGAGGCAAGGCAAACAAAGAGGAGCATTCACGTGCAGCTGGCACTTCCCTGAATTCCAACCCCTCTGGAGGAGGGATCTGCTGGAATTCAGGCCTGATATTGAGCAAAGTGTCCTGGCAGCCACATGTCATCCATCAGATAAAAGCTGGGAAAGGTCATCCAGCAGCGTTTGCTGATCCCAAACCACCTCTGGAAAAACACCAGAAAGGCGCCCAGCTCCTGTTCCCATTTCCTTGTCCTTCCCGAGGCCTCGAAAGCAGCAGGACAGACCCAAAAACGACTTTTCAGGATGAGAGATGGGACAGAGAGGCCAGGAAGAGCTGGAGTGAGGATGCTCCACGAGGTCTCACTCAGCCCAGTGGAGCTTTTGGGATTTCCAGCTCCGGGGATGGTTCTTATCAGCCTCCCTTCGAGATAAAGGCTCTCACTTGATAAATTCAGCCCCCAGATTCCAGAGTGGTTTTTGCTCTGGTCCAAAATGATGTTTCCAGGTGTTTTTCTTGCTGGACTCTCCCGCTTTGCTCCATGGAAAACGCAACAGAGATGGTTTAGAATCCCAGAATCCCGGAATGGGAGGGAAGGGACCTTAAAGCCCATCCAGTGCCACCCCATTCCACAGGCAGGGACACCTCCCACTGTGCCAGGCTGCTCCCAGCCCCAATGTCCAACCTGGCCTTGGGCACTGCCAGGGATCCAGGGGCAGCCCCAGCTGCTCTGGGAATTCCATTCCAGCCCCTGCCCACCCTCCCAGCCAGCAATTCCCAATTCCCAATCTCCCATCCAGCCCTGCCCTCTGGCACTGGGAAGCCATTCCCTGGCTCCTGTCCCTGTATCCACACAAAAAAATCCCTCTCCCTCCTTTTTTTATGGAAAACACGGAGATGAAACATTGCTTGGAACGACCAACCCACAAGAGGGCTGTAACTGGGATTATGGGAAGCATCCTCCTCCCCATTACTGGTTTAACTGGTTCTCCCCACGGACACCTTTCACCCATTTATGGCCATGCCAAAATTTGCTCCTTTTCCAGCCCAAAATACCCAGAGCAACCCAAGAATCGATCCAGGGAGACAAGAGCAGCTCCCCTTGGAGCAGTGACATGGTTTGGGAGAAGCGGATTGCTCCAATTCTTTGGGAATGTAATCAAGGAAGGAGGAGATGGGACCAGTCCTGGACCAGTGAGGAGCCACACTGGATCTCCAGAGTGAATCCAAGCATAGCTGGATTCCAGGGAATGCCCAGCTGGATGAGTTCCATGGCAAACAACTCCAAACATTCCCACCCTTTCATCCATTTCAATTAAAAAAGAATGGAAAAGAAAAAATCCCTTCAGGATCTCCTTTGGAGCACAGAGCGCCTTTTTGGGGTTTCTAAATCCCGCTGGGAAAGGGGTTTTTCATTGGGAAGGTGCAGGAATTCACTGGGAATGTTTCAACGTGGAAAATAAAAGCAGGTTTAGACCAGAAATGGAAGGGAAATCTGGGAATCTGAACCAGGGAAAACATCCCCGTGGAGAATCCAGAGGGAACGACTCCAGGAACGGGAATTTCCTCATGAAAAGGGTTGATGGGAATTGGAAAGAACTGCCCAGGGAGGTTTGGAGTTCCCATCCCTGGAGGTGTCCAAGGGATTCCTGGATGTGGCACTCAGGGCTGGGGACAAGGTGGGGATGGGGCACAGCTGGGACTCGATGATCTTGGAGGGCTTTTCCAACCTCAGTGATCCCGGGATCCTGGGATTTCCAGGCTGGATGTGCTGCTGCCATTCCCAGAGCTCCCTGGGGACACCGGTCCAGAGCTGGTGGCAATTCCACGGTGGGCAGGTGACAAAACCACTGCCAGGGATGAAAAAGTCACCTCAGTTTGGTCACTGAGCACAGGAGCAGCCTGAGATCCAAATTTCCCAATTTTCCAACTTCCCAACCCAATCATGGCCTCTCCCCTCAATGCTTTTGAGACCTAAAGGTCCTGGCCTCAGCCCTGGAGCACATTCCCAGTGGTGTCCCCCTGGGGTGATCCCTGTGGGAAGCAAAATGGCAAAAAAAAAAAAAGGGAATTTCAAGAGAATTTGTGATTTTGAGACCTCGTGGTCACAGAAAGCAACGAGGTCGGGATTCATCCCATTCCCACAGGTCGGGAGCTCCGGGATTGCTCTGCAGGTTGGATCTCTCCAAACTGGGGATCGGGACAAACTTGGCCAAAATTCTGCTGTTAGAAATCCCATAATTCAGCTGAAGAGAAAATCAGAAGAGTTGAAACAGCTGAAGTTTTATCCACGGGATTCATTCCCACTTTTTGGAGTGCAGCATGGGGAAATCCATCATGTGTCCATGTTCCCATCCCAAAGTTAATGGGATTCCAGCTCCTAAAAGCATCCTAAAAACATCTCCTGCAGCCCAGCAGAGGAGCTGCTGATCCAGAACCATTTCCAAGTGACACCTCTGCCCCTCGCTGTTATCCAAAGGAAAAAAATCACTGCGGAACCTAAGGAATTAAGACCATTTTTCCACCTCTTCCCAAGCTTTTTCCTCAGGCTGCTCTGCCCCGTGAGCTCCAGGAAGGGATGAGATTTGCAATTCCATGTGTTGGGAATTTCTGGTCACAATTTTGGTCACAACCCAGCAGCGATTTTGCCCATTCTGCTTTTTGGGATGGCCTTTATTCCCAGCCTGACCATTCCCAGATCTCAGAGCCTCCTCTCATTCCAGGATATTTGGATGGAAGTTCTGGGAGGTGTCAGCCCTCCCACAGAGATCCCAGAGAAAGGTTGGGAAGCGATGTGGGATGGGGAGGGAAGCCCTCAGATCTGAGCCATGGATCATCCCCCACAGCTGGAGCATCCCAATTCCACCCACGGACGTTTGGGATGCGCCAGCTGAGGGAATGATCCCTGCTGGAAGCATCCGAGCAACTCCCAGCAGGTTCAGCTGCTCAGGTCCCATTTTGCTCCTTTTGAACACCAAAAATCTCCCATTCCTTTGCCAAGTTTCCCAGAGCTCTGGAGGGATCCCATCCCACAGAATTCCAGAGTTATTTCAGTTGGAAAAGCCCTCCAAGACCATCGAGTCCAAGCTGTGCCCACCTTGGCACCAGCCCAGAGCTCCGAGTGCCACCTCCAGGCTTTCCTTAGAGAAGTAAAATTAATATTTTCAAGGTATTCATGTTAATATTTCCAGGGTATTAACAATATTAATATTCCCAGGATTAAACGAATCGGAGAGGGAGAAGGAAAATAGGAATAAAAGAATTAATTCTGCATTTCTCGGACAGAGAAGGGGTGGCCTCTGTCACCAGCCCTTCCTGAGGTCCCTGAGTGCCTCCTGATTTTGCTTTTCCATGGGAAGAAATCTGTGGCTGCTCCGTGGGGAATCAGATGGAAAACAGAGGGGGAAAAGAGGGGAAAAATCCCATTTCTCCCATGGAATGCCATCAGCTGAGCTGCTGCTTTAGAGGAGAAATGAGGGGAGAAGGAAAAATCTGAGGGACACAAAATTGTGCCCTCACGGTGATGGTCACCCACCACAGCCCATCATGGAATGCTGATTTATTCCAATGGAAAGAACAGCCAGTGATCCCTAAAAATAACCAGAGCCACTCCTCTGGATGAGGTTTTAAGCCTCCACTTCAGATTTTCTCTTCCCTGTAAATAAGAGGCTGCAGGATTTGATTTAAGGCAAGGAGGGAGGCAAATTATCCCTAAATTTCCATCATTCTCCTGAATCTGAGTGTTCCAAAGAATATTTAAGGTACCTGACAGATCTCCTCTTTTTTTCGTTTTTTGGTGGGGTTTTTTTTTTTTTTTTTGGTCCCTTTTCCAGATATTTTTTGCTCCAAGTGGGATTTACCAGCTGGAAAATTCACGAGAAGGTCACAGCATAAAAACCCCAGCCCAGAGACAGCAACAAGATCAAGAATAAATCTCATTTTCCCTCCTTGGCAGTATTTTTTTTTTTTTTTTTTGGCAGAATTCCAATCAGGCTCAGGATTCCAACCTTCTCTCGTGTCCTCACTTTGGAGGGCAGGGAGTTTTCCCCATTTTTCCAGACATTTCTCCCATTTTTCACTCACCTGGTCCACAGGAGACAAAAGGAAAGGGGAGCATCCAAAATCCAGCGGTTTTGGAGATGTTTCATCCTCTGAAGCCTCACCAGAGATGGGAAAGGAGCTGAGCACTCCAGGACACACGGAAAATCCTGCAGATCCTGGGAAAAATCGAGGAGCTGGGAGTCAACCCTGCTGCTTCTCATGCTGCCAGGGAGCTGCAGCTGGTGCCAGGGAAATATTCCTGCAGAGGCAGCAGATGTTGGGAGCGAGGGATGAGGGAACGACGCGGGAGCCGCAGGCAGAGGTCGGGGGGTGTTTCCTCCAGGGATAAGGGGAGTGGGAGAGCAGGAAAAGCACATGGAGACAGCTCCATCCTTCCATAATCCAGGGATCCAGAGCTCAGTGACTTCCTGGAGCTCCTTGGAATGTGCTTCCATTCACCACCACCCTGCAGGAACTTCTGGGAATCTTCAAGTTTTGAACCATTTCCTTTGTTTTTCCCACGTTCTCCACGTCCTGTGCTGATGAGTTCCACGGATTTTTATCCCACTTTTTATCTCCTCTCCTTGGCTTCCCACCTCAATCCTCGGCTTCGTTTGTTGCCGCTCCATTCTTGCACGAGGAAAAATCCCCAAATTCCCTGGAAGGAGGTTTTGGGTTGGGCCTGTTCTCCCAGGAATCTTGCGATGGGATGAGGGGAAACGGCCTCAAGCTGTGCCAGGGGAGGTTCAGGTTGGATTTTAGGAAAAATTCCTTCACTGATAGAGAGTGGACAGGCATGGAATGGGTTTTCCAGGGAAGTGGTGGAGTCTCCATCCTTGGAAGTGTCCAAAAAACGAGTGGATGTGACACTTGGTGACGTGGTTTGGGACAGTCCTGGTTGGACTTGATGATCCTGGAGATCTTTTCCAACCAAAATGACTCCACAATTCCATGATTTCAGTTCTTGAAAGCTGGGAGAACTGCTTGGGAATATTGGGAATTTGCCGGATCCAAAATGACATTAAAGCACCAACAGTGCAAGCTGGAAAGCTCTGGAGTGCCTGTGGAAAAAACCTGGAAAATCCACAGGAAAATAGGATTCCCTTGAGACTGAGCTGCAGGGAAACCCTGGGAGCCAAGGGGAGAAATGGAATTTATGGACAAGTGGAGTAATTGATGGAAAAAATGGAGTAACTTATGGAAAACTGGAGTAATATATGGAAAAAATGGAGTAATTTATGGAAAGATGGAGTAATTTATGGAAAACTGGAGTAATTGATGAAAAAATGGAGTAATTGATGAAAAAATGGAGTAACTTATGGAAAGATGAAGTATTTGATGGAAAACTGGAGTAATTTATGAAAAAATGGAGTAATTGATGAAAAAATGGAGTAACTTATGGAAAAAATTGGAGTAATTTATGGAAAAATGGAGTAATTTATGAAAAATTGGAGTAACTGATGGAAAAATGAGCAATTTATGGAAAAATGGAGTAATTTATGGAAAAATTGGAGTAACTTATGGAAAGATGGAGTATTTGATGGAAAACTGGAGTAATTTATGGAAAAATGGAGTAATTTATGAAAAAATGGAGTAATTGGAAAAAATGGAGTAGTTTATGAAAAATGGAGTAATTTATGGAAAAATTGGAGTAACTTATGGAAAGATGGAGTATTTGATGGGAAACTAGAGAAATTTATGGAAAAATGGAGTAATTTATGAAAAAATGGAGTAATTGATGGAAAAAATGGAGTAGTTTATGAAAAAATGTAGTAATTTATGGAAAAATTGGAGTAACTTATGGAAAGATGGAGTATTTGATGGAAAACTGGAGAAATTATTGGAAAAATGGAGTAATTTATGAAAAAATGGAGTAATTTATGGAAAAATTGGAGTAACTTATGGAAAGATGGAGTATTTGATGGAAAACTGGAGCAATTTATAGAAAAAATGGATTAATTGATGGAAAAAATTGGAGTAATTTATGGAAAAAATTGAGTGATTTATGGAAAAAATGGAGTGATTTATGGAAAAAGATGGGAGTAATTTATGGAAAGATGGAGTAATTTATGGAAAACTGGAGTGATTTATGAAAAAATGGAGTAATTTATGAAAAAATGGAGTAATTGATGGAAAAAATGGAGTAACTGATGGAAAACTGGAGTAATTGATGGACAGCTGGAATAATTCATGGACAAACTGAGATGGGAATAAATGACCTGCGCCAGGAGCAAGCTGAGAAATCCCTTCCCATTCTCCACCCCTCATCCTGAGGCAAACAGGGATCATCCACACTCCACCCAAACCCCCTCCCACAATCAGAAATAAATCCCAAATTGCTCGTTTTAGGGAAACAAAGAGAGGAGCGAGGGGCTGTGCTGGCAGCTGAGGGGTTAAACGTGGAGCTCCATTCCCAGCTCCTTTCCCAGGATTTCTCACCTTCAGGAGGCCACCTGGATGTGGCACTCAGGGCTGGGGACAAGGTGGGGATCAGGCACAGCTTGGATGACCCTGGAAGGCTTTTCCAACCTCAAGGATTCTGTTAAAAAGAGAAAATTGTAAATCATAGCTAAAAACTTCTCTTTATACCCAAAAAGGGGTTGTGTCCTCACTGCCTGCTCCTCGCTCCACGCTGGATCTGGGCATTTTTTGGGAATGTGACAGTTTTTGGGACGTTTTGATGCCAGGAATGGTGCTAATCATGGAATAAATTGTCCATCCATGGATCGAGGAGCCCAAATCCCATGGAATGAACTCTCCTAGAGCCCCACAATGGGAGGGGACGAGAGTGGAGCAATAAATCAGGAAGATTTTAACGCCGGGCCCGTTCTCGGAGCTGCTTCCTGGAGTCAAAGGAAAGTGGGACCAAGCAAGGCAGGAAAAGATGGATAAGAACCACAGGAAAAGGATGGGATGGGAGGAGCTTTCCAGCCCTCTCAGAAGGGATCTTGGAGCAACTTCCGACCAAAATGGGACAGCGGGAAGTGTCCCTGCCCATGGCAGGGGGGGGAATGAGAGGATCTTTAAGGTCCCTTCCAAAACCATTCCACGATTCCACAAACTCCTCAAAGGCTTTTTGGAGGCCCCATGGCCACGTCCGGTTCCTCAGGGAATGCTGCGATTCCAAAAGTCTTTGTCAGACCCTGGCACTTCTTCCAACAAGACAGGGAAGTCCAATTTTCCAAACCCTCCACGGTCCTGCAATGAAAGTTTGGCTCCATGAGGTCAGGAAGAGCTCGAATTCCCAAATGTGGGAGCCAAAAGCAGCAAAAGTTGGGAGAAAAATTTACAAAAAGGACACAAAGCCCCCCCCAAAAAAACATTTTAGGGATGGTTTCCCTGGATCCCACCGAAGGCAAAAATTCCAAATCCAAACATGGTTGGATACGGACGACTCTGATTCTGGAAAAGGAAAATAATATATAAATATATGAAAATAATAAAAATAATATAAAAAGGAAAAAAAAAAATATAAAAATCTCTTTTCCTCCTCTTTGCACGTTCTGAGGAATTTTAATGGAAAAGATGCCCATCAATCACCTCTGGAAAGTCGCTTTGCCTAAAGCATGGACAGAAAAATCCAATGCAGGGAGGATTTCCAGAGGGAAAAGCACCTCAGGTTGGAGTTCTTCCAGCTCGTTTGCAGGGATGTCGAGTTTAACAACCTTGGAATGAGGGGGAGGAAGGGGGAAAGGGCTTAAAAGTAATTAAAAAATGAAGTTCTTTCAAATTTTCCCCCCAAAATATGCCTGGAGTTGTTCTTATTTTTAACAAGTTCCAACTCGCACGGGCAGTTGGAGCAGCAACACTGCTTGATCCAGAAAAATTTGGAATTTATCCCAAAAAAAAAACCCCATGGCAGAGGAAAATAAAAGGAATAAAAAATGGGGGGAATTAAAGAATTGATGAGGAGAAAGGAGTCACAGAGTCCTGGAGCTTTGGACCAAGGGAAAAACTCTGGGAAACACCCAGGAGTGGTAAAAACCCTGGTAAAAAACCACCCAGGAGTGGTAAAAAGCCACCCAGGAGTGGTAAAAAACCCCTCCTGGATCTCCTGGAAAATGCAATGTTTGGGACAGCA
>NW_008236807.1:747727-751696 GCF_000691975.1 Corvus brachyrhynchos
AATGTTTCCTCTCCATCCAGAGATTCCAGAGTTTCTGGAATGCTGAGCTGAGGAAAGCTGCAAAAATTCGAGGTGTGTTTGCAAATAACTGGAATTCCTGGGAAAATCTCTGCTGAGGAGGGAGCAGGAGGAAGAGCTGGGGGAGCTGGAAGGTTCTGAGGGAATAAATAATCCCAGGAATGTGAGAATTTAAGGAGAGGAGAGAGACTCAGCCCTTCAAAAGCACCTAAAAATAACCTCTGGGGGTTATTTTTATTTTTAAGTGACGCGATAGAACCCAAAAAAAAAAAAGGGAATTTAACGCCAACAACCACAAAAAGCTTCCCAAGAGAGGAGGGAAAGACTCCAGCTGCAAAATTCCAGGCCTTGGGGTGTTTCCAATGGAAGTGGAGTTGCACTTCTGGAACTTCTGTTGTGCACATTCCCAAAAAAAAAAAAGGTGAAGGAGCTGAGACGGGAAGTTTTGGGGCTGAGGGATTTAAGGCAGGAGTTGTCTCTCCCACCAGCGCTCTGGGTTGGATCAGTTTGGGATCCAGGCACCAAAAAAGATTTAATTCTTCCCATAAATACTCAGCCCTGCCATGGAAATACAAATAACGGGGAGAAATCCAAATCCCAGGATCTGTTCCCTGTGTTTTCCCCTCCTGATGTGGCTGAGTCTCTGTTTGTGTCCTCAGCTTGGCTGTCGTGGAATCCTGGCATGGTTTGGGTGGGAAGGGACCTTAAAGCTCATCCAGTTCCACCCTCTGGACACTTCCCACTATCCCAGGCTGCTCCAAGCCCCATCCAGCCTGACCTTGGACATTTCCAGGGATCCAGGGGCAGCCACAGCTGCTCTGGGAATTTTGTGTGAGAGTCTCCCCACTTAAATCCACCAAAAAAATGAAATTAATGACAGGGTGCTGACGAGGTGAGGGGAAAAATCCCTACAAAAAAATCGAACTTGGCACTCCCAAATCCCACAGCTGGGCTGTTATCCCACTAAAATCCAGGATGCTCTTCCCTCCTTTGCCCAGAGCAACAGCTGGTGATGAAAACCAGGAAATAAATCCCCAAATTCACCCCCTGAGCATCATTTCCCAACTTGTTCCAAACCTCTCTTTTATCCTGCAGGGAATTCAGGAACAGGGAACACTTGCCTGGAAGAGAGGACAAGTCCAGCCTTGTCTGCACAGCCAAATCCCACAGGAATTCTTCATCTTTCTCCGGGAAAAGCAGCAGGATGGGGCTCAGGCACAGGAGTGGGAAGGAGAGGAGCCAGGTGAGGGATCTCACCTTGCTGGGTTTTGAGGGAAAACCATTTAGAGATGTTTAAATGTCTTTTTCTCCAAGCTGTTTATTGAGTTATTAAATCCCACTAAAACCTGGGATCAGCCTCCCACACTGGGAATCTTCAAGGTGCTCCAAACCCAGAAATCATCGGGAGTCATCTTCTCCCAGCTCCAAAAACCACAGAGAGATGAAACAGAAAATCCAGGTCATTCCAGGTGCCCCATCCAACCTTAAACACCTCCAGCCACAGAATAGCCACAACCTCTCTGTGTCACAAAGTCCAATTTCCTGGTGTTTTGTCACATTTTGCCCCATTTAAGAGGCTTAAAAAAATGATTTCCTGGAGTTAAAATGAGAATTTTCCATGCAGGACAAACCGGCTCTGCCTGGTTTCCCTTATCACTGGGTTTGTACCCAAAGGAAAGACCAAAAAACCACATTTCTCTGTGGAATCAAGGCTGGGAAAAGCGGCAAACTACTAAAAAAATCTGGGATTCTCAATTCCCTGCTCCCATTTTCTCACTGATCCACTCAAAAGGTGGTTCTTGGGCACAGCTGAAGGATTTCTGATCCCTCACCCAACATCCTAAGAGGCCAAAATTCTGGTTTTTTCCTTAATTCCAGAAGTCAGGAACTCCAAACTGCTGCCAGGGCTTATCCCAACCTTGGAGTGCCACAGATTTGTACCAGAGAAGGTGAACTGATTCTTAAATTACTTATGAATACTTTCAAAAACTATATAAATTAATTATTTTCTTTTTTTTAAAATGCTAATTATTTTTTCTTCGACTTTCTGACATTATTTCATCATTTATTTGCATGTCACAAAATCGATGGGCACTGAATCGTGAACAAATTTGATTTTTATTTCAATGGGGAGTGAATTTTATTATTAAATCTCTCTCCACACCTCCCTGACAGGAGGATGGAACCAGGTGGGAGTCAGGCTCTTTTCCCAAGGAATAAAGGACAGGATGGGAGGAAATGGCCAAAACAGCTCCAAAATCTTCCTGAGCTGGCATTTTGGGGTTATTTTCACCCTGCAGCCCCTCAAAAAAACCCAATTTGTTGTGTGCCTTTATTGCAGTTTAGATCCAAGGTGCTGCATGATTGTGGCAGCAAAACCACCTCAATTCCCCCCAAACCCCCTCCTTTTGAAGTTCCAAGAAAGCAAAATTAGAAGGCCAAAAGTAGCAAAAAAAGCCGATTAGGGAATGGAACAGAAAAACAATCCATCATCCTGACCTGTGCAGAGCTGAGGAGGTGGAAGCAGGAAAGCCTGGAAATGTTAAAAAGGTGGTAGGAGATCCCAGCAGTCGGCTTTGTTTGCTGCTAATGAGCCATGGTGCTTCTTAATTAAATAGAAACCATTTAAAAAGGGCTTGCTGGAAGACCAAGGAAATCACCTGGAGGGTTTCTACCTAGAGAGAGGTCAGAAAACACCGAAATATTTTGTGAGGTGAGGGCACAGCAAACTTCAGCTCAGCAACAACTTTGGGTTTCCAGGGTCTCACAGGAGCCCCAAAGATTTATTTTCTGGCAGAATATCCACTCCAAAATACCTGGAAACGTCACACAGGAGGCCCCAAACCCCCTGATTTTGTGATGATTTTATCAAGAGACTGCTGGGTTTTTATCTGCAGGCAAAACCCATGAGATATCCAAACATTTCTGGCTCTCGTTGCTTCAGTTTCCAGGTTTTGAGGTCCTGAGGACAAAAACTCCAAGCAATCTCCATTTGCAGCCCTCAGGTAAGGATTGGAAACCTTGGGATCTCCAGTTTGGAGTCAGAGAGCCCAAAAAAAAAGGGTAAACCTGGCAGTTTCACCCTGTCTTTAACAACTTTTAGCAGCAGAGGAGCTGCCAAGGCTTTGTTCACATTCTTGGAGGTGCTGGAAGTCATAAAAAAGCAGCGCTTCATTCTTGGACTGATTGTAGCTTGTTTTGAATTTTTTCATGGGATTTTACACCTGTGGTATTCAAAGATTAAAAAGAGATTAGGGTCTGATTCAGATCAAAAATGGGTTGAAAACGAAATACCTGCAGGATGGAATTCTTACTTTTCAGTTGATGTGGTTCCTATTGCTCACAGAGGGTTTGACAGATGATTCTGTGGGGATTCCACAAAACCTTAGAACTGGACATTCCTGATGGAATCATGGAATGTTTTGGGTGGGAATGGATCTTAAAGCCCATCCAATTCCACCCCTGCCATGGGCAGGGACACCTCCCACTGTCCCAGGCTGCTCCAAGCCCCAATGTCCAGCCTTGATTTGGACATTCCAGGGATCCAGGGGCAGCCCCAGCTGCTCTGGGAATTCCATTCCAGCCCCTGCCCACCCTCCCAGCCAGCAATTCCCAATTCCCAATCTCCCATCCAGCCCTGCCCTCTGGCACTGGGAAGCCATTCCCTGGCTCCTGGCCCTCCATGCCTTGGCCCCAGTCCCTCTGCAGCTCTCCTGGAGCCCCTTCAGGCCCTGCAAGGGGCTCTCAGCTCTCCCTGGAGCCTTCTCCAGGTGAGCACACCTAGCTCTCCCAGTCTTTCAATAATACTCATTATTTTGAACAGCGAAGGAATTACTTGGCACTGAATCCTTAGGAACTGCTTCTATCTGGCGTTTTGGGGTCACTCAATAACCCCAAAAAGTCAATTACGGGCTGCTCCTCACCACAAGCAACGCTTGAGCCGCGCCTTCT
>NW_008236807.1:752027-761894 GCF_000691975.1 Corvus brachyrhynchos
CGGCGGCAGCGGTGGCAGAGTGGGTTTTGGGGGGATGTGGGGAGTGGGGGTACCCGGGGCTGGCACTGAGGGGGGGTTTTACCCTCCAGGCCCTGGGGCTCTTCATTGAAGTGCCAGGATGAGCCCAGAGCTGGATCATCGCCTCGTGTCCCCGCTGGATGGGGTTTTTGGGGTGTTTTGGGGTTGTCCCTCGGTGTGGGCCGTGTCGGTGACCTGCCCGGGCACGGGGGATGTCCCCTCTCCACCGGCACAGGGACCGTGGCACCGGCGTGTCCCCAGCGCATCCCAGCCCGATCCCAGCTCCCGGAGCGGGCACCGCTGAAATCCCAAGGAGAAGACGTGCAGGAGCTGTCCCTGGGGACAGCAGGGAGTGTTTTCCATCTGGAAATGCGATCTTGGGAATCGTCACTCGCTGCAAAGTCACCGAGTCCCCTTGGCGCTGGAGCGGAGTTGAATTCCTAGATCGGAGGCTGATGTTTTTGGGGATCTCGCCTTCCTCATCCTGATGGAGGCAGGCTGGAAGGGCTTGGGAAAGGGCTGCTCAGAAAGCTGGCAAGGCCAAAGGGCCTGACTGGAAAAAAAGTGATGCCTGAACTGGTTCTGTGTCTAAAATCCCAGTGAGTCAGCGTGGAGCTGCATCCCCTGAGCCCTCAGTGCGCTTCAGCCGTGCCCGGCGTTCAAAACCAGCCCTTACTCCCTCCCTGCTCGTCGATATCCCGCATTATGAAGGGAATAAGGAACTCCAAAATCCAGCAGTTGGGATATTTGCTCCAACACGGGATTCAGGTGCCTTAACACAAGGTTGCATAATTGCTGGATAAATCAAGAAGCAATTCCTGGAAGAAGAGACCTGGCGTGGGGAGTTGTCTTTCCTTGCAGGGATTGCTCCAACCTCTGCCTCTCCTGCCTGGCTCGTGTTGCAGCATCAGTGACAGAAGAGGGATGAACCCTTTGGAAGCCAAAAAACCCCTTTGGATTAGGCTTCTTGCCACTTGTGTCTCCTCCAAGCAAACCTTAAACCAAAACTTTTGGCCCTGTTCAAAAACTGAATTATTCAAAGATGACTAAACTGTGGAGCAGCAAATTCCAAAAATCCAGTTGCAGACGTCAAGGAAAAGCTGCTTTTCACACAAAACCTTCTCTTAAGCAGTACCTCTCATCCACTTTAGGAATTCCTCTGTTCCTAACAGCTCAATTCCTATGCCTTTTACCAGCCCTGCTCACCTTTAGTCCCAAAATTGGGACAACACCAATTATTTCTTTGGGTCTTGGTGTATCTGGAAGGAAGAGTTCCTCCTGCAGATGAATGTTCCCATAATGAGCAAAATCCTGGAGCAGGATCACGGGGAAAAGGCAGTGAGGAGTAGTAAAGGTGACTGGGAAGAAATTGGCTCAGGATTTTTACGGAAAGTAAAGGAATGTGAAATGTTCAGTCTGGAGATCCCTGAGGGCAGACAAAAGACTTTAAACGCAGAGAAAAGGAGAGGAATATTTCTGCTGGCCTGTGGAGGCAGAACAAGAAATCTTGGGCTTGAATTGTTGTGGAAGGGAGATAAATTAGGGCCCAAAAATCAGATTTTCTCCTTTTCCACGTGGTGAAGTGGGATTGTAGGAGAGAGAGCAGGGAAATTTCCTGTTGGGAGGACTCTTATCAGTTGTCTACAGCTGAAGCAGATCTTGGGTTGATAGATCTGGATTTATCTCTCTTTTTAGGTGGATCTGGGTGAGGACTGTGAGCCAAAGAAGGAGCAGATAAAGCCCTTTCTTATCTCTCTCTTATCAGCCAGCGCATAACTCTGAGTGCCAGCATTGCTGATACCGTGGGGTCATGTCCAGGGATCTGGGAACTGGGAGGAGGCAAAGTCCAGTGCATGGAACCAGCCTTGGATTATCCCAGGTTTACAGCTCCCTTGGAGATAAGGTTGGAGATAAGGTTTGCAATCTTGGAGCTTCTTGCTCTGCTTCAGGGTCTCTTCTCTTCCCCCCACCCATCCCCCGCAAGGAACTTTTGGACCTTTTAACCTGAGGATTGAAGTTTTATGGATAATTACGCTGAGATGAATGTGGGAATTGGCACAGAGGGGAGTGGCTCAGGGTGGTGCCTATCCCTGGAAAAAGCAGGAGAAGGGGATTTTTCCAGGTGCTGTTTGGTGCCAGATGGGCCAGCCCTGCACTCACCAGGTTGCTGCTGCTTCTGAGAGCTCTGTGGGGGGACAGAGGAGAATTTGGAGGAGACAGCTTGGATATTCCTCGTTTTCCAGGGCATCTCCCAGCTTGAATCCTGCAAAACTGCATCCTGAACTGTCAGGGACAGCGCGTTCCATGAGGAAGCCGTGTCCTCGTGCAGCAGGGTGGGGAGCAGGATTCTCCCAGGAGTCCTTGGCTTCGGTTTCTGGGAAGGATTCCCTCAAATCCCTCTGTTTCCCACAAGCTTTCCCGTGATCTGTCCTGTCACGGCCTCCTCTGAGCTTCTGCTTCCCGGGAAATCCTTCCCTGCTCCCTGGAAGCTCCTTAGGGAGGATCAGGCTGCAGGGAGGGTTTGTTTGGTGTGGAAATTCCCGTTCCCACGGGATAAACACCAAGCTTGGGTTGCTGGGAGCTGGTGGCAATTCTGCATTCCTGGGTCCCTCTGAGGGGACAAAAAGGGACTTAGAGGGTCTCTCTTGAGCTCAGACAAAGTTTTGTGGCTTTTTTGAAACCTTGTGGAGTTGGTGTCACATTAACAGGATCCACGGATGTCACGTGGGATTTCCTGCCAGGACTTTTTGGGGTTCCTGTGAGGACTTTTAGTCCCTTCTTGAACCCACAACCAAAGGGGGTTTTTTGGCATCCAAAAAACACAGGGGAGCTGAAGCTTTTTTAGAGGAAATGGAGCAAATCTGAACCAGGGGCACTCTGCCAGCATGGACCTGACCTTGGCACTTCCCTCCTGCAGTGGGAATGAGGAATATTGGGATTTCCAGCTGCCTTTTCCTCCTGGATGGACTCAACCATTGATCACCTCCAACGAACACAGCAGCTTTTAGGAAGGGACAGAGTCCTCCTAAAGCCACTTCCCATGGGAAAGAGGGAGATCCAGCAGTTTTCTCTTTCACTTCCTGACCTGACTGACCAGTTTCTCCTTGGAAATGTTTGAGGAAACGCCTTGCAGGTGTTTGTACAAGTTCAGGTGAATAAATGCTGAGTAAATCTTCTCCAGGGTGATTCTCCTCTGGAAATACAGAGCTGTTGCCTCCTTTTGTTGGATCCCGATGTTTGTTCTCCATGGAATGGCTCTGATCCTTGTCTTTCCATGCCTGCAGGCAATTCCCAGGATGTGGGAACATCGTGACATTCTCCCAGTTCCTGTTTATTGCAGTGGAAGGTTTTATCTTCGAGGCCAACTTTGGGAGGAAGCGCCCGGCCATCCCCATCAGGTACAATCCCAAGGTTTTTCCAAGCAGGAATTGCCTGGCTCTCTCTTACCTCCAAAAAGCATTCCGTAAAATGGCTTTTCCACTTTTCCTGGCTAAGTCCCATCCATCCTGCAGCATCTGCAGAGCCACATTGGGAAGCTGTGAGGTCCGATAAAATACGCACTCGTCTATCGGGAATTTTTAATGGGAAACTGCTATCAGATCCTTCCCTGGCAAGGAACAGGGCAGAGTTTTGCACAGGGAAGAGTTTTCCGTGCTTAAAGAGCTTTTTATCTCTGGGATTTGGGATGGTGGGAGTGGGAAGGGAGAGTTTTCCTGGGAAATCACCCAAATTCCTTTTGCGTTTCTCCACTGGGGATGATCCTGGTGACAGAGCCGGGAGCTCTGCTGTGCTCCAGACCTTTCCATGCATGCCATGAGCATTCCTAAGGGGTCTCCCAGCATCTCAGGGAGGTTCCTGCACAGCTCCCAGATATTTTTCCATGTTTCAGGAACTATTTCATCATGGTGGCCATGTTCTTCACCGTCAGTGTGGTCAATAACTACGCCCTGAACCTGAACATTGCGATGCCGCTGCACATGATCTTCCGCTCGGTGAGCCCCGTCCTTCTCCTCCTCCTTTTCCATCATTTCTGCTGGAATTATCCCTGCTCCATGTGTCCTGCCTCCTGAGAGCACCAAACCCCTATGGAAGTCCTGAATTCCAGCTTGTGGCAGAGCAGCCTCGCTCCAAAGCTCAGCTCCAGGTCTCACTTCATGGTGTTGATCATTAAATTCCAGTTAAATGAACAGACAGGGAACAGGCTCGGACAGGCTTTGGAATTCCAAAGGTGAGGGGGAAGTGACAGTGACAAAACCAATCCCAGACTCTTGCTGGCCAAAGGGATCCAGCTTTCCCCTGCCACCGAGTGGTTCATGTTTTAGTCCGGAACATCCCAGGTCAGAGAGCTTGGATTTGGGATTTGGCCTGGTTCCACCTGGACAGGTCTTTGCTTTGGAAAAAAAACATTAAACTGCATCTTCACTGAAGTGTGGGTAGTTAAAACCCGAGGAAATGGAGCCCCAGCTGTTGGGAATAACAAAATCTCCTGGCTGGGGCTGTTTTCCCACAGCACATCCTGGGGGTGGAATATCTGGAGTCAGGAGAGGTGAAAAAGGATAAAACCAGCCCACACTGGAGGAGCCCTGTCCCACATGAACTCTCAGGGGTGGCTCTGGCCCTGCAGTCAATCCCTGGAGCTGAGCTCCCGTTCCCAGTTAAACCAGTGGGATTTGGCCACGTTCTGGTCACACACTGAGTGTCACCAGTGGGCAGACAAAAAATGGGGAGGTTTCCTGGCTAGGAGATCCAACCCAGTATCCTCATTCCCACCACCCAGCTCACCTTCTTTCCCTGGATGAAGGGACTCAGAATCATGGAATCATTGAGGCTGGAAAAGAACTTTAAACTTACGGAGTCCAACCATTCCCAGCACTGCCCAGGGCACCACTGCCCCGTGTCCCCAAGTGCCACATCCACAGGGCTTTAAATCCCTCCAGAGATGGGGACTCCAGCACTCCACCTTCCACCCAACCCTTTCAGGGAAGGAATTTTCCCAATATCCAACCCAAAGGAAGCTGTTCCTTCTCCCTGTCAGTTTTCCTGCTTCAAAGCTGGATTTCTTGTGGTGTTTTGGCATCCATCCCATTGAGTTTGTGGTGTCCCTTTGGGATGAGCATCCCGATCTGGGGAATTCTGGCCTGCTGACCTCCTGGTTTGTTTTTCCCTTCTTTCTTTTTCTTTTTTTCCAGGGTTCTCTCATAGCAAGCATGGCTCTAGGGATCATCATCTTGAAGAAAAGGTAAATCACAAACCTCAAACCTCTTCCCATATCATCGGGGAATGCTCTGCCAAGGCCTTAATCCTGGTGGGTGTTTTGTGCCATCACTTCTCCTGTTAAATACTCTGATTTTAATGATGGGAAACTGGGACACACAGCGTGGAGTAGAGGCTGCAGTAGCTCCTTCTGCCTTTTCACCTCTCCCTCATTTTTTTTTTTTTTTTGAGGGAATCATGGGCTGGGAAGAGATTTTACACAGCTGCAGCCCTTGTGTTCGTTCCTGGCTTTTCTGGAAGTGCTCCTGGGGGGATGCTGTGGCTGGCGTGGAGCTCAGTGCCTCCCTAGCAGCCCTTCTGCGGGGGGATTGTGGCTCCAGCAGTGCTGATAACACGTCGATAAGACACTGATAACGCTGCTGTTGTGGCTGGCACTGAGCTGTGCAGCACCAAGGCTGGAAGTACTGGGACAAATTCTTGGGAGAAAAGCTGCTTTAGGTGCTGAGCTGGAGTCAGCCGGCCCTCCCAGCAATTCCCAGGGTTAGGAAGTGGGAATGTGCAATTGGTTATCCCAGATTTGCGGGGGTGCAGTGGGGCAGGAATGAAGGGAAGCAGGGGATGGCCAGGAGCCAGGCGGGCTCGGTGACGTGTCCCTTGTCCCCTGCGCAGGTACAGCGTGTCCAAGTACGCCTCCATAGCCCTGGTGTCCCTGGGCATCTTCACCTGCACTTTCATGTCTGCAAAGCAAGTGGTAAGGACTGGGAAGGGTCGTGGCTGTGCACCCCAGCAGCTTCCTCAGGAATTCCCTTTGCCTGGTTATTCATGGGGACACGAGGTGTCTGCTACCTCTGCATCTGCTCCCCGAAAAGCTTTTCCTGCTGGTTTTGTTTTCCTGGGGTTTGGATGCACACGCACGTGGGATTTCATTTAATTCCAGGTGGCTCTTACCCTGTTCATGCTGCTTTTTTTCTGGGAATAAACCTCTTTTTTTTGGCCTCAGAGATAACAAAGAAGCTGCTTTTTCTTGCCTTGTGGTGCAGGCAGGAGCGGGTGAATCCTAAACAAAACTCAGCTTAAATCTTCCCGCTTTTCATCCCATTGTTGCCTTTCGGGCTGGGTTTTTCCAGGCCTGCTGTCATCCAGCCTGACCCTTAAATAAAGTGCCTGTGCTTGGAGAACAGGAGGGAGGGAAGCAAATCCATGTGGAACGTGGAGCTTTTCCTGGGTCAGCAGCCACGGCCTGGCCCCGTCAGCTGATGACAAAGAAATGGCACAGAGTGGTGGCCAGGTGAAAATTGGCTGCACTAATCCAGCTCTGAGAGATTGGGAATGAAAGGGAGCTGTCAAAGCTCCAAATTCCCTATCATCTCAGAGCTTTTTGTCCTCAGAGTGGCTGAGGAAGGGCTGGGCTCTGCAGCCTGGGCTCTGTGTTAATCCCGATCAATTCCCAGCAGGGCTGGAATTTTGGGATAGAGCTGACAGTGGTGGCAAAGGTGAATAATCTGATTTTCCCTGATCCACAGGGAAGAGCTGAGGCAAGTCAGGCTGCTGGGGTTGTACCCTCAGCCTGATTTCCTCAATTTCTTGACCACAAGCTCCTGGGGGGAGCTTGGCCAGAGCTCTCATTCCTTTCTACACACTCATCCCTGGGCTGGGGACACAGGAACCCGGGAATGGGATGGGGACACAGGAACCTGGGAATGGGTTGGGGACACAGGAACCTGGGAAGCATCCCTGGGCTGGGGACACAGGAACCTGGGAATGGGCTGGGGACACAGGAACCCGGGAATGGGATGGGGACACAGGAACCTGGGAATGGGTTGGGGACACAGGAACCTGGGAATGTGATGGGACACAGGAACCTGGGAATGGGCTGGCTTTGAGAGCTTTAAAAGTGCCACTGATTATTTTTGGGGTTAAAAGAGTTCAGTCTCTCTCTCAAGCCCAGGCATTCCTTTCAGGAAAAATCCTGCTATGATCCGACACTGCCGCTTTTTTGCTGGAATCTCTGCGTTCCCTGGAGCAGAGTGGGAAGTCAGTGGCTGCTCCCAGCTCTGCTCAGGTGGGAGGGAGGTCTGGGGCAGCTGCAGGGACCTGGTGGCTCGTGGTGACTCTTGTGTCTCCTCCCTCCAGGCATCTGACTCCAGCTTAAATCAAGAGGATGGACCCCAGGTTTTCCTCTGGTGGCTGCTGGGTACGTGAGGGCCACATTTCTGGGATACTGGCAGGACCCTTGGAATTCTCTTGGCAAAGAGAACACCTCCTTGGTGCAGAGAGGGAGAGGGGCTGGCCCTCATCCAGGTGTTCCTTCAGCACAAGATTTCATGGAGGAGGCTTTAAAGTCTGGCACTGGAGTTTGGTCTGGCTGCTTTGGTTGGTTTTTTTTTCCCCAAAAGCCAAATTTGGTGAGTTGCAGCTGCTTCCCTGGAGCTGTGCTGCAGGGCTGTGCTTCCCTTCCAGGCATTGCTGCCCTCACCTTCGCCCTGCTGATGTCTGCCAGGATGGGGATTTTCCAGGAGACGCTGTACCAGCGGTTTGGGAAGCACTCCAAGGAGGCCCTGTTCTACAATGTGAGTCCCTTCTGCTTCTCCTGCTTTTCCTGTACCTTTCCACTCCTGAACTGGCACAAAAAGGATCCCATGCTGGCAGGTTCACAGAATCACATGGAATCACCAGGTTGGAAGAGACCTCTGAGACCGCTGAGTCCAACCCATGCCCTAACATCACCTCAACTAAACCATGGCCCCGAGTGCCACATCCAATCTTTTTTTAAACCCTTCCAGGGATGGTGATTCCACCACCTCCCCGGGCAGACAATTCCAGTGGTTCACCACTCTTTCTGTGAAAAATTTATTTCCTAACATCCAGCCTGTATCTCCCTTGGCACAGCTTAAGGCTGTGTCCTCTCGTTCTGTCAGTGGCTGCCTGGAGAAAGAGACCGAGCCCCACCCGGCCCGTCAGGGAGTTGTAGAGAGTGATGAGGTCTCCCTTGAGCCTCTTTTGCTCCAGACTAAAACAGCCCCAGCTCCCTCAGTTGTTCCTCACAGGGCTTGTGCTCCAGGCCCCTCACCAGCCTTGTTGCCCTCCTCTGGATGAGTTCGAGCGTCTCCACATCCTTCCTGAGCTGGGGGGTCCAGAACTGGACACAGCACTCGAGGTGTGGCCTCACCAGTGCCCAGTACAGGGGAAGAATCCCTGCCCTGCCCCTGCTGGCCACACCATTCCTGATCCAGGCCAGGTGCCATTGGCCTTCTGGGCCACCTGGGCACACTGCTGGCTCATGTCCAGCCTGCTGTTGACCAGCACCCCCAGGTCCCTTTCTGCCTGGCCACTGTCCAGCCACTCTGTCCCCAGCCTGTAGCACTGCAGGGGTTGTTGTGGCCAAAGTGCAGGACCTGGCACTTGGCCTTGTTAAACCTCATCCTGTTGGACTCTGCCCATCCATCCCACCGTTCCAGGTCTCTCTGCAGAGCCCTCCTACCTTCCAGCAGGTCGACACACGCTCCCAGCTTGGTGTCGTCCGCAGATTTACTGATGGAAGACTCAGCACCCTCATCCTCAGGAAAGCACTGCACAGAACTGGCCCAGCACAGAGCCCTGAGGGATGCCCAGCCTGCCCCCCAATTGGTTGGAGCCTGCTCTCATCCAGCTGCTTTCCAGCAGGGAATTGGGGTGGATTCCCATCCCCTGATTCCCACCATGGGTTTGGTTCTCCCCCCAGCACGCGTTGCCGCTCCCTGGATTCCTCCTTCTGGCTCCCAACATTTACCACCACGCCGTGCTCTTCAACCAGTCTGGTGAGTGCTGTGCAGGGAATTCCGTGCTCCTGGACCTTCTTATCCTCTGGAAAGTCCTCTGGGAAGTTTCCTTCCTGCAGTTGTGCATGCTGGCATCTTGGGGTGCTCCAAGCCTTTTGAATTTTGAGGAATTTTCAGGAAGGAATTCCTGGCCGGGAAGGTGGGGAGCGGCTGGGCTGGAATTCCCAGAGCAGCTGTGGCTGCCCCTGGATCCCTGGAAGTGTCCAAGGCCAGGCTGGACATTGGGGCTTGGAGCAGCCTGGGACAGTGGGAAGTGGCAGGGGGTGGAATGGGATGAGTTTTAAGGAACCATTTCATGGTTAAAGCCCACGTTTCTCACCGATGCCCACACACACATCCAAGAGTGATCCCTGGGAAAAGGAATGTGGGGAGCTCAAAACTGGGAGTAACAGGACCAGATCCTCAATGAGGGATGTAAATATGGGTCTTTTGGGATTTTTTCTGCTGGCGCTCCAGAGGATTTGCCATGGGAGCACCATGGATTCATCCAGCACGACAGTCCTGACACCAGAGCTTTTCTCCTGATCTCTTTTTCCTAATTTTTCCTTATTTTCCATTCTTCCCTCTGGAATTTCAAGCAGAAGGGCTGCCTAAGGCTGCAGGGAGTCCTGGATCGTGGTAAATCCTGGGAAGGAGAGAGATTCCTCTCCTTGCATCCTCCTCCAGCAGTGACCTGATCCCATCCTTTTTCCCTGCAGAGCCGTTCCAGGTGCCAGTGATCGGCCTGACCCTGCCAATCATGTGGTTCTACCTCCTCATGAACGTCATCACCCAGTATCCTTTGTCCTTATTCCACTGGGGTGGCACACCAGGAATG
>NW_008236807.1:761904-768799 GCF_000691975.1 Corvus brachyrhynchos
CCTAAATCCTTGGAGTCTTCCCTGCCCTTGGGAGCTGCTGTTGGTGTAACCCCAAAAATACAGGGAAAGGGGAACGTTTTTGGCTGGTTTTTTGAGGTTGGACTCAATGATGTCAAAGGTTTTTCCCAACCTGGTTCATTGTGGGATTCTGGGATTTCTGCTCCATGGAAATGGAGGAGTCTGGAGCTTCCCTTGTCCACCCTTTGCCAACTCAGCCCCAGCTGCTCCAGTGGGGGAATCCGGGATTTGGGGTTTCCCTGAGTTAGTAGCGTCCTGTTCCAACCCAGCTGTGGAGATGCTGATCCCAGGAGGGAATTTCACCCACCCACACCAGGCTGCCCATCTCCCTGACCCTTCCCATTCCCAGAGGGAATCCCCAACCTCCATCCCTGCTATCCCTTACCTCCTGCTCCCAGGTACGTCTGCATCCGCGGCGTCTTCATCCTGACCACGGAGTGCACGTCCCTCACGGTCACCCTGGTGGTGACGCTCCGCAAGTTCGTCAGCCTCATCTTCTCCATCCTCTACTTCCAGAATCCCTTCACAGGCTGGCACTGGCTGGGCACTGCCTTCGTCTTCGTGGGCACCCTGATGTACACCGAGGTGTGGAACAGCCTGGGGCCCTTCCTGAGGAGGAGGAGGAGGCCGAAGGAGGAGTGAATCCAGGGATTCTCCGCAGGGACCTTTTTATTGTTTTCCAGAGCAGAGCAGCAGGGAGCCCCCCCAGGGGGTGTTTTTATAACAGGGGAGGTGTTGGCTGTGCCAAGCTCCTGGGAGAATGGGAGCCTCCGCTGGGAACTTCGGGAATGGATCATGGAGAAACAATCCGGTTCTTTTTCGCTGGTTGGCGTTTTTTTATGCGACCCCTTTTGCTTCCAATTTGTCCTCTTGTTTTTTGGTTTTTTTCCCACTGGAAGAATCCTTTTTAAGGAAAAGCTGACCCAGAGCTTTGTTAGGAGCCCGGCTTGGTGCTGTTGGCTTGGATCAGCTGCACCCTGAGCCAGTCTGGTGCCGTCCTTTAATTGTCCCAGTGTCTGGAGCCCCATTCCAGTGGGAATTCCAGGCCTGGCTGTTCACCTGCATCCCTGGTCCCTGTGCTGCGAGGATGTGGCACACACACCCCCAGCTGGAGCTTCCAGTCTGGAGCTTCCAGTCTGCCCAGTGGCTCCTGGGAGGGCTGGGTTTACCCTGCTTTTCCCAGTTCTCCTTCCATCCCTTGGGATCAGCTTCCTCATGGCTCCCTGCCCCTCAGTGTCACCCCTGGTTGGTTTTCCTGGAGTTTCCCTGCAGTTTTCCTGGAGCAGCACCTTGTTGCTGTGCTGCTGCTCCTGTCCCTGCTCAGCTGGGACAGTTGAGGCACCCAGGATGTCACCTCAGTTCACATCCAGCGTGGCTGAGGAAGGATTTTACTCCTTTGTTCTGAGAAAATTGGTGAGGAGGGATAAAGGGGGTTTCATGGCAAAGGAAAAAAGATGGAAAAAAAATCCCAAAGTGATGGGAAAGGCACCACATCCCACCCAGGCATTCCCTGAGCCAAGGTCACCTTTCCAAAACTTCTTCCCTCTATTTTGCCTGCTGATTTTTATCAGCTGTCTGGGATAATTCTCTTCGCAGCTTCCCATGGCCTCATCCCTGCTGGGAGGCAGAGTGGGAAACGGGGAAGGCTCCTTGCTGTGCTGGGAGCACTGATTTAGCCACAACCCCAAATCCCAGTGTGGGAAAAGGGAACTCCATCCCAGGCAGAGCCAGCATGGTGCTGCTGGGACCTGCAGCTCCATCCCGAGGTCCTGAAGGATTTTCTTCCCCAGTTTCAGTTTTTCCTGAGCCTGAAAAAGCTGAATTTCAAGTGCTGTGGGATATTTCCAGGGATTTTTCGGATGGGGAGGCTGGCCTGGTGTAGGTCAGGTGTTGCTTCCAGCCGTTTGTGGTGGCTCCAGGGAGGGCCTGGAGAGAGTCAAAACCCCTGATTTTCATCTTCCAAGCTCTTCACACGGAGCTTCAGCTGGGATGGGGAGGTGGGGAAGCCAACAGAAGTTTGGGATGAAAGATTTTAGGGATAGGGAGTGACCAGTGAGGTTCTTCGGGGATCAGACATGGCGGGGAAACACCAGAGCTGTGACTCCAGGTCTGTGGGCGTCGTAGGGATTGTTTTATCCAGGGGTTGTTGCATCCAGGGATTGCTGGATCCAGGGATTGAGCAGAGCTGAGCCTGAGGGAGAGTAACACTGCCCGTAGCCACTCCCAGGTGTAACATCCTGTGCATACTCTGGGTCGCTCTTCCTCTCCAGGACCTTGCATGTTGTCCCCAGTTCCCATGGGAATATTGGGGGATTGGGGCATTCCCATTTTTTTTTTTTAACCACGTGCTTTTCACTCCCAGCACATCAACCGTGGGTGGTTTGTTGCTGTCGGGGGGATTTTTTTTAACTTCCCAGTGTGATCAGTGTGTTTGGAATATTTATGACTGCTTGGAGTCACAGGAGTGGCAGCAATTCCCTTCCTGCTGGAGGAGAGAGGAGGAAAGGTCTGGGCAGAAGGGCCTCGTTGGCCAAAATTAATTAAACCCAGGCTCCCCCCTCCAGGCTGGGGCTGCTGATTAGTTGGGTTTTAATGTTTGTGTAGAGATCGGAGCACCTATTTTTTAGCAGAGGCTGGAAAAGGGAAGGAGCCCGACGGCTTCTGGGGTGGCTTTGGTTTAGGGTGAGATTTGGGTTGGTTTTTTAAAAGCAAAATAAATCTGTATCCTCTTCGAAAGGTGTGGGGTTTGCTTCTCATTTCATGCTTTGCTGGTGGCTGGAAAATGAATGGAGGCATGGAATTGTTTAGGTTGGAAAAGCCCTCTGAGATCATCCAACCATTCCCAGCACTGCCAAGGCCACCGCTGAGCCATGTCCCCAGGTGCCACATGGGTTTTAAATCCCCCAGGGATGACGACTCCACCCGCTGTTCCAACCCTTTCCATAAAGAAATTTTCCATGGATTTCCAATCTAAATAACAATTCACCATTTCTCCTTAATATGAGAGAAAATAGGAAAGACTCAGCCTGGCTGAGTGGGGTTTAAGAGAAGACCCCACCATCACATCCAAGTTTCCCTAAATCCAGCACCAATGGGAGCCTGGAGCAGTTGGGACTGTGGGAATTGAGGATTTGAGATCCCCAGGCAAGACTCAGACCCTCGGGATTTGAGGGCTCCCAGCAAGACTCAAACCCTCACACCATCCAGATTTGAGGTCCCAGGTAAGACTCAAATCTTCAGAATTTGATGTTCTCCAAAAAACTTTAAATCCTCAAGACATCAGAATGTGAGGTTCTCTGAAAGGACTAAAATACTTAAATCAGAATTTGAGGTTCACCAAAAACATTCAAATCCTCAAAACATCAACATGTGAGGTTCTGCCAAAAGACTCAAATCCTCCAGTCAGAATTTGAGGTTCTCCAAAAAACTTTAAATCCTCAAAACAGCAGAACGTGAGGTTCTGCCAAAAGACTCAAATTCTTGGATCAGAATTTGACATTTTCCAAAAAGACTGAAGTCCTTAAATCATCAGAATCTGAGGTTCTCCAAAAAGACTCAAATCCTCCAGTCAGAATCTGAGGTTCTCCAAAAAACATTCAAATCCTCAAACAGCAGAATTTGAGGTTCTTCAAAAAACTTTAAATCCTCTGTAAAACTCCAGGCTCAGTTTGAGCATGACCAACTTAAGGTGATCCAAACACCCTTCCCTGCCCATAAAAACAGAATTCCCTGAAAAAATCTGGGAAATGGAATGTAAATATTCCCTGTCTACAATCCAGCAGCAATTCTGCCTTCAACCTCAGCCAGATGTTCCACGCTTCAGGATGCAGGAAAGGGCAGCGTAATCCAGATGTTTTGGGAAGGAATTTGGGTTTGGAATTGGATCCGGAGTCTGGGAAGGAAGCACTGGAGAGGGAACAGCGGAGAAGCTGAGGGAGGGAAGGCAAAAAACCCCGTAATTTGTTGAGTTGAGGAAGTTCGGCCTCTCCCTGGTGCTTCTAAAATCCCATTTCCTATTTCCATGCAAGGCCTGGATTCCCTGGCCCACGTGTGGGATCTCACACGTGGAAGTTTGGGAAGCTCAGGGCTCAAGAACTGATTGTAAAATAGGAGATTCTTTTCCACCATCATTACCTGAGACAAATGCAAGTGAGCCCTGGCTCACAGAAAACAAATCATTTCTTTTTCCAGCTGGGAAATAGGAGGAATATTTATCCTCCTCCTGTATCCTCAGCTCTGTAAAATCCGAATGAAGATACAATTCCTGCACTGGAAAGTTGAAAATTTAAGGCTGTTCCTGTAAATAGGAGAAGATTGAATCGCTGACATCGCTCAAGAGGCTCAAGGGTCTTGCAGGATTCTGGACTCCAAGCTGAGGAAATTCGGGGAATAAACTTGGGTTGGTTTGTTTTCTGCAGGAGGGAGTAAATATTCCAAGAGGGGATGAATGGGGAAGTGGTCTTGGCTGGGAGAACTGGACAGGGATGGAAGCAAAAGGAAAAAGAGACTGACATGGCTGGAATGCTGCATCCAGGGCTGCATCCAACAGCAGCAGGATGTGGAGCAAATCCAGAGGAGGCCCTGGAGCTGCTCCCAGGGCTGGAGCCCCTCTGCTCTGTACCAGGCTGGGAGAGCTGGGAACGTTCCCCTGGAGAAGGGGAGGATCCAGGGAGAGCTGAGAGCCCCTTGCAGGGCCTAAAGGGGCTCCAGGAGAGCTGCAGAGGGACTGGGGCCAAGGCATGGAGGGCCAGGCGCCAAGGGATGGCGTTCCCGAAAAAAAAAAAATTGTTCCCTGGGAGGGTGGGCAGGCCCTGGCACAGGGTGCCCAGAGCAGCTGGGGCTGCCCCTGGATCCCTGGAAGTGTCCGAGGCCAGGCTGGACATTGGGGCTGGAGCAGCCTGGGACAGTGGGAGGTGTCCCTGGACACTGGATGATCTTTAAGGTCCCTTCCAACCCAAACCATTCCAGGATTCCATGGTTTGCTGCAGGATTTTGGGTGGGTTTTCAGACCAGTCCAACCCCCACCTCACTGAACTGGATCCTTGGAAGAGCTGCTCATCTTCAGCTTGAGGATCCAGCCAGCTGCTCCATGGGAAGTGCTTCCTAAAAAGCTTTGGAATGTAAGGCTCCCTGAATCTCAATTAACTCACCCTGAGCTGCTTCATTCAGTCCATCCTATTCAATCAACAAATCCCTTGGCCACAAGGGACACTTTGGGCTCTTCTGTGGCTCCAAACTGGGACAAAATCCCATTTTCTGTGCAGGCAAAGGGCTCTGAGGAGGAACCTGCTCAGGGAAAAGGGCTCTGGAAGTAGAAGGCAATGAAAATTAATCAGGAGAAACATTAATTTGAGAGTTTTATTGTCTTGTCAAAACCCAAATCTTCACTCACTTCTTACCCCTTCAGCTGGTTCTCAATAATTATTCTCATTTTTGCTGATGACTCCTCGCTAGGTTGTTTAAATCCACTTTCAAATCAAATAATTGTGACTCAGCCACATTTTATTTCAAAAAAACCACCCCCAACTCTGAGCTGGTTTTCACTCCCAATTTCCCTCTGAACATTTCACAAAATCCCTTTTCTAAATAATTCACCAGTCCCACAACACAGACAATATTATCAGAAGCCCTGGTGCTTCCACACCTCAATTAAATCCATAATATAGGAGGGGAAGGAAGTGAGAAATTAATGGAAGATACAATCCTGTGGTTGGTAGGAAAAAAATCTCCACCATTTCCCAGCTGAGAGTGCCCAGGGAAATAATTTCTGCCTTTGGGAAATAGAGAAATTCCTTTTTAATAAAGTTATAAATAAATAACTTTTTTTTTTTTTCTTTTTTGGTCCTTTTGGAGAGTTAATCAGAAATGGATTCAGCAATAATATTTGATAGATTTTGCTTTGTTGAAGAGAAAGAGATGAAAAGCAGGGTGAGAAAGAGTCAGCGTGACAAAAATCGGGATACAAGTGACCATCAGGAGTTGGTGCTTTTCCGTCCAGCTGGGATCGGAGGCAGGACAGCTTTGGAGTGGGAGCCTGGCTGGGTTTGGAGCTGAGGCTCAGCAGAAGAACCCAACTTGGCCTTGCTGGATTTCCTCTGGAGGTTCTCACCAGGTGCTTCAGCGCCTGCAGGAATCATGGAGAAGGGAAGAGGGTTTAGTCCGATAAAAAGTCAAAATTTACCACAGATTTCCAGAGGTTTTGGGGGAATATCTCGACCTCATCCATGTGGGTGAGGAACTTTTTGCCTCAGCAGTCACTGGGGTTTTTTGATATTAATTTGGAATGCTGGAGTGGGAATTAATTAATTAATTTGGAATGCTAGATGGGGCTTGGAGCAACCTGGGATAGTGGAAATTGTCCCTACCCATGGCAGGAGGTGGCACTGGATGATTTTTAAGGTCCCTCCCAACCCAAACCATCCTGGTTCTGTAATTCCATGAAAATCACTCCAACCTTTCGATGTGTCCACTCCTTTTCCAGCTCCTCCTGGCTCCTGGTGCTCAGCTTTGGCGTCTCTGGGGAGGTGAATTGGAGAAAGGGGAACCTGAGTCCACAGACTTTCAGTAAGAACTGCATCAGCTGGGACAAAAAGGTGGCCCTTGTAAGTCCCAAATTCCCTGGAGCAGAGGGGGGAAAAGATTCCTGGTTGAGAACAGGAATAAAAAAGGAGATGGATCATGTCTGACAGAGTTCTTGGTGGTGCAGGCACACAGCTCAGCTGAGAGAGTGGGAAATAAATCCCCATCCCACAGAGCCTGTTCCCAATCCTCCAAGAACTTCTGGAGTTTGCAAAGACAACAACCACACCTCTCAATTTTCATTTGATTCATTTGATTTCATTTGGTTTAATTTGATTTCATTTGATTACTGTTTTCA
>NW_008236807.1:768814-770658 GCF_000691975.1 Corvus brachyrhynchos
TTCAGCAGCTCCAGGTGGGAGATGAGGATTGGAGCTCCCCTGTTTCCAAACCTGTGGAGCAGCACTGCAGGAAAGGATTCCGAGTAAATAAAAGAGGAATTGCTGGAATTGTGTTTCCGGTGTTCCCAGGGCCAACATAAACCTGGAGTAGCCAGTGAGTAGTGCCCTGGGTGCTACTCTGAGCTGTTGTATCTTGAAAATCCAAAGCCAAAACCTGAGTGCTCGGAGGCCCTGCCAGGGATAACGACCACGCCAGAGCTTGCTCTGATAAAAGCTTCCCATTTCCATCCAGATATCATCAATTTATTCCAAGAAAAAGCAAGGAAAAGGCCTGGATTGATATTGGATTTCTCTGGCAACGCTTCTGACACTCCAGAATGTCTCTGGTCTAGGTGAGAGAGGCCAGCTCAGAGATTTAGGAGTTACAAATGTATAGATTTATCAGTCTGGGAGGGAGTTCAGTGATTATCCGCCCTGACCTTATCCATGGTGCAGAAATCCAAGCGAATTCCATCCCTGTCCTTCTTGCAAGGAGCATTTTAGCTCGTGGGAATGAATTACAGAGGGAAGAAGTGTTTCAGTGGTGGCTGAATAAATCCATACCCCAGGAAGAAGGGATCAGGAACAGTGGGATAAAAGTCTGGTACTTCCACGAGAAACGGAATTTTTTGTTGCCAGAGGTAGTGTGGAAGTCTTTGAGAATTTTGTCACTGGGAGAGGAATATTTTATCAAGGGAAAGGAATATTTCATCCCACAGGACTTCATGGTGTCAAAATCCAGCATCCAGCAGTGTTCAGCCCAAGTATTCCCTGCCCTTCTCCTGGGCTGTCCCTTCTCTGAGGGCAGAAGGTCAGGAAAACTGTGGGAGATCATTTCCAGAGGGAAGGTTTTCCTGGTCCGAGTGGCACCAGAAATGTGCAATTTAATGAAGGTTTCTTGTCAAACTACTCCATGACTTGTAAAAGTCGTAAAAACCTTCTAGAATTACTCCAGAATGTCAAAAACATGGGGGAAAACTGGAGCTTAGGGGGTCTGTGCCATGGGGGTGTCCAAGGTGTTTAGAAAGGAATGAGAGGCTCCCTCTCCTTCCTGCTTTTTTCCCTGGAAATGAGTTTGGATAATGTGTGTTCAGTCCTGCCCTGAAAATCTCAGCACAGAGAATTATTAGAGGTGAAGCAGCCAAAATTTGAAGTTTTCCCTTTAGTAAAATTTCCCCATCAGAAACGTGGGAAAGAAATGAAAAATGGGAAGAAGAAAAGAAAAAAGAAAAAAAAAGGAAAGGAAAAGGGAAGGGGAAAAGGAAAAAGATAAGAAAGAGAAAAGAAAGAGAAAAGAAAGAGAAAAGAAAGGAAAGGAAGAGAAAGGAAGAGAAAGGAAGAGAAAGGAAGAGAAAGGAAGAGAAAGGAAGAGAAAGGAAGGGAAGGGAAAAATAAAAAGAAAAAACATAAATGAAATAAAAAGAAATAAAAAAAAGAAAAAGGGAAAAGAAGAGAGAAAAGAAGAGAGAAAAGAAGAGAGAAAGGAAGAGAGAAAGGAAAGGAAAAGGAGTAATAAAAAACCCCTTTACAGACAAAAGTGAGCAGTGCAATAGAGCAGACAGGGCCCTAAAGAATTTATCACTTACTTTGAAGGACAGTTGTAGGATATTTTGCCCTGCAGGGATAAATTGGTTAAACCTGGGAGTGAAAACGAATGGAAGCTCAGGCCAAAAAAATCCACATTTCCATCTGTGGGAGAGCTCAAAAATCTCTGGAAACTGGTGTGGAATCAGGAAAAAACAGATTACCATGGGTTACTTCCAAGGAGAAGACCAGAGCTGTGGTCTTAGAAGTGAAATTAGAAA
>NW_008236807.1:770672-771893 GCF_000691975.1 Corvus brachyrhynchos
CTGCTGAAAGCTGCAGGTCAGAGGGGAGATGTCCAACCAAAACCTTGAATTTTTACTTGATTAAATTTAATTAGGTTTCTTTTAATTGCAGAGCAGAAGCAACAGAACAACGGCAGGACCCGATTCCAAGAAGTGGGAATGACCTGAGCAATGGTGATGCTGTTCCCACACAGCTGAAGGTGTCTATTTTTTTACATAAAAATTGCCAGATTGGACAAGCAATGCAAAAAATTTGGGGTTGGATTTGGTAATCTTGGAGGTGTTTTCCAGCCTTAATGATTTTATGGTTGGATTAATCCCTGATGTTGGAAAATGTCACTTCCTTCACTGGCTATACCTGGAGCTCAACATGTTCGGCTTGACGGCTTTTTTAAATTTACTCTTTCTTCCATCCCAAGTGTTGGAAGCATAAAATTGGAGAGAAAGAAGAAGAAAAGATTAAACCACTTCAATATTCTTTTTAAAAATCCTTACAGGCTGGACCGGAATATTTCAGAAATGGGGGATTTTTCTCCCCAACATTTCAGCTGCTTCTCTACAAGAGCATTTCCATCAATCACACCTTTAATCCAATTTTTTCCCTGAATTTTCCGTATTTCCTTTATGAATTTGCTGCAAGGCCCAGGAAATGACTCAGATGAGCAGTTTGCTTTTCTTTCTCCCCTCACAGTTGTTTCTCCTCTCTGTTATTAAGGGTGCTAAATGCAAACACTGCTCGAGTCACAACACCCAAATGTGCTGCGGTGGAAATCCAGATTTCATCCCATCTGCCACGGGGGAGACCTTCCCAACTTCACACTTCCAGGTCCTGCCTCTCGCTGAGGGCAGATGATGCAGAATCCCTCAGCAGCTCATTCCACACCCAGTTCCACTCAGGAGCTGCCTCTGCTCCCCCCTCAGCACAAATTCTCGGGATAAATGGATCTGCAGAGGCCTCCAGCTCCAGCCTTTTTCCAGGGTGTTAATTAAGCACTTGGAATTACAGTGGCAGGTTGTACATCCCATCCAGGGAAGTGGCTGGGATTTAAAGGGAATTCTGAGGGGTTTTCTCAGCAAGGTGAGCTAAAGAGTTCTGCTTCGAGATGAAGGGAATGAGTTGAGATCTTACAAAGATGTTGAGCCTCTCTCATGTGGCTTAATGTGGAAAGCGCCTCATTATTTCATGGGATTATTATTCCATGGTGGTTTTTAAAGGATGTGAGAATATGTCGGTGAAAATCC
>NW_008236807.1:772044-783066 GCF_000691975.1 Corvus brachyrhynchos
CCTGGAAGTGTCCAAGGCCAGGCTGGACATTGGGGCTTGGAGCAGCCTGGGACAGTGGAAGTGTCCATGCCCATGGAACTGGATGGGCTTTAAGGTCTTTCCAACCCAAACCGTTCTAGAATTCCATGGAATTCCACTTTACCAACAACCACAGGGCACAGAGTGTGGCTGATTCTGAGATGAAGCTTTCAGATGAGCTTTGTGGTCATTCCAAAGAGCCTGGCTGGGGACACAGCCCTCTGCTGTGGGAGTGGGATCTGGCCTGCTCTGCTTCCCTAGGCCGTGCCATCAGAGCATGAGGTGACAGCAGATGGCCAAGAGAGGGGGAAAAATGGGATTATCCAGGAAAAAAGGCCAAAGTGTCCCTGGTCACAGCCAGAGCTCAGATCTCCTCCTGGAACAGGAGCAGCAGAGGAAGCCATGGACTCCTTGTGAGGGGCGATGACAGAGCCACAGACTCACTTGGGAGCTGAAGGCCTAAATCCAGCGAAGATCTCTCTTCAGATCTTCTCCTCTCTACAAGGAGAGAGGATTTGAGGAGGAAACATCTTCAAATGTTGAAATGACACAGGAGGTGTCCCCTGTTTGGCTGTGGAGCAAATAACTGAGGGTGGTCATCACCCAGGGGCAGAGAGGCTGCACGAAGACACGAGGCTGAGGGGGTGAGGAAGGTAAAGGCAACACAGAGCTCAGCACCTGGTGGAATTTAAAGACAGGGATTTCCAGATGATGATAACACCCAAATGCCACCCAGCAGGGACTGTGGAAAATTAAAAAAAGGAACTGTGGTAAATTCATTTTAAAACTAATTTATCACTCAAATTAATCACTCAAAACCAATTTTATCACTCAAATTCTGGTTTTCTATGCCTGGACCAAGTTTCTTTCAGCATCTTTTTCCCTTCAAATATCCCCTGGAAAGAAAGCTCTTGAAAATCCCTTCCTGTGGGTGTGAATTATGGCAAAAAGAAACCATTCCTATCCATAACTTTAGTTTTATGCTGCAGCACCACGTGTTTCATCAGGCTGCTGATGGTTTAGGATTAACCTTCATCCCACCCTGAACTGAGCTCACCTGGTCTCTGGCATAGTCAGGTGAAAGTTCTGGTTCCTGGCATCTGAGGACAGAGGTGGCCTTGGTTTCAGGAGCTGCTGATGGGAACTCTTGGATTCAGCATCCAAATCCCTGAAATGATCCAAAAACAAAAGTTCTGGTCACACATAGAAAACAAAGCAACTTGCTCAGAGAGAGAGATATTTTTATTTAACACACCCCAAATAATGTGAGATTAATCCCACCCCTTGTGGATAACGCCCAAGGTGAGGAGTTTGTTTTAGGACAACTAAAAACCAAAATTCTGGCAAATTTGTGTGGACACCGCCTCATTCCCAGACTCAAACCAGAGTTAAACCCAAGAGAAGCACCACTGAGGGTGTGAAAATGAGAGAAGCCCTAAATGAAATGCTGAGCCAAAAGAGATCTTCGAGGTCTTTTCCCCACCTTAACGATGCCCTATATCTGTGATTCTGAAAAATTAAATTAATTAAAACCACGCAGGCAACCCACTGAAATCAGTCAGAGCAAACCAGCGAACACTGCCCGGCAATGAGACATCAAAATGACTTTAATTACACCTGCACACAGCCAGAAGCAAAGAATAAAGAAGCCAAGCTTGCAGCTTCAATTTGGATTTAAGGATCTAAATGTATGCAGATAACCCTGCAGGGTTGCCATAAATAAAAGAAGTTGGATTCTTGTGTGACACAGCCTCAGATTTTCTGCCAGACTCAGGGAAACTGAGCAATCCATTCCTGTTTGGATTCAAATGTGTAATGAGGAGATTCATCTTTTAATATGTCCTGATGCACGAGAAAGGCAAAGTTTTAAGTACTTTAGGAACTTACTTGCTATTTTTGGCAGCAGTTTTAGATATTTCATAGGATTTTGATTTATTTTTAATTGGAATAGGGTTTTATGGCCTCTACCAGTTCTGGTCACAGCCAGGTATGTCCCAGCATGATTCCAGCACAAATGGGTTTTCAGGGAGGGAGGAAATTTGATTTGGGTGAAGAAAATCCTGTTTATTTGGGAAAACCTGACGTGCAGCTCCCTCCATTCATCCCAAGGCTGCTGGCACTGGAGCCAAGGAAGGGCAGGGGTGGGTGAGCCAGCACTGCCACTGATGAAATACTAAAATTACTGAATTCTTTCTCATTTCATGACCAAAGAATGCCTGGATTAAAAAAAAAAAAAAAAAAAAAAAAAATTATAACTCTAAGAGTAATCACTCATTACTTTAGCACTACTAGGTTAGTCCTAAAAAGAACTACTGTGATTTTATGGAGCTTCCATTTCCCTAAACTCTCCATTAAATAAACAGTAACTTAGTAACCAGCTCAGCTCAGCACTTACTATCACACAATAATATGTGGGAATTTTACAACACTGAAGCTTTGGTTCAGTCTGCTTTGCACTGATAGCTCTTTTCAAGCAGAGGAATCAGGATCCAAATCCTCAAATAAAACACTGCTCAGAACACTGATACAGATAAAATCTGGCCCAACACCTAGAAGAATCTTCCATTGTGGAAACTTTCAGCTGACCAAAATGGTATTTCTGTGTGCTAAAAATACACAGACTCCTTGACCTGTAGAATTCATGAGTTTGGTCTTTTGAAATGATAATCTCCTTTTTAACAGTACTTGGTTTGTGTTGCTTCAGGTCTCCTGCAAAGCCCTCGGAGTGAAGTTTTCTGGTATTTCCCCCAAATAATTTGAAATTAATCAGCTTTAATCAACTTTATTCTCTTCGTCTGCCCCACGGAATGGTTTGGGTGGGAAGGGACCTTAAAAAGCATCTTGTCCCACGGGCAGGGACACCTTCCCCCATCCCAGGGTGCTCCAAACCCTGTCCAACCTGGCCTTGGACACTGCCAGGGATGGTTCCATAATTCCATATCCAGAGAAAGATCCAGCAAATCCTAGGGGAGTTTTCCAAGGTGAAACCTCTCTCTGAAACTTGACTTAAATCTGATTTAATTCTACTTAATTCTTGATTTGATTTAAACAAAAACACTCCAAAGCACAGCCAGGCACCAACGATGGATGTGGCTCCCCCAAAATTTCTCTTATTTCCTGCTTCATTCCATGATTCAGATTCTCCCTCAGAATTCCAAGTATTTTATAACATTCCTCTTCACGGTGCCTCTGGACACAATTCCTGGAGGGAATGAGAGTTGTCTGCTCTTGCCTCCCATTCCCACCTGTCCCTCAGGGCCGGATTTCCTCAGGAAATGCTGATTTGGGCTGACAGGATTTTCTCTCACCTGCCCCAGAGCTTAACTCCAAAATCAGCTTCCCAGGAATGAAAATTGTGGAATAAAGGGAGCAAAAAGCAATGACTTAAAGCAAACTGAGACGAGGAGCTCATGCTGCAAACCAAACCCCAAACCTCCAGCAAAAGAAAATACTGATTGCCATTTTTATTTTCTCATTTCAAAATGATCTAAAATGGATTTATCAACTACTTAAAAACCCATTTCTTTAAGTAAAGATTTGCAAAATGCATCTGCCTATAAGCTTGAACCACTGGTTTTCTAAAGACAGTTTAATTCTGGAGTGTTTTTAATTTTCTTTTGATTTTTAGACTGAATCTCCAGACTCTGCCATTGGAATAATTCTCACCAACACACCTGGCATGTGGAACTGGTGACTGCAATGAGCTGAACTTTTCTATTCCTTCTGCTGTTTTAAATTCCACCACTGCCAGTTTCTCCATGGCAGGTAGGAAAAGAGTTTGGATTAGGAAGGTTTACACCAGGGGAAGGCAGGAGAGCCACCAAAGATCAATGAAAGAAGATCTCTTGAGATTTATAGAGTTTTGACCCATTTTTGCAGGTCTCTGACCATGAGGAAGAAGAGAAAGAGAGGCAGTCAGGATAAAATATTTTTTAAAATTTTTAAAAATCTAAAAATATTTAAAAAAAAATAATAAAAAAGAAATTAAGAAGTGGAATCAGCTTTAGAAATCCTCTTTAAACAGAGATTCCACTGCAGCAAAAAACCTTGTGTTGAGCACTGCTGTGGCCTTCCACCACTAATTATTAGTGCTAAAAAACCACAGCAGACACCGTGAGCTGCCAGAAAAATGCTCCTTTTTTCTTCTCTCAGAGAAACTTGCAATAATGTCATCATTTTAGACAAGTTACTACATTTTCAGTGTTCATTTGGGGATTGCTGCACTCCCAAAAGCCAAGGGGTTGTGATTTATTCGTTAGGACTGGATTGAAAAAGGAGAGTTCTCTGTGAGATTTGCAATCCCTGACAGTTTCTGATCACTCATCCCTCAGAGCAGTGGGGAAGACACCCTAAAGAGGCATTTTTGAGTGCATTCCAAAGGAATTTAGCTGGAATTATTCCAGGTTACCTGTGGAAAAGAGCCTGACGTGCTGCAGAACAACGTCTTTGGAGAGAGGCTTCTTCCTGGGGAAGAAAAATGACCAACTTTACACAGCAATTTAAAATTATTTGTGGGGATTGAAATAGCTGGGATCCTCCTTTCCCTTGCTAGGATTCCAGAGGGTTTGCATTTAGATATCCTGGGAAAACAGCAGAGCTGGATTAGAACGAACGAGGTGCTGGGTGGGATTTGCTCATCTACATAAATCACAGAGTTTGGTCTGAAATATTTTTGGCTTGGAACGATGAAGATTTTCATCTCCAGTGAAGCTTTATTTGTTCATTGGAATCCAAAAATGTCCACAAGTCCCTGACAGGAGGGGGCAGCTGGGGGGGTCGGGCTCTGCTGCCAGGGAACAGGGACAGGAGAGAGGGAACGGCCCCACGCTGGGCCTGGGGAGGGGCAGGGTGGATTTTAGGGAAAATTTCTTCATGGAAAAGTCTGTCAAGCATTGGAACAGCTTCCCATGGCTGTGGTGGAGCCACCAAACCTGGAAATGTTGGAAAAATGTGAGGATGTGGCACTTGGGGGCCATGGTTTAGTGGTGACCATGAACTCGATGATCTTGGAGGTCTTTCCAACCTTAATTCGGTGAAAGAAGGAATTACCTGGAGCAAGTTTGAGCGAGTTAAAATGACTTTGCACCATGAGATCTCGGCAGAGTGGGAAATGTGCAGTTTGAAGGGTGTGTTAATTACCGTGGGCTGTAGGACGATGCAATTTGTCAGGTCAGACAAACCCAGCACCACGGTGAGCTGAAAAAATGCAAATTACAGAGGAACCTTATTAAATCCTGCTTTGTTATCAGCTGATAGGCACTGATAGTTATCAGTTTAATGGCTACATCGTGGCTGCAGGAGAGGTATTTTGTCATGGTCTGAGACAGAGCCCAGTTAATCTGCTCAGTGTTCACGTTAGAATCGTGAATTCCTTCACTGTTTATCTCAAGTTAGGCTCTGCTCAGATGCTCTCTGAGCTTGGTCTGAATTTCATTTTCTTTTGTTAAATATAGCATTCTGACCTTTATTTATTCCCCCCCCGGGGTGGATTACAGGTGTAGAACCTTTCTGTCCTTACCTTTTATAATTAATTACAGCCAGAGAAAATTAGGGCAGGGCTGGGCTGCTCACAAGGGAGGAGGCTGCAAGGAATCAGATTCTTATTTTGCTCATGGATAATTCACACGAATTTCTTCTTCCTTTTTTAATTGCAGCTCTCCAGGAAGGGAGGGGAGTGTGGTTACTGCAGTGCCAGGACATTACTGAGGTGACAAAATCATTTACGGTCCCAAATGTAACAGCTGAGCCAAAATTTGGCTTTAAGGCTGCAGATTCTATTTTTCTCATTCAGTATGGTCTAAGAGGCATCTGGGTTTCCCCTGGAATGTTGACACTTCTGCTGACACTGGAAAGCTTTTGGAAAAAGAGAATGAAAACTCAGAGCAGTAAATAACACAAAGGTATTCCTGGAAAAGGAGAATAATAAGAAAAAGAGCTTTGTGGCCACAAAATGAGTGAAACCTGAGGTAAATGATGGCCTCCTCCACCCTAAACCACTTCTCCTCGCTTTCACAAAATGTAAACTTTTGGAAATAAAAGTTAAAAATAATAGGAATTGTTGGGGTAGGAGTGATGGCAGAGTGTCACCAAGGCAGGAAATATTTCGGCTTCTCCCTCACCTTAAACTGACAAAGTTTGGATGAAAATGAACAATGCTGCTGGCAGTTTGTGAATTTTGCACTTGAAAAGAGGGATTTCATCTCAGAAAACCGAAAGGTGGGAGTCTCCCTGTTTGTATCACCCATTCCTCAGTCATAACTTTTCCCACACCATTTTTAAAGCCTGGCAAAGAGGGGGGCAGGGGTTGTTCCTCCATCCCCAGCACGGATTTGAAACATCAGAGGAGTTATAAATCCACAGGGAAAGAAGGGAATTGCCCAGCAAGTGGTGCCTGCCAAGCCATCCCTCATCGTAATGACATCATCACCCTGCAATGGAACACAGTTTACAGCTTTCATTTTTCTTTTCCTCTTTCTGCTGTTGTTGTCCTCAAAAAGGAGCATCAGCCACATCTGCCTGCAAGGAGAGGGGATGTCCTAGAGGAAAGGACTATTTAGGAGCAGAAGAAAAAAAAGGAAGAGGGAGGAAGCTGGAGTTTCCAGAGATTATTTGAAATCCTTGTTGATTGAAACAGCAAAAGCAGGTGAAAAAATGTGCTTAAATTTGATCCCTGGCAGTTATTGCTGGAATAAAACTGGGAAGGCCTCGGCTGGATGAGTTTTCCACTGCCATGGGATGGCATTCATAGGGAATCCTCGCGCTCCTATGAACTGCATCCAGCTATTCCCATGGAATAGGACAACTCCATGTCGTTGTGGAGAACTGAGAGATGAAATTCAGCTCCTTCCACCAGTACACGAGTGGATGAAATCCATTAGGATCAAGGGATTTGTTCTGGTGTAAAACTGAGCTGAAAATACAAGTGGTGTTCTTCTCTGAGTTTAGCTGCCTCAATCCCAGGGGAATGGAGTGATAGGACAAAGGGGGATGGCCTTAAGCTGAAAGAGGGAAGGCTTGGATGGGATATTGGGAAGGAATTCTTCCCTGTGAGGGTGGGGAGGCCCTGGTGAGGCCTGGTGTGGACTCTCCATCCTGGGAAGTGTCCAAGGCCAGGCTGGACAGGGCTTGGAGCAGCCTGGGATAGTGGGAGGTGTCCCTGCCATGGCAGGGGTGGCACTGGATGATCTTTAAGGTCCCTTCCCACCCAAACCATTCCATGATTCTGGGGACCTGGGAAATATTGCTGAAATCAAAGTGGGACGGAGAACAGGAGTCAAACAGGAGAAAGAAAGGTTTGGCTACAACTCCTCATTTCTAAGTTCCAGGAACTGCTCCTTACCATGGAGCCTGGGGGTGCATTCAGCACGTCCAGGAGGTCTCTGGGATAGCGTTTGGCAGAAGGCTCCAAGAAGTCACCGACTGATGGAGACCAAGTGGGTGCAGGAATTCTTCTGCCAGGGGACAACTTTTGTTCTGGGAAGAGCTTAGTTCTGGAACCTGGGGTGGAAAAGACAATCCTCAGTAAAAATATTCGGAACACAAGCAGGAAGGAACAGTCATTTTCCATCCCTGGAAGTGTCCAAGGCCAGATTGGATGGGGCTTAGAGCAGCTTGGGATAAGTGGAAGGTGGCCCTGCCCATGGCGCTCCACACAACTTAGTTTTTAAAACCAAAATGATTTCGAGTTATTCAAATTATTTCAAATTTTGGGGGAAAAAAATCCATAAACTGGGATATCTCCTGTCTATAAAATCATATCTAAATATGAAATGAAGCCATAGAAATAATCTTATAAATAGTGCTACTTGTCCTTCTTCCCGCTGAGGCCTCTGGCACCAGTTTTCCAGGGAAATTGTGGATTCCCCATCCCTGGAAGTGCCCAAGGCCAGGTTGGAGCAACCTGCGATAGTGCAAGGTGTCGGGGTTGGAACTGAATGTGCTTTTAATTCCCTCCCAACCCAGATCATTCCATGATTTTAAGTTTCAAATCACTGAATCCCATGGATAAAAGCTGCCAATGCAAGCACAAAACATTATCAGCTCCAAAACCTGCTCTACTTCTGCTATTAAAAGTTTTTTTAAATAACTTCTATTTTCTAGAAAATCTATTTTCTTGCAGTATTTTTTTCACTCTGTACACCAGCAAAAGATCTTGCCCAGCAGTTCATTAAAAAAGAAAAAAAAGAATTATAAACCTCTCACAATCTCCCACAACCAGTCTTCCCCCTGCTCCAACCTCACTAAAAATGTCCCTGTTAAAGACAACCTTGGGGCGAGTTTTGTAAAATAAATTATTTCCCACAGTCCACGGGAAGAGAGGATCTCTAGAAATAGGATAGTTAGACTTATTTAAACACCTATAAATGGGGCTCTAAATGAATTTAACGGTGTGCAGTAAATTTAAAAGTTACTTTATGAGCAGAATTACCAAAATCTTGGAGTGTTAATGACGTTTCTGTAGGGAGAAGTCACTCACTGAAAGAACTCAGAGCAGCTGAGGAATAAAAAGTCCTTTAGAGGAGCTTCAGATACTTAAATCTATCTTCAAAAATACCAAGATTATATAAAAACCTTTTCTTTTTAATCCTCCTCCTTTTTTCTCTTTTCCTGGTCATCTCTGTAGGGTTTGGTGGGGTTTTGTTGCCTTCGAGACAAAACATCCCCAGAGTTTTTAAGGCAGGAAAATACAATATGATAGCAAATAAGGCAAGGAAATCATCTTTTTCACCTCAGATAAAACATGGGAGTTGTGGAAATTAAAATAAAATCTACCTAATTTAAGGCTAAATAAGATTTTTCAGAAAAGTCCTCACTGCTGAAGCTCTGAGAAGCCACAAGGTGTGCAGGAGCTTTTCCTGTGTCCACTGGGAAATGAATATTATTAATTCTTCCAGGATACAAAATTACTTGAAATTATGAACTGATGAATATTGCAGCATCCTTTATTAAAATTTTCAGACATTTTGCCCTTTTTTCAGCTACTTTTATTTGCAGCCTTCCTGAGCCACACAGGCTGTGGATATTGGCTGTGTGGTCCTTAGGAAAATGATTCTCCACCCTGTTCCAATGGATCTGAAATGGAACCAACATCCATAAACCATGGGAATCCTGGAGTCAAAGGGAAGAGTTCATAGGAATGAGTTGCTTTTTAATTCATCTTGCACATCCTCTTTTTACCATAATGTCTTTTTGTTTGGTTTCTTTTGTTTTTTCCCAGTAAAGTTCTCCCTCCCTTTCCCTCCTGGGGCTGATTCTATGGCTCTAGGATCAGGGAATTGATCTGTCTGAAAGTTTTGGGGAGTTTTGGGGTTTGTTTTTGCTGTGTTAATGCGGGAATCCATATGGGGAGGGTCTGAGGGCGCTTGGTGTGTTCGGCCTAGGAGAGGAGGAGGCTGAGGGGAGACTCATCGGGGTCTCTCCAACCTCTGCTCCCTGGGACAGGGACAGGAACTGGCTGGAGCTGTGCCAGGGGAGGTTTAGGCTGGATTTTAGGACAGGTTCTTCCCTCAGAGGATGGTGGGGCACTGAATGGGCGCATTCCCAAGGCTGCTCCAGGAGTGTTTGGACACCGCTCCCAGAGATGCACAGGCTGGGATTGTTGGGGTGTCTGTGAAGGGACAGGAGTTGGACTGGATGATCCTTGTGGGTCCAACTCAGGAATTCCATGAAATTTTGGGTGGAACCATTTCCTGGCCCAAGTTACACACAACTGCACAAGCAGGAAGATCAGCTGGAAGTGGCCAGGAGGCTCCAGCCTCAGCCATTCCGGCGCTAAAAGGCTTCTTTTAAACACACCACAGATCGTTTGGGATCAGTGGCTCACCCCAAAAGCACTTGGAGTGGATTTTTAAGTTGTCTTCTCATCTTCCTATCCTGGTTTTCCTGCTTATCCTGGGGAAAAGAGTCAAGTGAAGTCCTGGTGCCATCCCAGTTTCTTGTTGCTCGAGTTTGGGAGGCACAAAGTTCAGCCATGGGCACCCTTCACTCAGGATTTATCTGGAATGGGGGATCCAGAACCTAAAATCATCCTCAGAGGAGTCAGGAACTCCATGCAGAGCCCAAATCCATCCTCAGAGGAGTAAGGAATTCCATGTAGAGCCCAAATCCATCCTCAGAGGAGTCAGAAAACTCCATGCAGAGCCCAAATCCATCCTCAGGAGGGTCAGGAACTCCATCCAGAGCCCAAATCCATTCTCAGAAGGGTCAGGCACTCACTCTTTTCATATTATTGCCTCAGGGCACCCTCAGGGATGTAAAGCACTTGGGAAGATCTCCATGACAGATCCAGATTGCAGTGAGGAATCAGCCTGGGAGAGCCACTGCAGAGAAGCTCGAGGAGGTTTCAGGTCTCCCAGGCTGCATCATTTACAGATTTCAACTCTTTTAACAACAAATAGGAATATTCTGCTGATAAAACCAGTAGTTGCCAGCCACAGTACCTGCCCTGCTGTTGATGTCCTGAGTGCTGTCAAAAATCCCAGGTGGCTTCAAGCCCAGGTTGACCTCCACAAGGAGGCTGAGCTCTGCGAATGCCTCATCCAGCTCATCTGCACAGAGGGAAATGCATTTCATGGCACAGAGAGAAAAGAAACGGAATAAAACCCAACTTTCCGTCAGCGCAAAGACACAAATCACACGAGTTTGACACAGCAATACATTTTTAACTTGTCCAGCTCGTCTCTTGGAGAGAAAAAACCTTCACCTTCATAACCAGCACATTCAAGAAAAGCTCAAGTTCAGGCTCTGCACTCACCTAAATCTTTTCCTATCGGCTTCTTTCGTTAGGGCCATATTTAAATTGTGAGCTCTGTATGCCACGTTGTCTTGGGGTAACCTTATGATGTGTATCCCATATCGCTGCCTATGCCCAGAAATTAATTTTTGTGCCTTTCTATGCCTCTAAACTGAGCCTGAAAGGGGGAAGGAAAAAAAAAAACTGAGCAAAACTTTCTCAAAGCAGTTTGCAGCTCGTTCAAGGTTACAAAAAGATAGCAGGTTTTTTTT
>NW_008236807.1:783275-783673 GCF_000691975.1 Corvus brachyrhynchos
TAACATTATTTTCCTTCCCATGTGTTTGTTAAATAAATAGTTTTATCTTCTTCACTTTCCTTCGAGGAAAATTTATTTTTTTTTCCCGAACCTGGTGGGGGAGGGGTGGTTGTGCCTTCTCTCAGAGGATATATTTCTAAATTTGCCCAAACTGGAACACACGTGGACAAACTTGCACTATCTCACACCACAGCGCTCTGTGAACCCCCAAAATCACCTCTACACACTGTGATTTGTGAGAATGAACTAGAGAAGGACTCTTGTCTACCACCTGCCATCTTCAACTCCTAATTATCCCAAAGGAAATCCCATCCAGCAATTAACTCACCCGTGTTGATGACTGCATCGAAGTATCCAGGGAGATCCTGGTTTATCTGGAGGTACATGTCCACTCTGGA
>NW_008236807.1:783710-808405 GCF_000691975.1 Corvus brachyrhynchos
CTGTCCTCCTCAGATGTTGCTCATATTTTCCTTTGTCCTTTGGTACCAACAGGATGTACTTGGGTTTAAAGTAGGTTTTTTTCAAGCTACGAACACCCTTGAAAACGGAGCAGAAAAACAAGGGGTTCTCGTGAAACTGAGCGTTTGTTGAACTTGCAGCTGAGTTTTTTCTCTGTGTTTATCCCAAATTATTGGTTGGAAGTTGCTCTGCAGGCATTGGTGGCTCCAAGAGCCAAGGGGAAGCACTGCAAACGTTTAATCCAACACGGAAGTGAGGGTCAGACTCGTAGCAGCCTCTCTCACTCCAAGTGTAGGCTCAGCAAGATTTTAACTTTTAAAATTGGTGTCAGTCTCCTTTATGAGCCCGACATACTCTAGATTAAAGGCAACGAACAGCTCTAAATTTTCAGTCTCAGCCCACGGCCCACAATTAAAATTCCTTTTAATAGTGCTAAATCACTTTTGTTACGAGCCCTGCAGCAGATAATGGACTCGGCACCTTCTACCCCCACCCATAACTCACCATTATTGTTTCTCAGAGCCCTCAGCGATACAAAACTCTGCATAATTCCTGTGTGATCTAAAAACTTCCGTGACAAAGGGGTTTTAGCTGCCTGTCCACGAGAGCAGCTTTGGTAATTCCCAGGAAAAGTTACGGTCGGTGCCTGTAGAGCTGGGTTAAGCTCCTCATGAATAAACACCACGTTCCATTAAGTTCCTTCTCCTAAATTATTTGATAACACATCTGCTTGGGTGAGGAACTGACAGCTTGAAAAGGCACCCCAGTCCATCATATTTAATCTCCTATTTTTCTTGCCTTGTAAATTTAAGGGCTGCCTGGCAAGACAACGAACACACCCTGTGCCTATCAGTGGAGACCGAGGGTGATTCACAGTTCTGTCAAAACTGAGGGGAAAAAGGAGATGGAGCTACCCAGAGATGAAGTTATTAATTTGCTCTTTAATATCAGCTGAGCCACAGGCACTTAAAAGCTGCATTGCAGCACTAAATTGTTGCTCATTTGAGCAAGGAGCCGCTGTTGTGTGGTTTGTACATTTACGTGCAAGCCAGCGGATGTGCAGGGATTTATTTTGGGCCCAAACTCCTCGTGAGCGCCAAGGTACTCAGCTGAAAATTGGGGTTTTTTTGATCACCGGTTTCCCAAACAAAATTGTCCTGTCATTCTTGACATTTAGTGTCAGGTTTTGATCAGGGTGCTCAGCTTAGGGATCCTGTGTTAGCACTGCAGTCTCCTGCGTTTCTTTTTATCCCTGTAGTTTCAGTCAGTGCCACATTCCAGGCACTCTGTGGAGTCTCCCATTTTGGAATCTGCCCCGGCTAGAGCTCATTTTGAAGGAATAATTTGGATGGAAACGCAGCAAGTCTTTCTTTTTTGTCACCTCACCTCGCTAGTAAAGGTTGATCTAAGAGAATGAGGAGCATGATTAGAAAATTAGCTAAAAATGAGAAGTATAATTAGAAAATTAGCTAAAACTTTCAGCTTTTGGGGTTCCAAGAGATGGGTTTTGACACTTTATAGCTCAGTTTCCTAGCATGGCCCAGATTCTGAGATTCTTCCACTGGTGCACGTGCACCTGAGAAATCTCAGCGAGGGAAAAGCACCTCCTCAAAAAAATTGCGTTTTTTAATAGTTCTGCCCCAAATATCGCCTCAGAGCTGCACAAACCCTCTGTGGCTTCATCAGCAAAGGTGAAACAGGTTTTTAGGGGTGGAACTGGTCCTGCTGTAGGGTGGAGATGGGTGGGAAGCTCATGGCTGGAAAGCTGAGGGTGCTGGAATGGGAAGTGCTGGGGGTGCTGTGGGGAGATGAGGCTGCTGAAGGTTGAAAAAATAGGCCAGAAATTTAAAACTGAGAAAAAAAATAAACCAACAGAGGGACCCTTCTGACTAAACCAAGGTTGGAAAAGCCCTCTAAGACCATTCCCCCAGCACTGCCAAGGCCACCACTGCCCCACATCCCCAAGTGCCACATCCTCGAGTTTCTTGAACACTTCCAGGGATGGGGACTCCACCACTGCCTGTTCCAATCCTTTACCACCCTTTCCAGGAAAAAATTTTCTCAATAACCAACCTGACCCTCCCCTGGAACAACCTGAGGCTGTTCCCTCTCACCCTGTCCCACATCCCATGAAGAAATGGTCACGCACAGGTGATCCTCACCTCTATTTCCAAGTGGATGCAGGTAGCCAGCCCCTCCCTGGCAATGGATTCCACGGTGTCTCTTCCCAGTCCATAGCAGTGGCCACTGTATTTGTAGGTTGCCAGGAACTTTCCCTGAAATTCAGAACAAGGATAATGCCAAAGGAAATGTTTCCAGGGAAACAACTTCCTTAAATGAGTGAATCACTCTGGATTTCTTTGTTTTCTCTCCCTACGAAGTTTCTTCCCATTTAAATCAGCATTACTGAGGGCAGCAAGAGCCCAAAATTAACAGAGAAGGGCACCCAGAGCTGGGCTTGTTCATGGATAATCAAATTCCAGGATCCTGAGAACAAAGTGCTGACAACATTCCTGGGTTATTCCTTCCCACTGCAAAGGAAAATCCAAAGCCAGGGGCATCCTTCTGGTGATTTTACATCAAACCATGTAAAAAATAGGAGATTCCAAGGGCCAGGCCATGGGAAACGGGAGATTCCATGGAAAAGGAAGGACTGCAACACATCTGGCAAGGAGAATGTGGAATTGGCTGAGGCATTTCGAAGTTCAAACCTGAAAACTGCAGCCCTGGAGAGATGGAAGCAGATTATTTTATAATAATTATAAAAATTATTATAAAGCTTTTAAAATGAAACCCCTTGATTATTGCTATCATTAAGGGCCAGATCAGTTGTTTCAGATTCTGCTGGCTCCCCCCTTTGTATAAATACAAATAATGGGCTCTGCTGTGGCTTTTCAAGGCAAGGTTTTATTGCAGGCAGCAAAAGGCATCAAAAAGAGCAGCTGGAGGCAGAAAACCTCCAGAGAAACTCCACTCCTTTAGGGGGGATTTGCTCAATTTCCAAGGAGTTCCCCACAAGGTTGCTGGAAAATGTTGAGAAAATAAAACCAAGAAATGCCCCACTATATTTGTGTCTGAAAATGAATTTGTTTCTACATGATACTATTATTTAAATATTCCCCACTGACCATTTTTCCCATTTATTGGTTTCTCGAAACTCATTTATGGCAGAAAACACAGCACAAATACACAAAGAAATCTGTGCTTTCTGTCTGTGAACTTAAACAACACAACTGTGAGTGAATAAACATTCACACCCAGGCACAAACTTAATATAAAACCTAAAATAAATCAGGCCTGGACGGAGAAGTTGAGTTCATTGTGGGAGCAGGAAATAGCTACAAGGAGAGCAGTCAGGTACTTACTCCTTTCACCATTTTGTCAAATTCTTCTTGAGAAATGAAATAATAATCAAGTCTGTTTTCTTCCCCAAAGTAAGCTGTCCTGGTGGTGTGGCAGGGCCTGGGAGATTGATGGGATAATAAAGAAATAACCTGTTTTCAATCACAGCAGCAGCTATGGACTAGGAATGGGAAGGGAAAGCAGGGAAACTACAAATAATTGTGTTTTAAGGAGCAAAGAAATACGAGAAATATAAAAAGGTGCAAATCACACCCCTAAAATGCTGCAGATTTGAAAGATTAACCCAGAAATACACCAAAAAAAAAAAAAAAGTTAAATGTAAGGTGATATTTTGGCTATAAATCCCCGCCCAGCCTGGGATGGCCTGAACTGAAGCTGTCACAGCAGCCTGGAACTGAGAAATGATGAATCCATTTTTTCCCCACTTCTGTCAGCTTGGGGATGATATAAAGTCCAATCCTAAATGTGGAAAAGGAGAGGGGGAGTTGGGCTGAACTGTGAGGTTAAGAAAGAGCTCTAAAGTCCAATTTTTAAACACACCCCCAATGGGAAGGGGAGAAACAATCCTGGAACCGAGGGGATGAGTGGGATAAAAGGCAGGAAAAGTAAATCCCTGCTATCCCATAAGGATAAACCTCAGCTACCTGAGCTCCCCACCAGGATAAAACACGAAAAACCCACCACAAAAAAAGCCCCCAACCAACCCAAAAAACCAGGCGAGTTAATGCAGGCAGCAATTTGAGACTGAAGTATTCAGCGGCTGTTTGGAAATCCGATTTTTCTCCTTGTTTGGTGCCGTTTCTGCTCATTTATTCCAGGGAGCTGGGCTGGAAACCATTGAGGAATTCAGTGACAGCGTCAGAGGGTGGCACTTTTTCCTCAGCAAATGAGAGCAGCGAGCTGCACAGGGGCTCTGTGAAATTCCCCCTGGTTCTTTCCGAGGTAACACAAACACACCGAGCTTTAAAGGTCACTGCTGAGCACGAGCCAGATGGTTGGAGGGGCCAATTTCACTTCGTTTCTTGCAACACTTGCATACATTTCAACCCCCTTTTTAATTGCAAGGCCATGTTTACATTCAAACTGCCAGGGTACCTTGCATGAAATCCATTTTTAATGAGCAGAATGTTTGAAATTTCGAAGTGCGAGCCATAAAATCGCTGAAATCTCCCCCCCACCCCTCCGAACAATTAAAATACAACTTTGCTTTATGGTTGCAATTTTCTGCTCTGTTAAGATTCTGTCTCTCTTTTATTTATTTATTTTTTTCCTTCCCCTCATGCATGGAAGTTGTAGGAAATAAAACACACAATACAAAAGCAGTGCTTTAAAAAAAAAATCCCCTCACGGAGTGTTTGGAAAATTTCAATTGGTGCTGAATTTATTTTCTCATTTCCAAAGTAGCCTTTCAAAGCAGAGGGAAGAAAGGGATTTTTTTCCAAAGAAAGGGAAAAAAGGGATTTTTACAGACACATAACAGGTCTTTCCTTAAGAAAAGAAAATGAATGGGTGAATTCAATAAAAAAATGCAATAAAAAATAAAGTGCAATTAAAAAATGGAGAATTAAGGGAACACAGAGCAGTGCTGGCTCTATGGGACCTATGGAAATCAGGAACTGGGAAAAACGGGATGGATGGGTTGAAGGAACATCTTGCAAACCTAAAATCAGGTATCAGACGGTGGGGATTGAACTGAGCCAGCCAGAACTTCCTTTGGAAAGGAAGAGTTTCTCTCCCCTAAATCCCCAGGGAGCACCAAGGATCCTAATCCAGGCCTTTCCAACAGAGAGGATTTGTCCTCCCAGCACGTGGTGGGGTCTGAAAGGTGCTCAGATAGAAGAGCTCAGTGAAAAGAGCACTAAATATCCCATTTTTGGGTTTTTGTGGGGTATTTTTTGTGGGGTTTTTTGGTGGTCTTTCTTGTTTGGTTTGTTTTTTTTGGTTTTTTTTTTCAGGATTTTTGGGGTTTTTTGGTTTTTTGTTGGAATTTTTTGTTGTTTTTTTTTTGTTGTTGTTGTTTTGGCTTTTTGGGGCTTTTAATGGTTTTTTTTTTTTGTTTCATTGGGGGTTTTTTTGGTTTTTTTGTTTGTTTATTGTTGGTTTGGTTTTTGTTTCTGTTTTTGTTTCTATTTTCTGTTCACCATTGAAAAGGATTTTATAATTTCAACAGCTTTTCTCTCACTGATGACTTCAGGCAGTCAAGCCTTGGGAAGAGAGAAAACGCAGCAAAATGAGCATTTATTGGTTGTTTTTACCTTCTTTTTTTAAAAAAAACCCACAAACCAAACCAGCAGCAATTCCAGCCTTCGTCCCCTGGTGGTTTTTTTTTTAATTTAGGGAGCAGAACTTACCCAAATCTGAAGAAATTCTTGAATTGTCTGCAGATCTTGAGAGAAAGTTCCCTCTTCCCACAGACCAGAGGGCCCAGCAACACCAGCATGGGGTAGGGATCATCAGCAGCAGGCAAAGTGCTACAAGAAAGGAAAACCAGAGGGCATGAAATCACCTAAAAATCAAATTTCGGCGACTTTTTATAAACCTTTACAGAGATTTTATCACCACTTCAACTCATCTCCTGTTGTTCACAGTGTAGGCAAAACTCAGGGCTGGGTTTGAGGTGCTCTAAACATAAAAACAACACGAAAATCTGCATTAAAGGCCTCTTTTGCAGAAGGAATAATGCCATTTTTACTCCAATCTCTCTGATCTCCAGCCTTTCCTAAAGGGCTGGGATTTGCTGAGGAGTTTTCCAGAGATGGGAATATTTGAATGAGCAGGATAACTGGAATAAACCTGGACTCAATCCTACAGATTTTGCCACTCTCCTGCACGACCTCGCTGACTTCCACGTCCCGTGCCGGGTGAAAGTGTAAAAATTCTTCAATCCAACACAAAAAACCCCACTCAGATCCTTAAAACTCCACCAAACACAAATAAAACCCCAATGAAAGGACCCAAAGCGCTGCAAAAATACAAATCTCTCCATTTTCTCCATGCTGAGCTGAGGATTAGATCCTCGGATTTTCCACTTCCAGCTGTAAATAAGGAGAATGAAGAGGATTCCTGCACTTTTGAGTATCCAGCAATTTATTTAGGAGCTAAAAATAGAATTGTGGGTGCTCAGGTCGATTTTAAGATTATGCCACTTGGAAATAGGTCATAAATAACTGAAATCATTCCAAACTCAGTGATTTTTTAATTAATTAATAATTTTAACTAAATTTGAAGTGGAAGAAAACTGCCTCTTTGTCCATTTAATGGCATTTAAAACAGACACCTGAAAAGAGAATACATTTCTTTCACCATTCCTCTCACAAATAACTCATTCTGTAAGAAGTAAGGACAACATTCCCATACAAACAGAGAGGAAAAGAATTCCCAAGTCATGGCTTTCCTCCTATTTCAGGAGCAGCAAAGCAGCTCTGTTACCCAGCAGGCCACATGGACATAATTAGCACAAAAAGCTCATCAGCACAATGCCTTAAAATCCTGCAGAAGGTAAAAACACATTTTAAAAAATCTAAGAAAATAAATGCATTTTAAAAATTAAAAAAAATATAAAAGAACCATTTCAGAGGTGGGAAGAAAGCTGAAGTGAGTAGGGTTCAAAATTGATCAGGATGTTGCAGAAAGGGTTTTTTTCCTGCTCAAGTTCATTCCCTTTGGGAATAATCATGGCAGGGCAGGGCTGGGCAGGCAGAACCTTTGTTCACCACATAAAATCATGGAATGGGTTGGGTTGGAAGGGAATTCAAAGCCCATCTCCTTCCGAACCTTCACAACACCTTCCGCCATCCCAGGTTGCTCCAAGCCCTGTCCAGCCTGGCCTTGGACACTTCCAGGGATGGGGAATTCTCTGGGAATCCTGTGCCAGGGCCTCCTCAGTCCTTATAATAAGGAATTTTCTCCTTCTCCCTGCACAGAAGCTGTTACAGGCTTGGAAAATGCAGAATTCCTCTGGCATCTTTCCTTCCACGAGGAAGTGTTCCACCCAATAATGTCCCAATAAATCATCATCCCTCGACAAGATCATGCTCAAAATTCAAATCCCCTTGAATAAATTCCCACTGCTCGAATTCCCCAGGTCCTCAAATTCCTGGGATTTACGATTTTATCAGGAGATCAGGGAGAACATTCCCATAATCCTGTCTTCCATTATATCATCTCTTCTTGGTTCTCAAAACTAAAAGTTTGGGGGTTCCTAGAGCTTGAAAGAAGATTCTGGAAAAGAGTTTTGGGTTCGTTTTCAACTTTCTTTCTCTTTGTGGGCATTGCTGTGAGAAATTAATAAATTTTAAGGCCAAAAGGGACTATTCTGATGATCTAAATCATCCTCCCCTCATCCCGCTGGCGACAGGAATTCCTCAAGTCAGTTCCTGTTTCCAGCCTCATACCTGGGGTTCCATTCAATCATATTTTAATTAAAGACCTTCCACTTGTGGAGAACTCTTGGCAAATTGTTCCAATGCTTAATTATTTTAATTGTCAAAAAGAATCACGCTCTGGTTCTTCTCTGAATGGATTCACCCTCGACAGGCTCCAAAAATCCTCCTGTCCTGGCCCAACAGCCTGGAGAAGCCTCTGCTATTAAATTGTAGCTGTTGTCACTCTGAGCAACATTTTCAAATGTCACCTGCATTTCTGGGAGGGGAAAATACCCATAATATTCACTGGTGTGTTACCACATAATTAAAGAGAAAATCACAAAGAGACAGAGAAGAAAAGAATTGGAAATTCAATGTTTTGTGCCTGCAGGCCAGGCAACAGTAGAACCTTTTGCTTTGTTTTTGGGTTTTGTTTGGGATAATAAAGATATCACTAAGCCAGAATTAATTATCACCTCGTGGAGAAAGAGAGATGCAAATGAACTCCCCCAATCTGGTTCCAAAAAAAAAAAAAGCATTTTAGGGGTGGAAAAGGCACTAATGCATCATCATTAGGGAGATTTCATTAATGACTCTTGAGTGCTTTCCAGCTGAGCACGGGCCAGCGTTGGAGGCATCGTTAAGGATTTTTGGGGCAGTCCCACAAAGGCTGGGCTGATGTTTTTGTGTTTGTGTGCACAGCTCCTCTGGCACGAGGCAGAATTCCTCCTTTCCGGCAACGAGGACACACATCCAACATCCACTGAGCAAATATTTAAACACAGCCCTGGAAAGAATCCATGCCTTTAGGGTTTGTTTGGTTTTTGTTAAAGAAAAATAAGCCAATTTTGTGTTTTATTTTAAGGAATCTCCACCCTTGCAAAAATAAATAAATTAATCTTTGGGGTTTTGTTTTTAATAGGCTGTTAAGAATTCCCAGAGCTGTCGTCACCACTGGAAAGGCTCCTGGTTTTTTGTGGATGATCCCAGAAAATAGAGTCACAATAAAAAATACACATTTCTGAGTTACTAAATCCTGGATCTTCAATCAGGTTACTGAGTTCTGAATGCATTCAGCACCAAAGCGGGGTGTGGGGCACAAAGGTTGATCTCAGTGCCCACTGCAGCCAACACAATAATAATCCACATATATTTATAGTGTATTCCATCAAGGAATTTTCCAAGATTTCCTCAAATATCTCAACACAACTGCAGAGCAGCAAAAATCCCATTTTTCAGAGGAGAAACGAGACTGGGAGAAGTCACCTGGCACGGGAATGGTGACACTGGGAAAAGAGCATCCACCTGCCTCTCCCTTCCATGCTTTTAATGGAAGTTGGCATCATCTCCTCCTTCCAGTAAAACTCGGAAATTTCCCCTTATGAATATGAAATGTGCCCCAAAACCCCCAAATAAAATCATTTTATCCCACCAGGATTCCAGCAAGGGGGAGAGGAGGCATCAGCAGAATGGGAAGGAGAAGTTTTCCAGCTCTCTGCTGCCTCCAGGGATTTTTCCGGTGCCTTTGGATAGGGAGAGGAATTTTGCATCTCTCATTTGTGGTGCAAATGACCATCTGCTCCAACAGATTGGGGAAAGGGAGTGGAGCCGTGGACAATCTGTCTCAGACTTTAGAGGTGAATGACGAGCTTCATTTCATAATCAATGTGAACCAAATCAGATTTGCCTCATTTCCAGGCTGCTGACAGAATCCTGCAGGAGTTCTCCTTGGAAAAAAAAAAAAAAAAAGTCCCTCTGAATGGGACAATATTCTGCTTTACTTGAGTGCCACCGTCAGGAGCAGCTGTGAAATGAACTCACCTGTCCAGGACTCTCTGGGGCTGCAGAATGTTGGACAAAACATGAATCCTGTGATCTTCAGCAGCCACAACTTCTGGAGGAGGGTCCCATCTGTTCACGGCAGCGACCTGTTCCCACAGTTTAGGGGGAAAAAAGGAAGGGGAGAAGTGATGGAATTGTCTCCAGCTGCAAAAGGCTTGGCAGATCACCAGCAATAACGATGGCTTTGTGTTTCTGAGGGTCAGGCTTTGTGCTGGGCTTGGCTGGGAGCAGAAATCTTTTGAAGGGATTGAAGGATGATTTGAGAGGTGGATGGAAGGCAGCCAGACACTGCTCACCATGTTTAATATATTCAACCTTTTCCCAGGAAGAAAACAGGATGCCACATAGGATGCGAAGCAATTTCGCTTAGGTTTTAATTATCCATTAATTTGCATCCTCTCAGCGCTGGTGGAAGGTGCCAAACTCAAACCCTTGGGGACTGAAGCCACTCGTTTATTCATCGGAAAAGGAACAGAACGGGCATTAACAAAGTGAGCAAACTCCTGACAATGCCTTCCTGTCTTTCCTGGGAGGGAGAGCACTCAGACTCCAAGGATTCCCTCCATCCATTCTGTTGGAAGCTCTGCTGACCACTAATGAGTTGTGCATTTTGGGGGTTATTAACGCTACACACTCAGAAATAGGTTAAGAACGACCCAGACAATTCCAATGGGGTATAAAGTTTTCACAGTGAGACCAATCAGCCGTTGGAATAATCAGGAATAGGTTGGATGGGACTTGGAACACCCTGGGACAGTGGAAGGTGTCCCTGCCCATGGCAGGGGTGGCACTAGATGGGCTTTAAGGCCCCTTCCAACCCAAATCATTCTGGATTCCATGATAATCTCCCCAGGGAAATGGTGGATTCCCTAATGTTGGTCACTTGTAGGATTTGGCTGCACCATCTTGTGCTTTTCCCAAAAAAAGGCTGGACCAGATAAACCACGAGGTCCTTTCCAGCCTAGAATTCTATGGTTGTGTGGCAGCCACACCTGTATTAGCCAGCAGCACGGTGAAACAGGGAAACATTCCGTACTGAGAGCTCCATGTCCCCACTTTTCAGGGGGAAAGTAGGAGGAGGGAACTCGTTTTAGCTCTGATGTGGTCCTTTGCTCTGAATTAGTGGCTGGAAGCACAGTGGGTGCATCCTGGGGCACATCAGCTGCTCAAGGGTACCCTGGAGGAAGTTCAGCTCTTTTATTGCAAGACTATTCCACGGTGAGAATCAAACGTGGCGAGTTGGACAAGTAGGAATTCCACTTCCAAACTATACTCCTGACCCAACCCACATCCCTGCACATCCATTTGGTGTCAGTGAGACAGAAGAGCTGGTGCCTCCAAATTGTTTGGCAAGAGAGTTCCTGAGCCTAGAGGAGGCAGCCTAAAATCACATGAGGAGAGGACTTTGTGAAATAGATAGTTTCACTCAGAAGTGAAATGCTGGTCTAAACCAGTCACTCAGGTTTACTTTTACAGTCCATAGAGAAGGAAAAATTTCATTAGTATATTCAAAATTATATTGAGAGGAAAACAGGTTGGCACACAAGACAAAGAATAAGATCAACACCTTGGGTAGTTGGGGTAAATTACACTGGTATCGTTGTCTGTGTGTTCAGGATGGAAGAGAGCCTGGCACTAAAGCGCTCCAAAATTTATACAGATAAAGTTGGGAGTGATGGGTTTCCTGAAAGGATCATTTGGAAAGGATAATTCCCTGAAATACAGCAGTTCCAGCATGGCTTGGGCCCATACAGGACATGCAGCAACCAAATTCCACTTAAGGCACCACAACAGGGGAAGGTTTCTAATCCAACAGAACTTCTGTAAGGCAGGTTTTGGGGGAGGAGGTTTCCTACAATTGCAAACACAGATTTTATCTTCTTTATTTAGAAAAATTCCACGATGAAATGATGTTTTCTTACCTTTTCTTCCACTGAAACCTTCTTGAGATCCAGCTCTGTGATTTGGAGCAACGTGAAAATCGCCAAGAGCCAATACTCTCCTTGTTCCTGAGGGACAAAGTTTCCATTTTGACAAAAAATCCTTAATTTCACCCAGCCAGCATTTCATTCCAATTGGTTGAAATTAAATTGGCCTTAATACATTGCAATATAAAAGTTTTTTACCTTGAAGGGTGTCAAAACACTGCCCAAACTGACCCTTCAAAAGCTCAGTGGGAGCTGAGTTGTTCAAAAGTTTGTAACCACAATATTCACAAGGCCAAGATGGGAATTTAAAAAGGGATATGATCAGACTTTGCTTAGGAGAAGGACATCTGAGCAGGAGAAGCCTTTCAGATTATGGAAATCCAGGAGAAGTTTATTTCAGGTACTTTTCCCTGCTAATTTCATTGTGTGCCATGTCAGACCAGTCTCATAAAAACCAATAAAAACCCGGCAATTACAAGAAAAAATTAAAGTCTTAATATTTTTCTTCTTTCTGCCATCAGAAATGACTGTAAAATTCATACAAAATTTGGAAATCACATGAGTCGGGATAGAATTATCTTTGATCCCTCAGGACAAATGACCTGTCCACTTCTAGAGACAGAAACTGAGCCTGAAAGGATTCTGGTGTGCTCCAAACCATCACGTTTAGGTTCTCATTTTTGGTTCTTGCTTACCTGTAGAGGGTTTTTTAGAAGATTTAAAACTCTGAGGAGAGGCAGATCTCCAATCCATTTAAGCTCACTCAGCTCAGCCACCTGATCAAGGACAGAAACAGAGCATAAAGAAAGTATTTTAATCCCTGCTCTTCAAATGTGGGCATTTAAAAAAAAATCATTACAAGTCACAAAAGGGGTTTACAAGTTAACTGCACTCAATGAGGCACTTCCAGGCACAAAAGAAGACAACTTGGCTGGGAGCTGGAGCAGCAGGATAATGCACACAGCAATTTCCAAGCACCTGCGTTTTTCCAGTTCTTTCAAATGTCAAGCCCTAACACATTTGGCTTTTATGTGCTGATGTGCTTAAGTGAGGCAATTCTGCAGTTAAATTCGTGCTCTGGCTGAGTAGTTACAAAAAAAAAAAAAAACCCTTCTATGAGTTTCTTTTCACTGAAGTTCAAGTTCATCCTACAGAACTTGCAGCACTTGGCTAAAAAGGACCCGGATTTTTGTCCTTGGATGTATCCAGAGGGATAAATCAGGGGGTCTGGAGGGTCCAGTCTATTTGTGTTGGAACCCTGGCTGCTGAGGGTTTCAGCCTTTCAGTGCTGAGAGGCAGTGATCCTCAGAAGCACACTGCATTCGATCCAAAACCCTGGGAAAAGTTTCCTAAATTGTGTGCTAACACTGAGGTAGTTGCTGTGGAATTAAAAGTTATGTCACAGGGTAAAAATACGTAGAAATGTAGAAAATTATGTTTAGGGGATATAGTAAGAATAGGTTACAAAATGGAGGGGTTTGGGTGTGGATTTGTGTCCTCTTTCTTCTTCTTCTTCACAAATCTGAATGTTCTGTCATTGGGTCAAAAGTTCCGCACTGCAGAACATGAAAAGTTAGTAACTGGGTTGTAAGTAAAAACATATCTCATTATTGGTTAGTTTAGACTTTAAAAAGCTTGGAAAAGTAAAACTCATGGCCATTTCCCACCCTTCTAACAAAGAGGCACACTCTGTGCAGCTGTGCTACTGATATCATAAACAACTAAGTCCCAACGAGAATCATCGATCTCCTGCGTCTCAATTCAAACTCTGAGTAAAAGAACTTGGGATGTAGAGAAAAAAAGAAGAAAAAGGGGTACATTTGTGGTCTCATCTGTGCACAAAGGAAAGCCGGGCACTCAGTTTTTGGGTTTACTCAAGGTTTTTGTGCCCCAAACAAGCCTGGTTTTCTTTCACTGCTGAAAGATGGAATCTGAGAATCATCCTGGAATGGGTTGGGTTGGAAGGACCTTCAAACCCATCCAGTGCCACCTCCCCTGTCCCAGGCTGCTCCAAGCCCCAATGTCCAGCCTGGCCTTGGGCACTTCCAGGGATCCAGGGGCAGCCCCAGCTGCTCTGGGAATTCCATTCCAGCCCCTCCCCACCCTCCCAGCCAGCAATTCCTCCCTAATAAAATCTAAATCCCTCCTCTTTTAGTGTAAAACCCTTTTCTCCTGTTTGTGTTTTTCCATGTAAAAAGTCCCTCTCCATCTCCTTTATAGCCCCTTTTAAACACTGAAAGCCCAACTGAACCTAAACCACTTCGGATTCTCCCTAATTCGTACTCAATCCTTGTGTCTAAAGTGTCTAAAACCATAAACCTCAACCACAGCCAACCCACTACTCACTTTGAGATAACAAGAAGCCCACCCAGGACACGTTTGACCAAGTTAAATGTGATTTGAGTGGATTTCTTAAAAAAATCCCAGAATTCCAGCCATCAACAGTTGAAAATCACAGAATGTTTACAAGAGGCTTGGTTTGCAGATAAACTTACTGTGCCCATTTTTGAAAAACCCAAGAATTTAAGATCATTCTGAGAGGTTCTGAGCTGAAGTAACTCCATATTTTAATTAATTAGAACTCCCCTTTAAATTATTCTTCAGAAGGCAATGTTCAGAAAAGGGTGACTCAGTTGCAATAACGTCGTTCAAAGAGGCAAGTTTTGATGAGGTAAAATTAAGAGGTTTTTATGTGCTGTTAAAGAACAGTGGAAAATAAATAAGGCACTGGAAGTGGTGTTATTAATGTTAATAATTAGAGAGTTTCCTGTCTGCTGCAATTGAGGTACCTTTAAATGTCAACCTAAACACAGGGAGAAAAAGAATCCCCAGTGACTTGAATTAAATCCTCTAAATCTGTCTTGTGAGTGGGGAAAAATGACAGAAAATGTTCCACTGCTGCTTTATATTTTTATTTTCCTGCATTTCTTTTTTTTTTTTTCTCCTCACAGATCTGTCTTTGATGTCAAAGTGATTCATGAATTGATGGGTTGTTTTTTTTTTTCAGTTAAGGACGCTGGAAGATCAATATCGAAATTATTGTGGATATTTGGCTTGGCATTCAAAATTCAAATGAGTTGGATGGTGCCATTGTACTTCCAGTACAGAAAATTGTGCTGCACGACAAAAGCTGCTTTTTAAGGGAGTTCTTGCAGTTCTGCCTTCCAGGGAGTTTCCAGCTGAGAGCTCAGAAGAATCTGTGGCCATAAAATTGGGCTGAGAGATATTAAGAACCCCCCCGAGGGCTGGCAGCAGCAGAGCTGTGGTGTAAGTAAAGATCCTCTGGAATAATCAAGCTGGAAAAGCTGCAAACTCATCCCTGTCTGATCCAGCCAGGGGAGCACTGCGAGTTCTTGATGTGTGAGAGCACTAAAGGGACACCTGAGTGAAGATAAACCCACCCAAGATATTAAATAAGGGCTGAGAGGACACCAGGAATCAACATGGGAAATACCAAAGGAAAAGATCTTTTCTAATATTCATTTCTTTCAGGGCTGGATGATTTTTTTGGGTCCCTTCAAGGAATTGAGTTTTAAAAAATTAAAATATTATGCGTTGTTAGGAGAAGCTGAGCTCAGCCTGGAGCGTGGTACCTGGTTATCCTCCAGGTTAATCACCTCTAGGAGATCATGTTCCTCCAAGCCTTGCAGACTGTTTATTTTATTGCAGGACAGATCCACCTTCTGCAGGGTTTTCAAGCTCTTCAGCCCAGTCACCTTCTCAATCTGGTTAAAGCTCTACGGGAAAAAATGGAAGCAGAGAAACTGCAGGTAAAACTCAATGGAAAACAACATTCCTGAGGGGGGAAAAAAAAAAGAGTCATTTGTTGGATTGGAGGATTCTTTGTCACGGAGAATCCTGTCACAAACAGGCCTTTATGCATTTAGCCTCATGCACATCCTGATGTGACACGTTCCAGCTCCTGGAAAAAGGAATCAACTCTCTGCTGATCAGCTTATCTCCAACTCACCTTGAAGAGACAACAGCAATAAAAAGAGCTCTAACATTTTTTAAAAGCTGATATTGGCCCCAAGAACACTCCTGTCACCATCCAACTCAAAATTTAGAACGCAGAGACGCACGGAAAATTATGGAATATATATACATAAATACATTGAATTTCCCTCTGCAATCATGGCTCTATTTACACTTGTGATTGCAGAATAAATAATGAAAAAAATTAAGGTAGGATATAGAGGAGACAGGCCGAGAGTTGGGGTTGTTCACCTGGAGAAGAGAAGGATCCAGGGAGAGCTTCCAGCACATTCCAGGGCCTAAAAGGGCTCCAGGAGAGCTGCAGAGGGACTGGGGCCAAGGCATGGAGGGCCAGGAGCCAGGGAATGGCTTCCCAGTGCCAGAGGGCAGGGCTGGATGGGAGATTGGGAATTGGGAATTGCTGGCTGGGAGGGTGGGCAGGGGCTGGAATGGATGAGCAGTGGGGTCTGCCCCTGGATCCCTGGAAGTGTCCAAAGTCAGGCTGGATGGGGCTTGGAGCAGCCTGGGATAGTGGGAGGTGTTGAAGTAGTAACTGGGTGATTTTAAGGTCCCTTCCAACCCAAACCTTTCATGATTCAATGATTCCCTGATAAGATACAAAAATCTCTCTGGAATACATAAGTTCCTATTAATGCACATTAAGTGAAGGCTTTATTCACCGTCAGTGACAGCACAGAAATGATTAAAAAATAATAATTAAAAACCCCCTTCTTTCCTGTAAGTTCTTCCAGACTTTCACACGTGAAATGACCCAAACTTTTGAGAACCCATAACCAACTCTCAGGGTTCTTTCAAATGAGGCCCTGATTTCTCACTGGCCTCAGGATGGTTTCATTTCTCAGGGCCTCACCAATCAGAGCCTCATTTCTGCCACAAACTCCAAGCAGGGACAGCAATTCCCTGCTCCTCCCTGTCCCAGCGATTCCCACACGTTCCCAGATGGCCTCTCCACAGGATTCTTTCTCCATAACCTTGCAAAGTTTTATTTTGCCATCAGCCTCACCTTGTGCTGAAAGCTCGGAAGCCTCATCTCCTATTAATAAATATTTAGGAACTGTTGAAATAAACAAGCCAGCTGCCTCTAATGTTAATCCAGTTGTCTGTCCTTGACATTTTTCCTGACTTTTAAATGTTTAATTAGGTTATTAATAGCATGGAGGCTCCCTCTCTGCTCCTGAGCTTTGTTAGACCTCTGGTTAATCAGATACACTCGGAGCCGGGAGTTGCAAAATGCTGGGCCAGAGGTGCCCAGAAAATTCTGGGAACAAAAGGGATTTGGGGATAGATCCTTTCTTTTTTTTTTTTTCCCAAGCAGAAAATTCCTAAGAGTCCAGTTCATTCTAGCTGTGCTTCTTATTTTATTTTTTTCCTTGCAAGCCTGAGCGGAATAAAGGGTTTTTGGTAGAGCAAGGCAGAATTTACAGGTTTTGAAGTCCTCCTCCCAAACTTTCAACCTAAAAAGCTCAAGGGAAAATGGAAGAGAAAGCTGAATCACTGGGAAGAGAGAGGATAAAAATTAAAAAAAAAAAAACCCCAAACCTGCATTTTATTCTAATTAGCCAAAGAAAATGCTCCACTAAAATCTGCCTGTTTCCATAACTTCCACATGACTCTCTCCTTGGCTAATGAAAAGAGACAAGCAGTGTTATCACTAATGATACCAGCACCTAAAAACCAAACTGAGGGACATCCATAAGGTTTAGTTGTTAACACAACCTCCCAACACTGGACAGAGCAGATTCCCAAGGAAATTCCCATTAGGCCTTTCAACAAACCAGGAAATCTCGGCACACAATGCTTGAAGGAATTGCTGTGGCTCAAATTTTTTAGAGAAAAGAGCTTCAAAGTATTTAGAGAAAAGATCCTCACACTCCTAGAAGCTCCTTTCAGAACATTTAGATGGGATTTGGCCAATCTGAGTTAATCTTCTCCAGTAAAAATGAGACCAAATTCCATTTTATCGCTGCTGAGGGAATCACTGCGAGCTCCTGGAGGTATTACAGATGTGAAACATAATTATATTAACACTCTTTGAATATATTATTCAAAACATGCAAAATGTCAACACCTTCCCTGAATATTGAAGCAGCCAAGGGCCAATCTGAGTCAGTATTTTCCACACCCATTCCTACAGAACAGAAGAAAAACCTTTAAATTTTTTTTAAAGGATTAGAAAAGAATATTTCTATTCCTGATAAGGGATTCATTCACTTCACTTCAAATATTTATGTGGGTGCTTAAAACTAATGCAGCCAAATAGAGCTATGAGGTTTTCTGGGACTTATTTTTAAAGTCCCATTAAATATTTTTAACTTCTTATTACAAAGTAAAAGCTGTTAAAAGCAGCCTGTTGTTTCTAGAGCAGCTGGATTGCATTAAAAACAGGTTTGAGCTGTGTTTCTGTGCAAAATTTTGTAGTATTAATTAGAAAAAAAGCACAGTATTGCAAATATCTCTGAAAAATTATGTGATAATCTTCATATTTATTAAGGTATTGATATATTGGTAAGAGACAGGCAGGAAAACCATCAGAATTCTTTCTTTCTTACCAGATTGAGGATTCTGATAGGCAAATTCTCCAGGCCCCTGATGGCAGTGAGTCTGTTGTGGGACAAACCCAGCTGGGTCAGGCTGTGACACTTCTCCAGCCCTCGGATCTCCTCAATCTCATTATCTATGCAGAGCTTTCAGGAAAAAAAAAAGACCTGGACACAAAACCTGAGCAGTAATTAGGTGGTAAATTAGCAACTGGAGTCCAATTTTATGGTGTGGGCAGCAGAAGCTTCACCGTCAGGAATTTTAAATCCCACTGCTCTGAGCATCCTGCCCAAATTATTCAAGTCATACCAACCAGTGATACTTTATGGGGTTATTTCACTCTAAATTATACCTTCTCTACCCTGGCCATCTGTCCTGAGAGGAAAAAGTGTCTTTTAAATTAACATTACAGTTAAAAGCAGCAGTACCAGTAGTTAGGATTCCTCTCAGCAAACTTCAGCATTAACAGAACTCCTCAAATTCCTTAAACAAAGCACCTTGGACAACAAATCCGTCTCAAATTTCTCCTTTAAATGGACGAAGTGAGAGGAACCTGACTCTGGATCTGCCCAAAATTAGATGAAACTCTGCTTCAGGGAGAGGACTCTTTTGTAATTGGAATTAGGCAAGAATAGGTAAAAGTTTGAACAAGGAAAAATTACAGTTTAAGCCACAAGCATCGACATGAGGCAGCAAATTGCTCAGTGCTGAATAATAATACAATCAATTTTAGCCTCTTAATGATTCAATAGAAAGCTTTGTCACGTACTTTCATCTTACATTGTCACATATTTTTGTCCAAGTTGTGTCTCTTTCTGGTTTGGGCAGTTCCTCCCAGACAATTCCTTTATAAACCTTTACAAATCCTACATAAACCTGTCAGGTGTGCTCGTGTGTGCACACAAAAGGCGATAACGACTTTATCATCTGCATCATAATTCACTTAAAAATGGTAAGAGAAGCTTAATTACTGTCAGTGTGAATGCAAGCCAAACACTTCTGCTTCTGCAGGGTATCTCAGAGAGTATTTTTTTTCATCTAGGATTAAAAATGCGATTGTTCTGTCTGCCAGGTCTTTGGTGAGGAGTGTTTGACACGGATTGGCACCACTTTGCTGTTCTGAATTCTGCATTTCCAATCCTGCCCTCATCCTCCTCTGTCTCAGGGGCTTCTTCTGTGGCCATGAAAACACTTTTGTCCCCATTTCAGCACCACCTTCCTTGACAAATGAAGAAATTCAAGGCAGCTGCACGAAACCAAATCAAACCCTACAGATCAGACCCACAATACAAATCTCTGATCTTTTCTTTTTTCCCCTCTCCTTTTTCATTTTGCTGGAGGGTTTTTGCTCTGTGATGGAAAATTAGAATTGCAAAAAGGAGAGCAGCTCGGTGCCATTTTGTGACAGGATTTGTGTCACCTGCACCCTTCGTAACTCGGGAATAACGTCACCTGAGTGCCCTGCAAATGCTTCTTCTGCTCCCCTGTGGAACAGGCATTGGATTAATATCAGCTGGTAATGGGCAAGAGACAGAAAATTACTCCTGTCTCCTCCTTTTCAGGGAGCAGAGAATCAGGATGCAATTCCTGAAGAAAAAAAGGAAAAGTTCGAGAGCTCTCAGGATGCAATTTGAAGGCAGCAGGGCAACGTGAAGCTCCAGGAAGGAATCTTTAGGGAAAGCCTTGGGAAAACAGCTCTGAAACATCAATTTACAGGTTCCTGTTTAGCAGGTTTCTGCCAGAAAAGCGCTTCCAATTCCAGAAATTGGGATGAGGGAGGAAGTGGGGAGCAGAACAACCTTTGCTCCGTGTGCTTCCCTCAAAAACTCCAGGAAGTTTTCCTTTACTTCAAAATTCTTTGCAGTGAAGCAGCCTTGTCCTGCATAATTAGCTGGGCCTAAGATGAAACAACAAATTCCTGTTTTATTTAAGTGTTCCAAGGTGATTCCGTGTTAAGCTCTGGTATTTAAAAATCTTTTTCTAATGTAATTTCTTACCTCTGCCATGCAGAGACTGTGGGACATCTCCCCTTTTACTTTTCCATGACACAAAAAGGAGGTTTTTTGTTCCTCTAGCAGGAAAATCTGCCCAAATGTGCCCACTTTGAATGCTTAAGTAAATTAAGATCAGTCTCAGAATTACAATTTAATCTCAGTTCTAAGGACAAAACTGACATGAAAGGGAAAATACAAAGAAAACAGGTTTTCATGTGAAGAAACAGCAAAGAAAAAAAAGCAACTTTTCTCCCATTCAAGATTCCCCAAAGGATACAATCCAGCAGGAGTTTAGTGAGTGAGTGGTATGCTGCTAAATCTTGCATTTTTGGGATTCGATTGTGTGAAAAATCTACTTCCTAAAAGGCAAAAAAAAAGAGAGGAGTTTGGGGTTATTTCTTCAGCACTTCCTGTGGCTGGGAGTTCGCTGTGTGTTGCACACAGGGGTTCAGTGTGGAAGAAAATAAAAGACATAAATAAAATCCATATAAAGAAACATAAATCAAATACACAGAAATATCCACATAAATATAAATAAAAGGCATAAATAAAAGACAGAGCCGAACAGTGGGAAAAGCTGTTAAAATGTGAACTGAGGTAAGAAAGAAGAATAAGGAGGAATAAAAATTGACTTTTGCCTGTACCCAAACACAACATCTAACTTAGATTCAGAAAATCTCTTTGAATTTAAACCTTAATTTTTTTTTTTTTTTTTTTCAGACTTACCCTGAGGTTTTTAGGTGGTTTAAAATTGAAATATGTGGTCAGTTCATTTTTGGAAGCATTCAGCTCCATTAAGTAAGGCATGTGACTGATACAGGAAAGATCTAGAAATGAAACAAAATGTCAAATCCTGTGCCTGAATGCAGAGATCATCATGGCAAAATGGGATAATTACATCCTGGAGCAATTAAGAATCAATTTGTAGCTGCACATTCAGAAAGTGATGCCCAAAATGCAGAAATCAGATCTATTAACTCCTTCTCCTAGAGGAAAAAAAATGGTTTATACACCACAAAGAATAAATATCCAGGTTCTACATTTAATTTTCATCATGTCAATTGATTTGCCTATAAGCAAGAATATATTTTTATATTCTATCCACCTCTAGAATGACAGATTCACTCTGTCCTGAGTTATCAATTAGTGGAGAAAAGTATTTAGGCCACAGCTGAAGAGTAAATGAGTGGTTGCTATGGAAAAGTGCCTGCTCTGTTCATATCTGGCCTCCACAGAAAAAAACCCTCTTATTAAAATGAGCAGGGAGAGGAGCTGCTTTACAAAAGTGCTGCTATTATTGGACTCCAGCACCTCAAGTGAAAGGAACTCGAAAGAAATGATGTGGCTGCCCCACTACAGCTTCTTCCACTTGATGTTAAATTAAAAAAAAAAAAAGACACAGAGAGAAGGAGCAGCTGATGGAGTTTATCCCAGTCTCCATTTGTCACCTTTCTAAAGGTAAACAATGTAATTTTTTTCCCTTTTGTCACCCTTGACGAGGGAAAACTTAAGGCTGGGAAAACCATACCAGGCATAACTTGAAATATTCTGTCAAATCTCTGCCTCAACCTTGACATATTTGCTGGGATTTTATCTCTGGGTAATAAACTGAGAGTTTAAGCTCCATGTTGCCACTGATAAACATATGCTGGTCTTAATGGGCCATGGATATTTCCGAGGAGATCAAGCCTGGTTCTGTGGAGCTGGAATATTTTACACCATTAAAATGTCAGCCAGGCTTTGTGACACTAAAGCTCCGTGCTCCAGTGCCTTTCTCATCTGAAATGATTTCACAACCCAAGAACTTGCAGTGTATTTACTCCATACCATTAATTTTATTGGAGGAAAGCTCCATTTTCTGTAGGTGAATGTATCCAGAGAGAATGCTGATGTCACTCAACTCACGACCCTGGAAAAAGGAAAAGGAAGGGGATTTTAATAATCATTTTAATAACTGGTTCTGTAAACTCAGCTTGCACAGGAGCAGGAGACATCGGAGAGGTGTCCCGAGGTCCCTCCAGACAGGGTGACATCTACAGAAAGTGATGTTAGAGCAGCCAGCAATGGAGAAAAGGTCAAAAGAAGGACTTGGAAACAACAAAAAGAGAGCTGCAGTCAGGAAAAACGCCAGGGAAACAAAGCTGCACAGAAAAGGGAGGGGCAGCAGAGATCTTTGAGAAGACACAACCATTTTAACTTCCTGAACGCAGCATTTTCAGGTGTTTCACACATTCCTCTGCTTTTTTCCTCCAGCTGACTGAAGCAGGAAGAAACATTTTCACACCTGGATAAGGAAAAACCTTCCTGCTGTTGCTACTACAGGAAAAAAAAACCCCAAAAAATCTCCTCCGCTCTGAGTCTGATCAAAAACCCCGTAAATGAAACAGCATTGGCAGGCAGAGACAAAAATCTTTCTCGTGACTTTTTTTTTTATTTTTACTAGGCCAACTATTTGCTGTTAAGAAAAGGAAATATTTGTGCAGGGAAACACCTTGAACTGATGTTTTTTTTTTTTTTTGCTTGTACTTACTGGAAGCGTCAGATGAAGATAAACATATTCAGTCCCAGGGGCCGAGTAGCCCAAGGTGTGGAGTCCCTCAGCGGCGGTGTCTTCGTCCAACACTCCCTCCAACCGACCCTATACAACACCAGGAAAGGGGAGGAATGGATTAAGGGGAGATTTATGCAGGGGAATCCCACGCTTGGTAGAATCCAGAGGCTGCTGGGGTTCAAGTGGGAACAGGGTTTAATAAAAGTCCTCGATCAAACGCTGCTTTCAACACTCCGCCACCCCACCGAGGCAGCAGGCATTAGGGGAAGTGACGGGTGCTGCCCTCAAAACAGCTAAACAGAAACATGCCACGTGCCAGCTCGATACGTTTAAGAAAGTTCATCATGTTTTTGCTGGGGTTTCAAATTTTCTCCCTCCTGGTCGAAGCACAGCACCCATTTGCCAAGACGTTGAGCCACGCAGCTCCCATCGATTACGGCCGCGGACTTATAAAAGTCAAAGTTATAAAGTGCTTATCTAGCTTGGGTTATAAATCTATGTAACCTAATATCAGTATAACCTAAATCATGACTTTTTATCAAGACAACCTGAAGCACAGCCTTCTCTACTTATATAGCCTGAATCACAGCTTTTACTTATGTAGCCTGAATCATAACTTGTACACCTATAACCTGATGCTTATATAACCTGAATCATGACTGTTGATACCCATATAATCTAATATTAATAACTTTTTATGCAATGTAATGGCTGGTATATAGTTAACTAGCTGCTTAAATGTGGAATAGACAAAAAGAGAGAGGAAAACAAACCAAACCAACTTACCAGGTGTATAGTTTTAGAGGTAGGTAAGTGTAGTACTAACGAGAAATTGGCAAGCCAAAGCCAATTAGCCAAAAAACAAAGAATTTAGGCCGGTTAAGACCAGATGGACCAAAGAGCACCATAACTGTGCATGGCCTGAAGATAAAGTGGAAAAGTTCAAGTGTGAAGAAGACTTTAGAAGCCTTCATCAAAGACCCCCAAGACCCCCAAACTGGGGAAATGCCTGCACAGTGCAAAGAATTATCTGATAACCCTGAGATCGTGCTATGTAAATTAGTTCCAGGTGTATGCGATGATGCTGTAATGACATAGCAACATTAAGCAAAATTTACTGTATAAATGTACCACAGCACTTGACAAAGGTGGGTGAGTCAGGAGGAAAGATCCCCCTCACCACCTGCTCTACAGACATCGGTCTGTGAGGATTTATTCCCAGCCTCTCTTTTGGACATCGTTACGGATGCGAACATCTCAGCAAGTCAGCACTAACACCACTGCTGCACCCCAATATGGACTCTATTGGAAGCCCTTTTACAGTTGTTCAGCATGAGCAGCCCGGTGCTGCTCTTCAGAGAAAACAAATCTTTGCTGAAGAGGCTGCTTGACAGATGGCACTAATGAACCAGTGCGTGGGTTTAACGAGAAAATCAGCCAGTGGCTTGTGAAATTCCTATAAGCTCGGAGGAGCCACACGACAATTGCTAATCTAGGGACCAAGATAAATAATGTAGTCACCGAAGTGATAGCACCTACATGTTAGAGCAAGGGAGAGCATTTCCACGAGGCAAAATATGAGGCGGTATTTCGTGGTATTGGGATTTAAAACCCAGCAGGGCAGGGAGAGAAAATTCACTTGTGTCCTGGGGCTTGTTGAAGCTAAGGGCTGGGAATTTGAACAGGAAAGGGGTTTCATTTGGCCACACATGTGCCAGTTTATCTGTAGTTTTATATGGCCAGGAAACTTGGCAGTCCTGGATTAATGGCTTGAATTGACTACCTTCACAGTTTTTTCCAATCTAATTGATTTTCTGGGAGAGAGGGACAACCCAGAAGTACCCTGGACAGCACGGGGATGGAAGGGACCCTAAACAAGGCAGAAATGAGAGGTTCCCCCATTCACTCCCCCTTCTTTCCCCCGCATCTACACTGAGGGGGAAAAGGGCAGTTCCCTCACAAGCACACACCCCTCCCCAAGTAGCTGGGGAGCCCTGAGCTGAACCTCTGAGCGCTCTGACTCCTCTTCCTCTTCGCCGTCCTGCTCCTGCTCGTCCTTGCGGTGAGGCGGGCCGAGCTGGGGCTGCTCCTCGGGGAGCC
>NW_008236807.1:808473-813263 GCF_000691975.1 Corvus brachyrhynchos
CTCCGCCGTTCTCCTCGCCGCCCGCCATGAGCTGTGATAAGGAGGGAGGGGGAGGAGGGGACTCCGCTATCGGTCCCGTCCCCACTCAGGTCCGGCCGCCGCCATTTGTTTGCTCGTTGCCATGGAGACGGAAAGAGCTGCTCCCACCGAGGGCGGGGATCGCGCCAACTGCACCGTCAGCCAATAGGAGCGCAGAGCGTGCAGCGGTGCAGCATGGGAGGTGTAGTTCTCAGCGCAGCGCACCCTCGCCGCGTCCGCTGGGCCGCGGAGCATCTTGGGAGTTGTAGTCCGCCTCCCTCAGGCAGCCATTGGTCTCGCTCCCGCGTCGAGGAGCAGGACAAACTTATAAACGTTATAAATATGTCAATTTAAGGAGATAAAGAGGTGTCTTCTCTGGCGAAGACAGAGCCTTTACTGCCACCTCAGTGCGTGGAGGGAGACTAAAGTGTTTATTCTACGTCTTTGATCAACCATCAATTAACCCAGACCCTCATTAAGCCCTATTTGCATATTAACATTGACACGTCTGAGGATGCAAATGGCTTCCATGTGTGCCATGGCTCATATGGAATCCCACCTATAAGATGTGATTGTTCCATTCCATTGGGGAGGGCCAAAAAGAGTATTAAAGGGGGATTTCAAGGTGAAAATATTGAAGGGGAAAACACTTCTTGTTAGGGATTAGTAAATTACTGTGTCTCTCCTCCTCCCCTAAAGGGATGACTTTAAGTGAGTTTTGTGCCTCCAGTTTCACTGGAGCAGACCTAGAAATGTTAATTTTATATATATATAATGAGAAATAGAACTCTGTTACTATGCTTTTTGTCCCAGCACACATTAACGCTCCATAGTTGGTGGTGAAGCAGTGTTTTTCTGTAAGAAAAATGTACAATTTCAGAACCAGTGGGGAAAATAATCTATATCATTTAGCTGGAAATATTTGGGAAATAATGAGAGATGAGACTGTCTCAGCAGGGAAAAACAAAATGACAGCTTTTGAGACATCTTTGCATGTCGTCCTGTTTTTCATATCACGTGTATCTTGCAGACACCAATCCGCTCCTAATACAAATTTGAAGTAGAGATGCTAAAGATTGTAAAAATGCTCAAGACATTCTAGTTTTTCAGTCTATCGTCCACCTTTCTTCTTACATTGCAGAATGGGGTAAAATGAGGATGAAAAGGCAGAAAATAAAGGGAAAAAGGAGGAGAAGATGTGTCAGGATGTCTCCGAATACAAGTCCCTGCAAGATAAACACAGGGAGAGAACATCTCCATGTGGTGAAACAATTTAATATTGGGGATGGGGTTATTGCAGCAAATTTCCATTGTTGGTAAAGTGACGCCCGTCTTTGAATGAGGTGGTTATTGCTAAAAAAAATGAAGAGGAAGATATAAAAACTCCTTATGGACATTACCCGCTGACTTTTATCTCTGTGCTTCAGGGAAACATTATGATAAGTGCAATAAAGCTACCCCAAATTACATTCTTTTATTATCTCGCTGGTCATAAACATTAAAACCCTTAATGGGATTTATTCCTTTTGCACTGAGCACCCCGCAGCCCCTGGCACAGAAGGCTCTGCTCCAGCTGCTTCAGGGATGGGCAACAAAGGGAAAGGCTGGAGAGCTCAGGAAGGACAGAAAACCCTGAAAGGGAAGGAGGAGCCCTATTTGGGAATGGGATTTGGGAGGATTTTGGGTTTGTTGCGACCTAGGAGAACAATTTGGGATCAGCAGAGCTGCAAAGCCAAGCAGCAGCTGCTGCAGGGCAGTGGTTTCTTTCTCCCTTTCGTGCTGCTGCGGCTGTTCCAAGCTTTCACGATCTCCAGGATGTTCCCCTTCCCAAACCCACGCTGTTTTATAGCCCACATCTGCAGGTTTTGCCTTCTGCAAACTGCAGGATCATCATCCCCTGCTTCCCTGCTGTGCCAGGACTCCCTGTGACCGGAGGGAGTTGGGTCAGCCCCACAGGAGATGGGGTGTGGAAACCTCTGTCTTTGTAAAGCCAGGGCTGGTCAGAGGGTTTGGAGAGCTCTGCTCTGGAAAATCTGTGTGGTTTTAGAGAGAAACAGAAATGCAGAGAGCCTTTTACTCGATGTTTCAATTTCAAATTCACTTTATTCAATGAGTCTGACATCTTGCAGCCACGCAGGGCTGAGGACCCTGCACACAGAGCCAGAAACAGCCCCAGCAGCACGGCCCTGCCAGGACCTGCTGCTGCTCCTGTGGCTCTCCTGTCACTCAGCCAATGGCTCAGGGGTAGGAGGAGGTGACTTGGACCCTTGGGATTGCTCTGGAGGCCAGGCCACCCGTGGGAAGTGGCAGTGGCAGCCACCAAGTGCAGCAGAACCCCCTCACTGTGGTTTGGGGGGGGGGGGCTGGAATCCCACTGTGTGTGTGTAAATACGAGATATAATTCATGTATATCCAACATACACCTTCCTCCCCTGTCCACTGCTGTGCCTTCACAGCCTGCAAGGCAGAAAACCCCCTCACAACTCCCCAGACTCCACATGGAATTCGCATCAAAGGAGCGGGAAGCAGATGGATGTTGGGAAGGCAGCCCAGGTGCTGGGATTAACATGCAGCAGGTTTGCAGCAAGGCACCTGCCCCTGCTCCAACCCTTCCAAGAGGCAAAGGCCACACGTAATCAAATTAATATCGAGCTGGGCAGCTTGTCCTTGTAAGACAGGGCTGGAGATTTCCTGGGAACAGATGAGAGGAAGAAAGGGCAGGTCCAAATCCAGTTTACAAGGACTGCCACCGAGCTTGGAGCACGGCCAGCAGAGCTAATGAGTTCTCAGCATGGACGTGTCCCAGAGTTTATTTCCTACCATCTGGAAAATGCCTGCCCTTCCACTGGGATTTGGGATGATTCAGGCAGGAGAAGGGATTATTAAAACCTCGGGATCACACTTGTCCTCCTTCCCTGTCTCCCCCCACCCCATCTGTTTGGCTTGGCAGAGCAGGGAGCGGCTCACTGGAAGCTCTGGGATGAGACGGCTCCTTGAAGACCCTTCTCCATGAGGGATGGAGTGAAATGATTGTGCATTTTGGGCTGGAGACAGATTGGTCCTGAACGGGGCCGTTACAAAAAAGGAGCAGAAACAAAACGCCTCGGTGGTGACAGGAATTTTGATGGACCCACAAAATAGCTGGGGTGGTGGGAAATGTCACCCCAGACCTCCTCCTTCCAGTGCCACATCCCTGGATGAGCACAGCACGTCCAGCCAAGGGGATCACCCACAGCATGTTCTCCTTTCTCAGCAGAAAGGAGGAAAAATTGAGCTTTTTCCTCCAGAAAGTGCACTCTGACAGCCGAGCAAGGCCATCCCCAGAGGGGCTGACAGCCGTCTGTCCATCTTCCTCCAGGATCCATGCTGCTTTTTACACCTGGCCCATGATTTGTGCACTTCCCTCTGCCTTGTCAACCCTCTCTGCTGTCAGTTTAACTCCAGCTTCTCCGGGATCCCAACTGGCACCATTTCCTGGCAGGGTTTGGTGTTCCCACCTCCAGAATGTTGCCCTGCCCCTGGTTTGCTTAATTTGGTGCTCATCTGTTTCTCCTGGACAGCAAGGTTGGCCAGGAATGCTGGAGGAGCCATTCCCTGGCAGCTGTCCTTTCCCTCTGTGGAAAGGGGTCACATCTGAGGGTGCTGCACAGAGCTGTGGGCGTTGGTTTTGTGCTGGGTGGGGGGTTTGGTGGTAATGAATGTATTTTAAGGGGTCAGAGGGAAATCCCTCGTGTGTGCAGTGGGATGGCTCCAACCCAGTGACAGCCCCACAGGATCATGGAATCCCAAAGGCTGGAAAAGCTCTCTAAGATCACTGAGTCTAACCATTCCTGGGTCAATGAAGTTCAGCGGTTTGGGATAGACTCGGTCCCAAATTATGTCTGAAAGAGCCCTCACTGCTCTCAGTTTCTCAAGCTAAAAGTTTAAAGTGGATGGAGCAGCCCAGGCAGGTAAGAAGTGACTCCAGCTGTGCTAATGAAGGAAAACTCATTAATCTGTTGTTACCTCATTGGCTGAGGGGGCACAGATGGGTGAGATGTTTCCCCAAATATTTTAAATTTCAAACAGTGCTTGGCCGTGGTGTGAAATGTTCCCCAAATTCTCCTGGCTCTGGAACAGCAAACACTGGACGACCATTAAAAATAACCCCAAACCCCAGAGCTGAAGCTGTAAATCAGCAGTTACTGCCCTCATAAAACCTCCCCACTATTGACAGGGGGAGCACTTCACACTTCCGAGTGTTAATGGCAAACACTGGCCTTAAATACATTGATTTACCGTTCAATTATAAAAACAATCAGCTCCCCAATACGCACCACGTGCAAAGCAGATTTATGGGCAGCCCTTTGCACTTGTGAAAGCCCCACACAAATTCACTCAGCAACTCACCAAGAAGCTCCAGGCAATGAAAGGACCCAGCTGGATGTGGGGGAGGAGGAAACTCCAAATGCTCCTGAGTTGGGAGAGAAGTGAGGCAGAAAGCAGGCAACTTAAATCCCATTAAACTCAGCTTTACAGCTCCAGCTTTCATGGCGGTGGGGCAGAGGTGGGAGTTTATTTGACACCTTCCCTTCAGCTTCTTCCCAGAGCTGTTTTCCTGGGATTCCTGCAAGCTCCTTAAATCAGTTCCCTGCAGCCGATGGCTTGGGTTTATCCATTTCCCCTTGATCTTCTTGTGTTTCTTGCTGAACCTTCCCCAGATTTTCCCCGGGGGAGTTGGTGGCAGGAATGTCCATGTCCCATCAGAGGTGGCTGCCTGGAGGGAGGAGAAG
>NW_008236807.1:813517-815033 GCF_000691975.1 Corvus brachyrhynchos
CTCCTGGGGCTCCAGCCCCTTCCCAGCTCCGTTCCCTGCCCTGGACATGCTCCAGCCCTCAAGGTCTCTCCTGTCAGGAGGGACCCAAAGCTGCCCCCAGGATTCCAGGGGGTCCCTCAGCAGGGCCAGCACAGGGGACAGTCCCTGCCCTGGGGCCTTCCTGGGCCCGGTTCTCTCTCTCCTTAGTCCTGGTTCTGCTCAGCTCAGGCTCAGCCTCCCTGTGCCTGTCAGAGCCCAGCGATGGAGAGGGGACTAAGCCAGGAGCAAGAGCAGCAGCATGGAAAGACAGAGGCATGGAAAATAACCATAATATTAATTAAAGTCACCACAGGCCTTTGGAAGTGCTCAGCACCGGGGGCAGGATTCCGACTGCTTTGTGCTTTCCTCTCCTTTTCCCAGCCCTGCTTTCTCCTCTCCGACAGTGGCTGGGTGCCACGGGATGAGCTGAGGCAGCCCAAGGAGGGATCTGTCTGTGCCAAACACATTTCATGCTGCAACTCAGCAGAGGAAATTACAAACACTGAAGTCCAAGGCCTGAGCAGTCCAATTTTCTCCCCTGATTGCCACTGTGCCTCAGCTTAACAGAGTAAATAATGAACACCGATGCAATGAACTTCCTGATAAATATCTCCTGATGAATTTCTCACAGGTCATCCAAAAGCAAATTTAATGATTACATGCTGGCCGCAGCCACCGAGGTTTTTTGTTCCTGGCTCGGTGGTTAGGTCCAATCAGCAAAGGAAGGAATGGAAAATAAAGTGAAATGCCTCATTTCTGAGCACGCTCCCTGTTCAGTGCAAAAGCTGAAATTTGAACTGCAGGGCACGGGCAGCTCCAGCTCAGATTAGGATGGGAATAGTGGAAGGCCCTGCAATGAAAGGAATGAAAGAACAGGGCCAGTCCACCAGGGACCGTGGCCTGGAGAGCAACATTTGACTTCCCTGGATCTCAGCTTTCTTTGGAGTTTATCATGTTTGGAGCACAGAGTCCCCAGGGCCCAACATCCCCTGCTCTGCATTCATAGCCTTGCCCCGGGCTCGGGATGCTCCTGGGATGTAACTGATGTGGGTCACTGGATATTTAAAGTGTGGTAGGATGAATCCTTGGCTAATAAATTCCTGAAATTAGAGCTCAGGCAGCTTTGCGGCCAAGGTCTGCGGTGGTGAGCACGGCTTGCATATCACAGGATGTTCCACTGTGGGAAGGAATCCCAAAGCCTCAGGATCAGTGTGCAAGTGGCCTCAGCTCCGTAAAACGACTCCTTTTCCCTGCGAACAGAGCTCCCTGCTCATCTGTGAGCAACAGAACCGACATTGCTGCAGTGCTGGCTTCCTCCTGGCACCTCTTCCCTGCTCGCTGTCTGAGCGCCCTCCCCTTCACTGCCATCACCACATCCAGAATGAGATTTGCAATTGTGATTCATGCTAATAAAATAAAACTGCTGCAATAAAAGACAAAGGGAGAGCCTCAGTGGAGAGGCTCCTCAGCAAACCTCTCCAGCCGGAGCTGTCTGGGC
>NW_008236807.1:815101-815633 GCF_000691975.1 Corvus brachyrhynchos
GTCCATCCATCCATCCATCCATCCATCCATCCATCCATCCATCCATCCATCCATCTCTATCCTATCTATGCACATCCAATATATGAATTTATATCTTCCAGGCAGGTTTGTATCATCCTTAATCAAGAGGATAAGAAGAGGGAAGGAAACCTCAGGAGAGGATGTGTTGGAGGCTGACACTCAAACTACGAAGGGAACCAGAGCAATTTGCTTTTCCTTCCACCTTTCCTATTGTGTCTGGTGCAGGCTTTGAAATTGTGGGATAATTAAAACCCGGTAAAGATTATGAGGCTGTAAAAAGGAAATTGTGAAACCCTCATGAACTTTTACAGCCCCCATGAAAACGTTTTAGCCTTGCGGTCTGGAGAAGTATTTCCTTGTCTGTTTAAGCACTAAAGGAGCACTTCCATGGAATGATTCCTGGCACAGCTGCCAGCATTTCATGGGGATTTACAGAACAGAACCTCCAGGCTTTGTCTGTGAACTGTTGTGTCCTGCAGGGTCAGGTCAGGACAGCAAAACGATTTGTAGG
>NW_008236807.1:816060-836436 GCF_000691975.1 Corvus brachyrhynchos
TCCCCGGCGGCAGCACCAGAGCATCCCCTGGACTCTCTCCAGCAGCTCCAGGTCCTGCTGCTGTTGGCTCCAGCCCTGGATGCAGAACTGGAGATGTTCTGTGCTCCTGTCCCAGAGTGAGGACTGGGTCCCTCCTGCAGGGCAGATTTGGGGTACATCGTGCTCTGTGCAGCTCAGGTCGAAGATAAAGGAGGTTCCTGGGATATTTGCACCATTTCCAACACCCTCCTGTGGTTTTTTCCCTTTGGGAAACCATGTCCCACTGCAAACGTGTTACAAATGCCCTGTGGGGCTGAGTTCCACAGGCTGGGACGGAGAAATAGGAACCAGACAACAAGAAAGGAAAAGTCAATACTGGGAAGGCAGAAAAGTTTCCCGAGGGCTGGTGCTTTCAGGAGCCTTGAGCTTCTGTTCCATCCCTAAGAGCTGCTAAATCCAGGACAGCCAGAGCCTGATAAATCTGGACAGGATCACGAGGACACCTGAGCACCAACGAGGGACTGTGGGACTTGGCCCAAACCCAAAAAGGTGGTGGCTCCTCTGTGGAGAGGACTCCAGACACCTGGTGACCAAATGTGCCCTCAGGGGACATGGCAACACCTCGGGAGCCTCTGGTGGGTCAGAGCCACCTTCTTCTTCAACCCCCTTAGGATTGGCCCCCTAAATGTGGCTCCAGATGGATGCTGAGGAGGCTGTGTGGACACGGTGAGGCGATTGTCTGAGGAGTTATTTACTCCCAACCACAACAGCTTGTCTCTACCCACAGCCCAGCTCAGTAAACAAAAAATGTTCCCAAAATCTCTCCCCCACACCCACTCCATCTCCTGTCAGTGAGGGAGGATTTGAAACAAACACCAACACTCAGGCCAGAGCCTTTGCAAGGGGATCTTTTCCCTCCTATCCGATCTAAACCTTCCCTGGTGCAACTTGAGGAGGTTTCCTGTTGCTTAGGGGAGAACAGACCAAATCCCACCTGGCTACAACCTCTTGTACGGGAGTTGTAGAGAGTGAGAAGGTTCCCCCTGAGCCTCCTTTTCTCCAGGCTGAGCAACTCTCCGAGATAAACAACCCAATGTCTGTGCTTCACAATCTCAACAGCCATGGTGTGCTACACTTTCGGTGGGAGGAAAACACGGTTCGTTCCAAAACCTCCTTCCCAGGAAAAAATACTCAGCAAGGACTCTTGGATGAGGATTCTTTCTTGCAACATCTTCTTGGAATCCTGGAATTAAGGTTGGAAAAGACCTCTAAGATCATTGAGTCCAATGTTCTTGTGATGTGGAGAGGAAGCTGGAGCAGGGAATGTCAGTGTGGGGCTGGAATGAGGTGCTCGGGGTCTGGATTCCCACATTCCACACGCTGCTCCTGCCTTTCTCCACGGTGTGATCCCTGGAATACCCAGGGAATATTTACTTCCCTCGTGAAGGTTTGGAGGGGACTGAGTCCGAGCACTTGAGGAGAGACACCAGTTAATTTTAAGCTCCAATTACCTCAGTTGCTAAAGCTTCTCCTTCCTCTCCACCTGCTGCAGGTGAGTCCCTGAGTCACTGCTGCTCTGTTCACACCTTGTGGGGCTGTGATGGACGACATGAGGGGCAGCTCGGGGAAAAATACTTAAAATAATTTATTTTAGAAGCAAAAATACTCCCAAAGATGAGATTTTCCTGATTTTATCCAATGTGTCCTGGCCCCCACCAGCACAGCTGCTGGGTGGGTGGGAAATGTGGACTGCAAAGCTTGAGATCAGCAAAGCAGAGCCTCAGATTAGGAAGAAATTGAAGTCAAAGGGAATAAAACCCAACCTGATGTTAGCCCACAGCCACCCAGTCTGAATTCAGAGCTCCTCACACATCACTCCTGCACCTCAAAGGGTCTGAAATGGGGTTTCCATGTACCAAGCAGCTGCTTTTCCCTTTTCCAGAGGCTGGGTAGGGAATATCCAGGATTGCAGGAGCTGCACCGCAGCACTTCTCAATGTCTGAGCAGGTGAGCACAGATCTGTGATCCCAGGAACATCCCATCACCATCCCTCACGGAATCCTCCACCCTCCTACAAACCCATCAGGAAAAGGGAGGAACTCCTGCAGTTAACGGCCAATATTGACATGAGAGAAATCGGGATTAGGAATAAAATAAGGAAAAAACCCCAGAAAAAGGTTCCTAACAATGACAAGTGATGGGCTCTGCTTTTCACATGCATGTTGAGAAGCCTCTTGAGTTGGTCTGTGGCAGGTGAGGGTTGGACTGAATGACTCAGAAAATCATTCCCCACTGATGGAGCCTTGGAGAACATTGAATTTGGCCCTGGAAAGGAATCTTTTAAACATCTCAGGAATGACACTTCTTAAAAACAGCCAGCCAAACCACCAGAGCCTTGAAACATCCTTTAATTCTGCAATTTCAAGGTTGACACACAAAGCACCTACAGCTCAGAGAGAACCTTTTTCAGCACAGGAAACCCAGCTGGGTCCCCAATTTTCTTGGCAAATACAAGTGCGGTGTATTCTGATTTTGGAGGAACAAGGAACCTTTTGCCAGGTGGATTTACAGAGTCAAGGCAGGGCAGAAATGGTGCTCTGGATTTGGGATCTGCCCTCCTGCCCTTGCTGATCATTGGTGCTGAGCTACACAACCCCTGCCCGTCCTTCCAGTGCATCAAGTGACAGACACAAAATCTCTTCTGAGCTGGGGGGGACTCAAAGATAATATTCAGAACAAGAGAATGAAGTTTTTTGTTATTTTATATTGGCAATTCTCTCCTTCATCCACGCAGCGCTGCGGGAGCCGGCGCCAGATGGCTCCGGGATAATGAAAGAGGAGAGGTGGAAACAAATGGTCCCGTGTTACCTCCCACGTGGAGAACTGGCTGATCAGCACCTGAAGGGATAAACAACTCCATCCTTCAGCAGTGGAAACAGCAGAAAACTTCACGTGGCTACAACTTGGAGAGAGCACTGGCAGAGCTCTCCAAAAAACATCTCAAAATCATCAAGATCCCCCCGTGTGACCAACAGGTCTGGGCTTGACTGGCAGGGTGCTGATTATTCAGTGTGGTCTGAACCTCCGAGACCCAATTTTCCCTTTTCCCACCCCACAGCTCCCTTTGCATCTCGAGGCGAAGCAGCAGCAACAGAGCAAAGCCGAATATCCCGCCCCAAACCCCAGTGGGACGCCGTTCCTGCTGTGGAATCGCTTCGGGGAGAACATGAAGGAAGCATTACGTGGATACACACTGAAACCACCCCAACCCCAAATCTCAAATGGCATTTCCCTCCTCACCACAATGCCCAAAAGATTTGCGCTTTTGCCTTTGATTAAAACAAAACAAAACCCAAAAAAACCCTCCAACCAAACAAAAAAGAAACCAACAAAAAATAAAAAAAACCCCAAAACCCTAAAAAACCCAAAGCAAACCAAAGAAAACCAACATAAACCCCCTCCCAAAACCGCAAAAAACCCGAAAACAAATAAACAAAAAACCCCCAAACAAAACAAAACGAAACAAAACCAAACAACACGAAAACCCAAACAAAAACACTTGGAGGTGCCACCCGCCAGCCCCACGTGAGCTGGGTGGCAGAGGAGGTCACACAGTGGTGATCTTCTTGTCCTTGGTGGCCTGTTTGATGGCAGCCTGCTCACAGATGATCTCCTTGAGCCGCTGCAGCCTCATGTTCTGCGTGGTTTGGTCCCCCACGCCCGTCTGGCTGCGGTGCAGCAGGTTCAGGGCGTAGATGTATTCCAGCTCCGTGTACTTCACGCCCTGGTCCACCACCAGGGTCAGCAGCTCATCTGCTGTGTTGGTAGAGCATCTCGTAGTACTGCCTGGAAAGAGAAAAAAAAACCTGGGTAATTGTGCTGCTGGATGGTCCAGACCTTTATTTTTGCAGAATTCCAAAAGTTGTTGCTTTTATTCAGCAGTGCCACGAGCAGAGAAAGCTGAACAAAGCCTGGACATCCTCCTACTGAACATCATCCTAAAATCCCACAATGATTCGGGTTGGAAGGGACCTTAAAGCCCATCCAGTGCCACCCCTGCCATGGGCAGGGACACCTCCCACTGTCCCAGGCTGCTCCAAGCACCAATATCCAGCCCAGCCTTGGACACTTCTAGGGATCCAGGGGCAGCCACAGCTGCTCTGGGAATTCCCACCCAGCCAGGAATTCCTTCCCACGATTCCCCCACCCCAATCTCCCCTTTCCCAGTGGGAAGCCATTCCCTGGCTCCTGTCCCTCCTGCCCTTGGCCCCAGTCCCTCTGCAGCTCTCCTGGAGCCCCTTGAGGCCCTGCAAGGGGCTCTCAGCTCTCCCTGGAGCCTTCTCCTCTCCAGGTGAGTGATACCAAATCTCTCAACCTTCAGGAGACTCAGGGAAGGAGAACTGAAAGGATCCCGGTGTGGCTGCAGGCACCACAGGACAGCAAGGATTTGTTTCAGCCAAATATTCAGCATTTTTTTGGCTGAGGAGCAAAGCAGGGAGGGGCTGGAGCAGCTGAGATGAGGTCCCTGCATGACTCCTCCAGCTTCTGCAGGACAACAAGGGCAGGTGGAACAAATAATTTCAGACTCAGGAGCAGGGGCTCCATGAAAAGTTCTCACCTCCCTCCCTTCCTGTCCTCCTTGAATGCATTAAAACAGCGACCAGGGCAAGCATGGCAAAGCTGAATACTGAATTCCTCTTTGAGACTCTCAGGGGTGGCTGTGCCTTTGCAGAGAGCACCCAACACTGCCAGACTGCAAATCACAGCAGTGGCTGCAGCTTTGGAGGCTCTCAGACCTCACCTGCCGAGCTCTGGGCCTTCAGAGCTCTGCATTTTCAGCTCCTGTGCCCAGAGACTGGGCCCAAACAGCTGCTGATGGAGCCAGGTGAGATGGAGGAAAGGCAGCTGGATGGAGAATGAGGGCTCCAAAATCAGGGATTTTTGGAAAGGCGGGGGCAGCTGGGGGGGGTCGGGCTCTGCTCCCAGGGAACAGGGACAGGACAAGGGGAAATGGCCTCAGGCTGGGCCAGGGGAGGCTTAGGTTGGATAGTAAAGGAAATTTCTTCCCCGAAGGGTTTTCCAGCCCTGGCACAGCTGCCCAGGCAGGGGTGGAGTCCCCATCCCTGGAAGTGTTCCAAAGGCATTGGAACTGGCACTGGGATGAGGTTCAGTGGTGACCATGGTGGTTTGGGTTGGAAGGGACCTTAAAGTCCATCCACCCTGCTTTGATCCCTTCTCTTCTCCCCCCAGATATCCCTTGCTGAGCCCTGGAAGCTCTTCCTGCTCAGGCTGAGGATCTGGGAAGGGTACACATCAGCTTCCCTGTGCTCGGCTGTGCCCACGTTAAAGCCAAAAGAAAGCCTGGGAAGCTAAATTTCCTCTTTGGATAGGAATGCCAATCCCATATAATTATTTATTAACCTGTTTGTCAGATGATAGACGGAGCTGTTGATGATGATTAATTCCTTTCCTCAGTTTTAAACCTCAACTTTACAAACACAAAGCAGTTTCCCGGCGTTCCACGGAGCACATTCCCCTCACCTGTCCTCCGTTTATTTATTCCCTCCACCCTTTACACCTCGCTTTCCTCAGCCTCCTCTTGATAATCAGAAGAGGGTTTATAATGGCAGGGCCAAACACACTCGTGAAAGGAAAATGAAGAGCCTTAAATAAAAAATCACAGAACAAGAGGCTCATCCCACTGCCTCTTTCATATTTCATTATTTGATAACATCAGAGGCTGAGTCCATCAGAGCTGCTCGGGCGAAGGCAAACAGGAGAGCGTCTGATCAATATTTATTAATACTTTCAAAGACAAGGAAGGCAAAGTTGAGCAGACTCTGGAATGGAGTGAATAATTACTCATGCAAATCGGGCTTGGCCGCAGGCGCTGCCACGCCGGAGCGGCAGGTTTTTAATTGCACCCAATTAAAAATGCACACCTTGTGCTCCTTCCCTGCTGCCTTGCTTGCTCCCCTTTTTATTTCAGAGGAAATTTTTAATTAGAAAATAATCTGATCCTGAAAAGAGCGACAGATGAATCCTGTGTTTGTGAGGTGCAGGATTCGTCAGTCAGCCCAGATTTAGGACAGGTGAGGAAGGAGCTGTGAGGAAAAGCTGGGGCTGTGCTGCTGAGCTTGGCCAGGGATCAGGTTGCGCAGCTTTAGTCCTTGTTCCCTCCTTTAAGGAGCTCTGGCACCTTGGGAAGGCTGTGGAGCAAAACTTCCCTGCCCCTGGGTCCCTGGAAGTGTCCAAGGCCAGGCTGAACGGGGCTTGGAGCAGCCTGGGATGGTGGAAGGTGTCCCTGCCCATGGCCAGTGGATGACTTTGGAGGTCCCTTCCAACCCAACCCATTCCAGGGCTGTGGGAATGCAGCTGATGGGAACAAAGTGTTCCAGGGACTCATCCCAACAGGGAAATCCTTTTATTTCCGTGTTTATTCACACAGTCATCACTTATTTGTGTTCTGCTGAAAAGCACCAGTGGGATTTGTTGAGCTGATCTGATCGGAGAGGCTTTATACACAAAAACATGGAACAGGTTCTTAGGGAGTGTCTCTCCCGAGTTCCTACGGAATAACAGCTGCTCTTTACGAGGGGAGGAAGCATTAATCTGCTCCAAGCCTTCAGCTCTTCAGGATGGTAAAAGAACTTCTCCACTGGCATCCAGCTCCGGTGTCGATGGCAGTATTTTGGGGAATGAGGAGTGAAGGACTGCCTGAGGTATCCCAAATCATTAATATCCTGCTCATAGAGGATAATTAGCTAATTTTGATGGTTTGGACGACAAGGACTTGTTAATTTTTAAAAAATAAAATCCATTTTTCATATGATGAACTCACATCTCAACCAAGACACCCGGGGCCTGTTCCGCTGACCACTGGCAACGGGACTGAGTGCAAAGTTGCCTTGAGTTTTTTTTGGCATTTTTTAGGACAAACCTGAGAACAAAGAATACAAAACTGAACTCTCCCTGCTCCCTTTACCCATCTGGAATTGCCCCTGGAAGGTCCACCATGACACGAAGAACAGCTCTGTGCTAAGAGCAGATAGGGAAGGTTAAATATCCCTTTAATGGGATGGAAATGGTTCCCAGCTGCAGGAAAAAAACATCCTGTGGGCCAACCAAAAGTGCAGAAGCCACCTGACCCCCAAACCAGTTTGTTTTGTTGGGTTTTAAGCAGCACTTTTAAAAGAAAACAGCAAATTGCCAACAACGAACCCATTTCACAAGGAGGCATTTTGAGCTTGTATATAGAGAGAGATCCACATTTAAAAAATGGTCTCTTGAACTCTGTTCTTGCAGAAAGAGAATAAAAATTAAGAAGCTTTCTCATTTAGGGGAAAAAAAAATCTCGGGAAAGGCAATGAGGATCTGTTCTTGCGGAAGAGAATAAAAATTAAGAAGCTTTCTCATTTAGGGGAAAAAAAAAATCTCGGGAAAGGCAATGAGGATGAGCCCAGCTCCTCTGAGGGCTGTTAATACCATTCTCCATTTAAATGCTAATGTTCACCTATAACCCAAAAAAAAAAACCAAAAGAAGTTTTCAAAAGGTGGTCAGGTGAATTCCAAATGAAATTCTGATTTCCCTGAGAACGACTTGATGTCTTCTTCAGAGGAGGACCTTGGGTGTGATGTTTCAGAATAAAGGATCTCACTTTAATTATCCCTTCCTGCTCTGCCTTAGTGCCGGCAGGAATGGATTCACCGGGCAGGAATTCCAGTCTGGGGGCTGAATTAGCCAAAGGGAACAACAAAAAAAGGAGAGATTGAAATCCTGTCCCTTATCTCCCTCTCCTCTGGGGGATTAGGGAGGCGCTTTGGCAGCACCCGGAATTGCTGCTCTAATGGGAAAGTCCCAAAGGTTAAGTAGGAAGCTCTTACAGGGAATCGGGATAAAAACTAAATGAGGGGAGAGGGAGATGGGATAGAAGGAAGATTTTATGATGAGGGTGGGGAGGGGCTGGGAGAGAATTCCCAGAGAAGCTGTGGCTGTCCCTGGATCCCTGGAAGTGTCCAAGGCCAGGTTGGAGCAACCTGGGATAGTGGAAGGTGTCCCTGCCCATGGCAGGGGTGGATTTCCATGATCTTTAAGGTCCCTTCCAACCCAAATCCTTTGATTTTATGGAAAACCACCAGATAGGACAAGCAAGAAGTTGAAGATGATAAAAAAGACCGAAGCTGTGATTATAAAATCACTCAATTTTGATATTTGCAGATCATGGTGGAACAATGACATTTAAACAGAGAGGGGACAAGAGTGAGTGCAAAAAAACCGGAAAACACAGCAAGAAATGAGGTAACTTCAGTCAAATAAGGCAGAATAAATGGATTTTCAGGCCTGGCTTGACCAAGAAGAAAATCCCATGGGGCATTTTTCCCTTTGGAGTCATTAGAGGTGGGAATTGGGGAAGAGCTGAGAACGGTTACAGGAGCTGGGGCAGGAGAGCCGAGCTCCGGCCAGCAGGAGTTTGTGAAGGTAATTTTGAAAGTTCAGAACACCGAAGGAAAATCCAGGTAAAGCAGCAATTACTGTAATTTCTGCGCCTCGTGAAGACTGCAGGGATGTTTGCACACATGTGTCAGTGAGCAGCATTTTAAACCAAAAATCTGCAAATATGGGAGGGAGCTGCTTGTTCCATCTCCAGAGCTTCTGACAACAAGATGGAAAACAGGGATGGGACAGCTGCATCTCAGCTTTTCATGGAATCACAGATGGGTTGCAAAGGACCTCAAAGATCATAGAATTCCAACCCCCTGCCATGGGCAGGGACACCTCCCACTATCCCAGGCTGCTCCAAGAAACCTGGGACAACGCAAGCCTGGCCTGGGACACTTCCAGGGATGGATCCAGTTCCACTCTCCAACCACTGCTCATCCTAAGTTGCAGCTACAACCCTAAAATAAGGGAATACCATCACCCTCGGGACACCATTCCACGGGGTCACTTGGTCAGGTTTCTTCCTTGATTTTCAGTTAACCTGGAGCAGTTCTGGGGACAGCACCAAGAATGCTCCTTCTGTGCCTCCAGAAGAACCCAAAGTGCTTTAGAGGAGTTCACATCAGAGATGGTTTTGCTGTTCTGGTCAACCTCAGCTCCTCTCAGATGCCACACCAAGACCTGGACACTTCTCCTGTCTGCCTGGAGTGAGGAAGAAGCCCCTACATGATTCCATGGACTGAAAAAAAACCCAAAAGCAGGCAAAAAATGTTCCTATCACTGTGATCTCCATCGTCTCTGTGCTCATCCATAGCCCTTTGGAAGCAGCTGCCCCATCACCACACGGGGCAGAATTTGGGGCAGGAGGCACACGTGGGTCTGGGGCTGTGCTACCACAAGAACATAAAAAAACCCCACTTAAAAACCTAAAATGTGCAAACTTCCAAGGTGGGAAATGGTTTGGGAAAGAAAACAAAGCATGAGAGGAGGAAATCAAAGTGAATTTGGAGTGCAGTGGTGCTTTACACCCCTGCAAATCACAGCCCTTAATAACCAGCCAAGGGATGGAAGGATAATATTGGCTGGTTCTTTGTAAAGCTGGAAGAATAATTAAAATTAAGTCATTTATCCAAGGCAGGAAAAAGTATCAGAGTTGGGAAGCCCTCACCCCTTGCTCAGCACCCACACAGGGCTCTGATCAGGTACAGAGCCAGGCAAGAAAAACAGTTGTATTTATTCAAAAGGGCACAAGTGCAACCTTCTAATTAGAGACAACCTCGTTAGAAATTCCAATTATTCTCCCTTTTAAAGTTTAAACCACAGAGACAGCGCAGGAAGCCCTACATACAAATCAGCTCACCTGGGGGTTTGCTTTTTATACAGATGACGGCAGTTTGGGATTAAACCCACCCCCAGCCAACACCTTTGGGTGCCACGTGCAGCTCTGTCACTGGGTTTGTCACCGCTGCAGAGCTTTTTGTCAAACACAGAAATCACCGCTGAAATGCAGAGCTCATTAGCAAAGGGAAGGGGAAGGGATGTGCAGAATGTCACCACCCTTCCCAAAGCTCTCTCCTGTTCTCCCTCCTCCTTTTTATCCTGATATTTATCCACGTTATCTATTCTTTCTTCATTAATATTTCCTTCTTGTTTCCTTTGCCCTTCCTCCCGGGGTTCATCACTTGGACAACGTTGCCCTGCTGGGAACATGAGCTCAAGCTGTGCCAGGGGAGGCTCAGGTGGGACATCAGCAGAAGCAGGAATTTCCTCATGGAAAGGGTTGGTGAACATTGGAATTGGTCTCCCAGGGAGGTCTGGAGTGCCCATCCCTGGAGGTGTCCAAGGATGTGGCACTCAGGGCTCTGGGCTGGTCACAAGGTGGGGATCGGGCACAGCTTGGATTCCATGACCTTGGAGGACTTTTCCAACCTCAACAACCCCAGGATTCTGTGAATGGGGATCTCTGAGCATCACCACATGCACGGAGCACTTACAACCCATCCCTGAACAACTCCAAGCCCCCTCCCAGCGTGCAGGGAGACACAGTAATTACACAGCTTTTCAAAGGAAGGATAAATCCATTAAGCCCCATTAAATAATTCTTCAAAAAACAATGTCTGAGCCACTCCTTGGAGCTCCGAACCGGCTGATCCTAATGAAAGATGGAAATTCTTGCTCTCCAAATGGAACTTTATAGGGTATTAAACAAGCACCCTCAGCACTTATCTAAATCTTTAATTAGTTCTATAATATACTGATGATATCAAGGCTAATTAAATTTATACAGATAAAGAGCAATGAAATTCTAGCCAAGTGAGCTGGAAAGTACATATTAAATAGTAAATTTAATGGCTCAGGAAGATAAATGCAATTTTATATAAAAAAATTAAATTCAATTTACATGTTGTATTAAAATTGATTTTGAGTGTGCAAATGATTGGAAAAAAATCTTTTTAATAGATCAGTAAAAGTGTTAATCTGGCCTGTTTAAATATCAGTTATTAATGCCAGCATTTGCAAACAAGCCACACACATTTGCATTTTACTGCATATAGTAAAAAAACCAAAAAATTATCTATACCATCTGCCAGTTTACAAGGAATATTAAAGGAATTTTTCCCCTTGCCTCATGCATAAATGAGAGGGAACGTGGGAATGAATGTAGCCTGAAAGAAGAGGGAGTCAGCACTTCCATGGAAAGTGCTGCAGAGACTGCTCCAGTCAGCAAAAAAACCCCACCATTTTCGCTCCCCTTTGGGATCAACAATTACTGTGGCAACACCCCGGCTTTATTTCGGATCAAGTGATGTGGAACTGGATGCGATCGGGGACGTGCTCAGTGGTGCCAGCTGAGCTTTGATAAACCAGCAGCGGTTGGGAGCTGCTGAGGGGTGAAGGACACAACGGGATGTGCCTGGTGGGGACAGAACAGTGAATGGGGCAGAAGCTCAAGTAGGGCCCTCAAGTCAGTGTCTGCCTGTAGTAGGTCATGGTTGGATCCAACAAGTCAATATCTGCCTGTAGTAAGTTGTGTTTGGGTTCAACAAGTCAGTGTCTGCCTGTGGTAAGTACGGTTGTGTTCCACACATCAACGTCTTCTTGTAGTAGGACATGGTCAGGTCCAACAAGTCAGTGTCTGCCTGTAGTAGTTGTGGTCAAGTCCAGTAGTAGGCTGTGGTCAGGTCCATCAACCCAGTGTTTGCCTGTAGTAGGCTGTGGTCAGGTTGTGGTCAGTAAGTCAATGTGTGCCTGTGATAAGTATGGTTTGGTTCCACAAGTCAATGTCTGCTTGTAGTACGCATGGTTGAGTCCAGTAAGTTAACGTAGTAGGTTGTGTTTGGGTTCCACAAGTCAGGGTCTGCCTGTAGTAGTTGTGGTCAGGTCCATTAAGTCTGTAGTAGGTGTGGTCAGGTCCAGTATTAGGCTGTGGTCAGGTCCATCAACCCAGTGTTTGCCTGTAGTAGGTTGTGGTCGGGTCCAGTAAGTCAATGTCTGCCTGTAGTAGGCTGTAGTTGGGTTTAACAAGTCAGTGTTTGCCTGTAGTAGGTTGTGACTGGGTTCCATCAACTCAATGTCTGCCTGTAGTAGGTTGTGACCAGGTCCACTAAGTCTTTAGTAGTTGTGGTCAGCTCCAGTATTAGCCTGTGGTCAGGTCCATCAAGCCAGTGTCTGCCTGTAGTAATTATGGTTGATTGCAACAAGTCAGTTTCTGTCTGTAGTAGGCTGTAGATTGGTTCCACAAATCAGTGTCTGCCTGTAGTAGTTGTGGTCAGGTCCATTAAGCCTGTAGTAGTTGTGGTTGGGTCCAATAAGTCAATGTCTGCCTGCTGTAGGTCACGGTCAGGTTCAACAAATCAATGTCAGCCTGCAATAGGTTGTGGTTGGGTTCCACAAGTCAGTGTATTCCTGTAGTAGGTCATGGCTGGGTCCATCAAGCCACTGTTTGCCTGTAGTAAATATGGTTGAGTCCAACAAGTCAATCTTTGCCTGTAGTAGGTTGTGGTCAGGTCCAAGAAGTCAATGTCTGTCTGTGGTGGGTTGTGGTTGAGTCCACCAACTCAGTGTGTGGAGTAGTTGTGGTCAGCTCCAGTATTAGGCTGTGGTCGGGTCCATCAAGTCAGTGTTCACCTGTAGTAATTATGGTTGATTCCAACAAATCAGTTTCTGTCTGTAGTAGGCTGTAGTTGGGTTTAATAAATCAATTTCTGTCTGGAGTAGGTTGTGCAGAGTCCATCAAGTCAATGTCTGCCTCTAGTAGGCTGGGGTTGGGTTCCACAACTCAGGAACCTGTAGTAGGCCATGGTTGGGTTCCACAACTCCGTGTTTCCCTGTTGTAGGTCGTGGTCAGGCCCTGGTGCTTCCCAGGAGCTTTGAACCCCTGGCTGGGGTCGCACAAACAGCCCCAAACTCTTGAAAACACCACTCCATGTTTTTTTTCTGGCCACCTTTGTTCATTTACTTTGAATGCTGTGGTGGCTTCCAAAATTAGGGAATGGAGAGTTTTTGTGGGCAAGCTGACACCAGATCAAATTTGTTGTAACTTTTTCTTGATCACATTGATGTTTTTCATGGAAGAGTTTATTTTTTAGGATTCTCTTGCATCATGGCCCTTTTTTTCTCTCCTGGTGCCTTGATCCAGCCTAGAAACTGCTGACATTGGGAAGGGACCTGCTGGGCACGGAGTTACCCAAACCAGGAGGAAACAAATCCTGCAGCAGCCTCCAACCCAACCCAGTGACCCATCACATCAGTGCCACCACCACCACGACCTCAAGGACATGACTGCCACCATCCAAGGAGAAGAAATGGGACACAAAGAAACCAGGATGGGTTCAAGGCCGAATTTTGAGATGTCCAGAAGTAGCGGACATCAACATGGAACTGTGGATCTCCTGGATGAGGGATTAAGAGCTTCAACCCTCTCCTCCTTGCTTTCTGTGCTGGCTGCTGGCCTGAGGAACATTTCATCCCAACTCCGCCAGTTCTCAGCACTTCTCCTGATGCTTGGAAACCTCCAGGTTTGAGGCCACAGGTTTTTATGGGCAGCTGCTGCTCATTTGCAGCATTTTTGGCTGAAATTGTTCTTCCCTCTCTATCATTCTGAGGGTAAAAGTCTTATTTAGAGGGACTGAAACCCACCACTCCTAAAAGAGCAGCTCCCACACTGCCGTATGCAGCACAGCTGCAGCCTCTTCTGGCCATTCCTGGTGGGTTTAGCTCCAATTATCCCAAATTTTTGAGCCAATAGAGCTTCACTACAGTATTTTTTTTGCCAGGCAGCACAGATCTGAGCATTTAAAATGAAAATATTATCAAGGCAATGTCAGTGCAGGGTGAGACCCACAGCTGTAGATGTGGTTTTTATCTCCACTCTCCGCTGCATGGAAAAAACAGGTTTTACTAGTGGAATACCTTGGAGTTGCATCCCTTTGCTCATCACTTTTTATGTGACTCCTTGGAAACAAAACCAGTCCCCACAGAGGGAGAAGAGAATCCCTGCACTGCTTCTGGACTGGTGGAGTAGATCAGAGCCATCAGAAGCACAGCAATTCTCTGAACTGCTTTTCATCTCCTTCCAGAAACGCACCTTCAACTGCACAAAACCTCCAAAGGACTCTGCTGGGAGAGCTGAACCTGGAGTTTTCTGTAGTCATTTATTAATTTATCGACCTCCCTCAATTCCCATTTGAGAATTTCCCGAGGCACTTTGGAGACACCTCGTCCAGAACTTCTCTGCTCTCTCAAAGGCTGCTTTGAGGGTGACAAGGATCAATGACCCCACCATGGTCCCCTCCAACCTTATCCATTCTGTGATTATGGGGCCAGAGGGAGGCTCCTTGTGTGCCCAACGGGATGGATCCAACCCAGCAACAGCCATCCCACAAAACCATGGAATCATGGAAACACTGAGGTTGGAAAAGCCCTTTAAGATCATGAGGTCCAACCATTCCCAGCACTGCCAAGGCCACCACTGACCATGTCCCCAAAGTGCCACAGCCACAGGGATTTAAATCCCTCCAGGGATGGGGACTCCAGCACTGCCCTGGGCAACCCTCTGTCTGAAGAGATTTTTCCTAATGCTGATGCTCGCTGAGTAACTTCCCAGATTCCAGCCCTGAACCCCCTCCAGGGACAAAAGGCATCTTTTCCTGATGATTCCCAAAATCTGCACATTTTCCATGAAGGAAATTTTCCATGAATTCATTTCCATGAATTCATTTTCCATGAATTTTCCTCAGCACCCCAGTTTTTACAGATGGCAGAAAAATTCACCCATTTCCCACGATGGGCTGGGCTTAGGAAAACAACCCGGGATCCGAAGGCACTGAATCCTACTAGAAAAGCCACGTTTTCCATCTTGCTTCTTCCCAATCCAAGCTGTTCCCCACCAAAGCATCAAACTTGTTCTTATTTGCACTTCTTCCCTTCTCCTCTTTGTTTTTCCCCACATGACAATGTGGAATCCGTGTCTGATCTACGACTTCTGTGCGCACTTGAGAGAGCCATTTCAGCTTTAGGTGTTAATGCACTTCTGTGTCGTGAGGTGCCAGCTGAATTTCAGAGCTCTTCTGTATTATTTGAGCTCCAATCTGGAACACGAATTATAAAATATGAGGGGGAGCTTTACAGCCTTCAGTAAAATTCGAGTAAGAGAAGATACATTGCACATAATTTCCTGAATATATCTAAATGTCGACATCACACGTGCGTGTATTCAATGCACCGCTTTGGGTGGAATTATTTAAATAGCTCCCTAAAAAATAAGAATTGAGGCATTTGGACTTTACCTGACCGTGTGGATTTCTCCTGGCTACGAGGCCCATGTTCATTACAGGACAGATTTAATTGCTCCGTCAGAGTTTGTGTGTTGATATTCGACATCTGATGTGCGAAAGTTCAGGGACGCCAATCAGGCACGGTGCAGATGCCACTCTGCAAAATGTTCTCAGACAGTCTCCATCTGTCAGATATGGTAATCCCTGCTCCCCATCAATAATTCACCTCCTTTACTCCATGTTTCCTGCATTTGAGTCGGAATTTTTAATGTCAGCCTCAGCAGAGGCTCCACCTTGGAAAGACGGCGTTGCCTGATCTGCATTCCCCGCTCATTCCTGCCCTGGAGCCTCTCGCCTTTGGCACTTCAAGAATCATCTCTCCGTTTATTTATTTATTTTTTTACTTCAAAAATCACAGCTCTCCTTTTGGGCCATCTCATCTCACTCGAGGGTGGAAGTCAGAGGGTAATTATGGCAATCACACCAAAATCCAACTCAGATGGACCACGCCTTTGCCGGCAAAGCTCCTGGGGAACACCGCGGGGGCGGCTGAATCCCCCAAATAAGATGTTACTGCACAGCTGAAGAGGGAGGAAAGGGGAGCGGGGGAGGGGAGAAGATGATGTGCAGCTGTTCCTCCATGGGTCAGAAAATGCTGAATGGCATCTCGTCCCCAGCTGACCCCATGGAGCCCATAAAACCTTGGTTACATCCCAAACTCTTTGCAGCCTTAAGTCCTTCAAGAGAATTAATTTAAAATGATGGAAAGCAACTTTTTACACAGTCCAGAGGTAGTGACAGGACAAAAAGGAAGTTTTAAGCTAAAAGAGGTGAGATTTAGATTTGATTTTAGGAGGAAAGGGTTTATTGTGAGGGTGGTGAGGCACTTGGAGCAACCTGGGATAGGGGAAAGTGTCCCTGACCATGGCAGGGGATGGGACTGGATGGGCTTTAGGGTCCCTTCCAACCCAAACCATTCCATGATTCTGTGATCCCAGAGCCAGGAGATGGCTGACTGGTGAGAACATTCCCTGGCATGAGGATAATTCCCCCCATAATCATCAATCCTTCAGCACCAGTGAGAAAGGAAGGTCCCCAGGTGCCCCCAGCAGCATCAGCTCCAGCTCTCAGCATTTCAAAGGTGGAAAAACCATCTTGGGACTTTCTTTGGCCAAGGAGAATAAACCCTGAAGATAGGATAGCTGGGAATTTTACAGATCCCACCACCTGGAACGACCAGCACATCCCTAGGCACAGGTCCTCAGCAGAAGGTGAAGGACGAAACTCCTGATTGCAGAATGAAGTTGGTAGAAATCCTTATTTAGGATTATTTAGGATTATTTAGATTCACCAGCTGAACATGGGGCTTTGCACCAGGACTCACCACTAGCCCTGAGTTCACCAAAACCTCCAAACCAGACCAAAAGTCAATGAATTAAAGAACTTGGTGATTAAGGAAATGGAGGAATGTATCTCAATCTACCTGAATTCAAGTGTCCAGTGCAACCATTTCACCACCAGGGTCACCACTAACTCATGTCCCCAGGTGCCACATCCACATGGTTTTGAACTCTCCCAGGGATGGGGACTCCACCACTGCCCTGGGCAGCTGTGCCAGTGCTTTGCAGCCCTTTCTGGGGGAAAAAAATGTTCCTAAATCTAATCTAAACCTCCCGTGAATGACTTAAAGAGCTGGAACCCTGCTGTTCCTGGGCTACATCTGCTGACATCCCTGCTCCACCCCAATGCTGTGGCATGGCTTGACCCTGTTGGTCCTCTCACTTCTGCTATTCCCATCCTTTCCTCAGTTTCCCTTTTCCCTCCTCTATCCCACCAGGAATTGGCCCTGGGCCATTGCTCCTCCTCCTCCTCCTCTCTTCTCTCACTTGGCAATCCCCGCTCCCAGACCTGGCCACGTCCTCACCGCCCCTTTGTGTCCCAACACTGACGTTTTCCTCCTGCCCAGCCGTTCCCTGCCCGCTCCCACCCCTTCCAAGGGAAACATTTCTGGTTCCAGGGTGCATCAGCAGGTCAGAAAGCTTCACTCCTGGCTTAATCTAATGAAGAGAGAGAGAGAGAGAGAGAGAGACCTGTGGCAGATTTGACTGCGGAGCCCAGAGAAGTGACAAGCAGTGACTCCAGCACCCTCACTCAGCCCTGCTATCAGTTATCCCCGAGCTGATAACGGGGTCTGAGGCACTGCAGGTCCTAATGAGATCTGACTGACAGGGCAAAGCAATCTGCTCCTTCAGGCCTCATCCGTGTCTCTCTGGCTGTGGGGCTCGTGCTGGGAAGATGCCGCCTCCTGTGAAAAAGGTAGGACATTTTCCTAATTGCTTCCACTTGCAGGTGGGAGCCAGGCAATAGAGATGCATCTCCAGCTGACAATCCAGTCTTTACCTTTCCCTCAGCTGCAGACAAATGCCTGGGATGGCTGCTCGTGACACACTGATGGGTCTTCCTCTTATTTTTTTTGTCATTTCTTTTTTTGTGTGTCACACAAATTCCCTTCTTAAAAAGCCGTCCTTTCCCTTAAAGCTGTTTGTTGGGAATTTCATCAGAACCTCCCAGAACAGCATCCAGCACAGAGCCCACCTTTAAGCACGGGAGAAAAAACCAGTTTCTAACCCAGAGAGGAGATCCAAGGTTATTGGAGAGCTCAGACATGGAGCTCACATTCCCATACACTCACAGTGGGATCTGTTCCCATGGGATGGCTCTGGATGTTTGCTCAAGCTCAGTCTGAGGGTTGGGCTCTTCTCCCAAGTAGACAAAACAAGAAGGAACAGCCTCAAGTTGTGCCAGGGAAGGTTTAGGTTGGCTATCAGAGAAGGTTTCTTCCCCAAAAGGGTTTTCCAGCCTTGGTGGAGTCCCCATCCCTGGAAGGATTTCAAAGCCATGTGGATGTGGCACTTGGGGACAGGGGTCAGTGGTGACCTCGGCAGTGACAGGTAAAGAGTTGGACTTGATGATCTCTGAGGGCTTTTCCAACCCAAATGATTCTGTGATTCCAAATGAAGACGATCCAGTGAAGCCCATTCCGTGTGCTGGGAGCTGCTGCGCTTTGCTACTCTAAAGCAAAAAAACCCTTTAACGAAGGAAAACCAAGGGAATTCCCTCTTCTTCCTCACTTGGAGTTCCATTGGATCATATTTCCATCCCTGCACGCTGCTGCCTCTGTGCCTCCAGCCCAACCCCTCGTGTGGTGCTCAATGTGACTTCCAGAGCCTGAAGCTGTGGAAGTGCAGGGAATGAGGGGAAGGTCCTTGGATTGGACAGAGAGAAGAGGATTTGCTGGAATGTTCCCACGGAAGTTTCAGAGCAAGCACACAAACAAAGCCGCTCTCTGGGCACACAAAATTCTGCTAAAGAGTGCTGGACCCATCACACAGAGGCTTTACCCCGACCTAAAAATAAGCTTTGACACTCATCCTTGTATTTCTGTGGGATGAAAAACCTTCCACGATCTGGACACCGTGGTGGAACGGCAATTTTGGCCTCCTGATCCAGACTTTAGACCTGGTCTAAGATTCTGCAGCCTGAGGGGCCTGTGGGGAAAGCCCTGTGACCTCTTCCCAGCCAAAACCTCTTCCCAACAAAACATCTTCCATGTTTCCTGTGGAAAATGAAGTATAGGGAGAAACTGAAGTCCCCTCCAAGGCTGGGGACCCAGCAGAACTCCTTGTCCCACCCCTGAGCCACGGCCAAAGTGTCCTGGGTGGGTTTTCCCAAGGATCCAGACCCCATTCCCGACCACGGACCGCATGGGTTTGCTCCACATTTTCGCTGCCACCACCACCAACCCGAATCCTGTGCAAATAAAGCAAATGCCGGCGAGCTCTCCGTGACTTCCCGGAGCCACCACGGAGATGACAGTGGCCGCCAGGACGGACACCTCCAGGATGTGCTTCCAGACCCCGGCCTGAAAAAAACCAACGCCCACCTCACGTTGCACAGGCCTGCATTGACAAAATGATCCAGTTCCAGCTGCACAAGCAGAGTTTCCTGAACTCAGACCTTCTACGAGAGCAGTTCACAAGTAACTGGCCGGTGGCAAAGCGTCGTCGCCGAGGCCAAAATCACTAAAGGTGGAAAATAAGAACAACTTCTAGCAAGAAAAATCCCTTGCTTTTAATTACCATTAGCAATGCAGCATGACAGAGGGAGATAAACACACAGGCACCTACTCAAATAAGGAGCTTGGGAACACAAAGTAATTACTTTGATTTTTTTCCTTCCCCCGCCCCACCGACATTCAAAACTTATTAGTCTCCAGAAAGCACATATCAGCAAAAGACTGTCACCTCGGGGATAAATGAGGGATTTGTTTGTAATTCATTTCCAGGAGAATTTATCCTGATGGTTTTAAGACGGAGGAGGAACGCGCTCTGGCCAAACCAGACTTCTTAAAAATGTTTATTCCCATCTTCCCCAGCCGGTTCCCTGGAGATGGGAACGCCAGGTTTCTGCTGGCTGAGAAGTTCACCCCCATTGATTGTTTCTCTAACACACCACGAGCCGAGTGAGGAAAAGTCAATGAAGCCTCTCAGTTTTTCAGTCCATTTCCAGTTTAGGAAAATTGAATTAATCTCTTTACTCGGAGCAGCTCAGACATCCCCATCCAGGCAAAAAAAAAAATCATTGCAGAGGCCACGAAAACCTCTCTCTTTAAAGGTTACAGAGCGAAGATTAAAAGCGCCTCCGGGAAGGGCTGAAATGCCTGATCAAAATAAAACATTGAGTCAACACTGGGAAGGCTGAGCAGGACTGGTGCCTTCCAGAGCCTGCTGATATTTTCAGATGCTTCCTCTGGCACTTGGAGCGATTCCTAAGGACAGTGGATGCTCCGTGACTTCCCATACCCAGCCTGGTTGGGGTGGAGGAAGTGCCGTGTTAATTTAGCCCCTACTCCAGTTACTCTGGGGTTACTACAGGGTGTAAAGCCTCAAGGGTTGTCCTGGGGAGGAGTATTTTAGAGCAGCCCTGAGAAGAAGGACTGTGCACATCCATGGAGAAGAGCAGAGTCACATCTTCCAAAATCTCCTCTCCATCCTGTGCTGAGGAGCTGGGAGGCTTCAGCAAAGGACTTGGCCACTCCACAGCTTCCAGGAGCTTGTGAAGGACTGGAAAAGCTGAAAGTGTGGGAAACCTGGAGCAGGCACCTGGCTGAAAAGGCCAAAG
>NW_008236807.1:836508-838441 GCF_000691975.1 Corvus brachyrhynchos
GGGGGACCTTGTGGCTCTGCACAAGTCCCTGACAGGAGGGGGCAGCCGGGGGGATCGGGCTCTGCTGCCAGGGAACAGGGACAGGAGAGAGGGAACGGCCTCAGGCTGGGCCAGGGGAGGGGCAGGGGGGATACTGGGAAAAGTCCTTCCCCAAAAGGGCTGTCCAGGGCAGGGGTGGAGTCGCCGTTCCTGGAGGGATTTAAAGCCATGTGGATGTGGCACGTGGGGACATGGGGTCAGTGGTGGCCTTGGCAGTGCTGGGGGAACGGTTGGACTTTATCTCAGAGGGCTTTTCCAACCTAAACAATTCCATGATTCCAAATGTACTGAAAGCAGGGAGAGTCCCCAGTAAGTGCTGGGAAGGCACAGACTGGAGTCATCCTAAAACTCCTGGCAGCTGCAGATTTAAGTGGGAATTAAATCCCTGGATGGGGGATCTGTTCCAGGGAATTTTAATGATCCCATAACAGGGCGGCTCTTTGGGATGAAGGGGCAGCACCCGTCTGGGGAAGGGCCACACAGGGACCCTCCGATCCCCTAAATCCCCCTGGGGAAGCAGCAGGAGGAAGGGGAGGAGGAGGCCATCAAGCTGAGGGGTGGATCTTAATCCTCTGCGATCAGGATTTTTGGTTAATGCAGTGAAACCACTAATTACAGCTAATTAAACCTGCACTGAGATCAAAGCTCAGTGGAAACTACAGGGGGGAGCAAACAAGGCGGAAAAGAAAGGGAAAGAAAATGCGGATTTTGTTGTAAGCGAGTCCTTAATTGAAAACTAAAGCAGCCTTGTTAATTAAAAGCTGCAAACCCAAACAAGGACGTGCTCCAGACACACGAGTCCAGCCTGTGATGGAGACAACACAACTTTCCCATGCTGTCAGCAAAGGCAACCTTTTCCTCCAGAGCCTGGTCTGTCCCTGGATCCCCTGTAGGGAAGGGACTTCCTGGGATCCACACTGTGAAGATTTGGGGATTTTACCTTTCACAATTCAGGCTATGAAGTGCAGGCATTAGAGTGCCCTGTTTATTGAGCTGACACGGGTTTTACTCAAACTGAATGATTTCAACACCCCAAATTTAGTCCTGGCTTGAGAGCAGCTCCAAGGAGAACATCTGAGATACTTCCCTCACCCACAGGCAGCAGAGGAGCATCTCGGGAGTTCTGCAGAGACACCTGACACCGAACAAAGGGATCTGGGTCAGGATTTGCTGGACCTGATGCTCTCCACACACAAATCAAGCTCAAGGACGGCTCTCAGAGGAAGACTCCCTCCACCAGCTCCATGCTCGGGCAACCCAGGCACAACCACGGTATTTATCAAGAGTAAAATCAGCCAGGGAAGTAAGATTTGGCAATGAAAAGTCTTCCTCCCGAGCACTGGGATGTTTGAATGTTTCCCTTTCCCTCGGCAGCTCCCAGTAGATGGCAGCACGTCCTTGCTGATTCCTCCTGCCCGGGACAGCCTTGTGCAGCGGGGAACAGTAGAAATCTGGGAATAATCCAAGAAAAAACTGCCCTGCCCGGCAGCCAGGGCAGGAGAGGAGCCCGGAGTGCCGAAGATGCACTCCAGGGCACTCCAGCCCTGGGATCCAACCCAGCAGTGACGCAGAGTTCGACGCGAGTTTGATAAAAGCTCAAGCTCCGGCTGCGTCCTCCATCCTAAACTTTCACAGGATCGTGGAATCATGGAATGCTTGGGGTGAGAAGGGATTTTAAGGATCATCCAGTCCCACCCCTGCCATGGGCAGGGACACCTTCCACTATTCCAGGCTGCTCCAAGCCCCATCCAACCTGGCCTTGGAATAAAGATGGGTTTGAGTAACGTGAGTGTTCCCCAGACCCATCGAGGTGCTGGAGCATGTGCAGGGAAGGGAAAGGAGCTGGGAAGGGGCTGGAGCCCCAGGAGCGGCTGAGGGAGCTGGAAAGGGGCTC
>NW_008236807.1:838564-849174 GCF_000691975.1 Corvus brachyrhynchos
GGGTCAGGGGAGGGGCAGGGTGGATATTGGGAAAATTCCTCCATGGAAACGGTGATTAAACATTGGCAGGGGCTACCCAGGGAGGTTTGGAGTCCCCATGCCTGGAGGTGTCCAAGGAATTCCTGGAGGTGGCACTCGGTGCTCTGGGCCGGGGACAAGGTGGGGATTGGGCACAGCTTGGACTCGATGGTCCTGGAAATCTCTTCCAACCTCAATGATCCTGTGACTCCATGATTTGGGTTCACTGATGGCCAAACCAGGAACAAGTGGAGCTCTGATGGCTTCTCCCAACCCCATTTCCCCGGGAATTTCTCTGGAGCGGTCGGGATCCACCAGCAGTGACAACGAGGTGCCACATCTGCTACAGAAACGTCAGCCAATATCCCTGGTAATGCCTTCAACAGCAGGAAAAGATTCCTGGTCCCTGCAGGAGGGGTAGCCATGGGAATAACGGGAATGGCAGCACAGGGAACGCTCCAACTGATTCCCAGGTGTGGGGACATCTGTGGATCCCTCTGCTGCCGCCGCCTAAGGCAGGGAGGACACTGAGACCCAGGGACAATGACAGCACTGCTCAGAAGCCTCCATTTCCGAGGTCACCGAGACACTTGTTAGAGAAAATGTTCCCATTTCGTCCCTGCCCTCTCCCTTCCCTTTGCAACCACCTCAATTCACTCTCCAGAACACTCAATTTTAACACTTGTATGACTCAGAGAGCCACTTTTTCCAATGATATTTTATTGAAGGGTAAGTCTGAAGCAGAATGCTCACCCTTTGTGACTACCCCTGATGAAATCTTCATAAAATCCAAGAGAATTCTGGATGGGGATAGAGGGAGAGGAGGAAAGAAGGCACAAGGGAGAAGACCTGAACAGAAATTCGAATTTGAAGCTTTTATTCCTCTCATGCCTTAAATCTAATTCTGGGTGTGAAACTTTGGAAGTTTGGAGGTGTTTGGAAGTCACGCTCAGTCCCAGAGTTTGCATGGATATTACCCAGGGAGAAAATCCAGCTTTTTCCTTAATAAAGTAGTGGAAGCCCCAACAACCTCCTGCACTTCTGCTGGCCTAGATACTGAACACACACAGGAGTGAAAAACCTATTAATATCTGTAGGAAATGTAGCAAATGCTACAAATCCTTTGTGACGCCTCAGCAGCCAGGACCAGCCTGTTTCACCCTTTCTCCTGGTGGAAAAAACTCCTCACACCACTTGGCAATTTAATTTTTTTCAATGGAAACATGCTCCCAGCTCTGCTCTGTGATGCTCTGCTGAGACTTTCCCTGCCTTGAACTGAGAATCTTCACACAAAACTCATTTAAAATGTGTTTTCCCCTTCCTCCCAAAACAGCAAATGCTGGTGTTGTCACCTGCAGGTTACAGAGCTTTGGAAAAATGGGCTTTAAACAGCAAAAGCCTCATCAGGACCAAGAGGTGGTACCTGGGTTTGCTGTAAATCCTCCACGTGATTTTGGCTTCAGAGGAGAAAGGGCTTCCCCTTCCAGCTTCCCTGGTTGATATTTCTGCCTAAAATCACTGAGCAGAGGAGAAAGGGGACGCCCAGTGCTCTTTGAGGCCCCCAAAAAGCCTCAAAGACATTATCAGAAGGGAAAAATAAAAGCAAAATCCAAAGCATGACACCCAGGAAAATCTTAAAGGACTTCTGGTCCTTTCTCAACTGCTCTGGTCTTTCCGACAAACTGGAGCACATCTGATTTCAAACAGGTTCACTTTGAGAAAAGGGAGCTGTTCCAGAATTCAGATGTAATGTGTGGAGAGGGGCTGTGTGGAGAGTGATGCACTGATTGTTAATTGAGGCTAATTGCTCCTTGAACCCTCAGTGTCAAGGGCACAGAAATATCCGGGCAGGGTTAGGAGTCTCCCGTCCCACTCACGATCCCCCAGCTCCCTGGGGAAGTGAGGCAGGGAGGGAATTTATCCCAGGAGGTGCAGGGGAAAGGAAGAGCAGGGGAGTGAGGATTTCTCCATCAGCTCTGCCACTGCTCCTGTACAGGAAAAAACCACTTGATCTTGAAAAAGGCAAAACTGAGAGTTCACCACAGCACAGAGCATTTACAGATTCCTGCCTGAGCCCTATCACAGAGGTACAAATCACTTTTATCCCAGCCTGATGTTGTTTTATGCTTTCTGTTATGTTTATTTAATAGTTTGAGTAGACCTGGGTACGTGGAGTCCCTGGGGTGACGTGAGGAACTTGCTCAGGTGATTGTGAATTCAGGTGAGCAGGGCAGGGCTTGGAAGCACCAGAGCCTTGTTTATGTAAAAGGAGAATCTGGATAACAAACATTTAAACATTCAGGAGCCATCTGAAGAACTAAAGAATCAAACAGACTCCTCAGAGCACGGAATTACACCCCAAAAGAAAAGAGGGAGGTGATGCAGTCGTGAAAGCTACTAAGAAGTGTTGCTGAATGGATTTGATGGGAGGAAATCTGCACAAAGCTGCTGTGGGAGGGTGGGGGTCAGGCTCTTCCCCCAAGGAACAAGAGACAGGACACATGGAAATGGCCTCAAGTCATGCTAAGGGAAGTTTAGGTTGGATATTAGAAAAATTCCTTCACCACAGGGTGGTCATTTAAGAAAGAAAAGATTGAATTTGGGAAGTTTATTCCTTGGAGAATTACTAATTCATCTTTCTCCCTCCACCTCCTGCAGGCCTCAGCACTCACAACTTCCTCATGCCAATGCTGATAGGAAGAAATGAATTCAATAATGATCATTCCCCAGGTGAGATCCCAAATAAATGAGGCACTCAGTCACACTTCTCCTCATCCATGGGAATCCAAACTTCCCTCCTAATTCAGCCTTCACCAGCAGAGGCCAAATGATAGCACCAAGTTTTCCTGGTGGTGGTGGTGGCTCAGATCCAAGTGCCACACAAACCTCTCTCATTCGACCCCATTCCTTCATTTCCACGTTCCAGACCTTTCCTCTGGCTGTTCCTGGGCTCAGCTGTCCCCTCCTGACCCAGCTGCTGCCACAGAGCATCAGCTGAGGAGCTCCCTGTAGCCAGCCCTGAGTCCAGGTGCCAAAACCACTGCTCAGGGTTTGCCTTCACCCCTCTGCTTATTCCTCAATCTTCCTTGAGTGAATAAATCCCAAAATATGGCAGAAGTCTGCAGGGGGTCTGCCACACCCAGTTTTGGGTTTATTTTGCTGTTACTGCTATTTCAAGGTAACAGAACTCGAGGGAGATGTCCCTTCAAGCCAACCTGGATCTGGTGACCCTGAGCCTTCAACAAACCAAAATATTTCTCACCTGGGAATAAATCCAAGCCCCAGTTTCATCCATCTTAAGTTCTACCCACTACCTTTGGAAGCTTTTTCTTGCCTGGGTTTTGGTCTTGGAGAAGCCCCAAGGAAGCACCAAGCGCAGACACTTTGGTGGGACCTCACACCAACCTCAATGGATCCACAGTTGGACTTGATGACCTTGGAGATCTTTCCTGACCTTAAAAATCCCTGGATTCGATGGTTTTATGTCCCACTGAATGTTGTTCAACCAAAGGAAAGCAAAAATTACCAGCATGTGTTGAACTTGACACCCACCCAGCCACCTGAGACTTTTGGAAGGAGCCACCTCTGCTCCTGTGGACACCAAAGGAGTGACAAACGCCGAGGTTTCTGCTCACCTGGCGAAGTCCAGGTCAGCCTCACGGGACATGGTGATGTTGGTCAGGTTCTGCTGCAGGATGAAGATGTTCCTGCACATCTTCTTGATGCCGGACTCGCTGATGCGCTTGAAGTAGTGGGCACCGTTGATGAGGATGCAGGAGATGAGGTGGCCCAAACCTGCGAGAGGGAAGAGATTTAGTGCTGATAATTCATGGTAAAACCCCAAAATGAGCACTGGTACATGGTGCATGTGGGCTGGATCAAAGGATAAATGGATTTTACCTGGACACCCTCAGAAATCTTCATGGTGCAGTTTAGGACTTTCCTCCACGTTCCCTTCTTTAGTAAAACCACAAAACTGCCCCAAACCTCTGAGCTGTGTTATCACAACCTCTGATTTATGAACATAATGCCCCTTCCCTGTCTGGGGAGAGCAATGGATCACTGCGGCTCCTATAAAAACACAGGATTTTAATCTGTTATCCAGGGTGGTGTTTTCCCTGGAAAATGCAGTCTCCAGGAGCCGGAATGAGCTGTGTTTCAATGCACAACCCCTCTCTGATCAGCCTTGAACAGTTTCCTGTGTCTGAAGGATGTTAGAAGGACACAGCCAGGGGCTAAAGGACACAGCCACCCCCCACACAATGAGGCATCCACTTGTGTCACATTACGAACAGCAAAACCCCAGCCTGGTTTACACTGCACAGGTCTGGGCAAGGCCAGAGGCCAAGTAAAAGTCTAAATTAAGGATTTATGTTCATCAACAGGCCCGAGTGTGGGGTATCCGTAAATCCCAGACCTGGGCTTAAGAGGTGCCTGCGATTAACGAGGACCATGAGTATGAATTTAAACTTCAACAGGATGTGAATGGTCCCCGTGGCTCTGTGTGGAGTCACTTCCCTCTTCTTGAACAAACAGGGAATCCCGGAATCCCAGAATCCTAGGATGGGATGGGTTGGGTTGGAAGGGACCTTAAAGCCCATCCAGTGCCACTCCTGCCATGGGCAGGGACACCTTGCATTGTCCCAGGTTGCTCCAGCCCCAATGTCCAGCCTGGCCTTGGACACTTCCAGGGATCCAGGGGCAGCCCCAGCTGCTCTGGGAATTCCATTCCAGCCCCTGCCCACCCTCCCAGCCAGCAATTCCCAATTCCCAATCTCCCATCCAGCCCTGCCCTCTGGCACTGGGAAGCCATTCCCTGGCTCCTGTCCCTCCATGCCTTGGCCCCAGTCCCTCTGCAGCTCTCCTGGAGCCCCTTTAGGCCCTGCAAGGGGCTCTCAGCTCTCCCTGGATCCCTCCCTTCTCCAGGGGAACATTCCCAGCTCTCCCAGCCAGTCAAACCCCATGTGGTTCTCACTCATCAACATTCTGTAGGTGACAACAGCACCTCAGTCTGCTTTATCCCTGAAAGGAATCCCGTGGAGCTTTGGGATGAGAACGGAAAAGCCTTTATTAAGGAAGGACTGGGATGTGCCTGACCTTCGAAGATGTACTGGAACTTGTGCTGCTGCAGGCTGGCACTCATGGCCTCCTCGATGGCGCTGATGTCCTTGTTGAGCCGCACCACCAGGGGGTCGTAGTCCATGCTCTCCACGTTGGCCACGATGGCGTAATTCCCTTGTTTGGCCAGAGGGATCAGGTAGTGGAAACAGTGAACCCTGTGAGGCACGAGGGAGAAACACCACGATGCAACAAGCCCCATTTTAAAATATTTGTGGGGTGCAAAGCAGTTTTTTCCTTCCTCAAGCTGGTAAAAAAATAACTTTAGGAGATGGGCGGTGATGTCTGTGTTAAAGGCATCCTCCTCTTGGCATTGTCCATCTTCAGAGATGGATCCAACAGACCCTTGATGACAGATCTGACCTCCATCATCCCGCTGAATTTTCCCAGAATTCCCCAACTTCCCACACGATACCAATGCTCCAGTAGGAACTCCTTCCATGAAAACCTCGTAGCAGTGGTAACTGGCAGAATGGGTGAGCCGGGGGTCGTGGAATGATTATTAAAATTCCAAGATCGTGCCTATTCCCAAGCATTTCACACTACTGCAACTCTTTCCTGTTCACCAATGTGCCCAACCATCATCCCTCCATGGAAGGAGAATTTCCGTGCAGTCAAATCCTGTTAGGATTCTGCAAAAATTGTAATTAAGTCTTTTCTCTCAAAGCCAGAGAGGACAGCACTGTGTCCAGAAAATTCCATAGCAGAACGAAAAAATTCCACCCTTCTACTTTTGTAATCACTCAGTGGGGACAGGGTTTGGTTCTGCTTCCACCAGGAGAGGTTTAGATTGGATTTTAGGGAAAATTCCTTCATGGAAAGGGGTGTCCAGCCCTGCACAGGCTGCCCAGGGCAGGGCTGGAGTCCCCATCCCTGCAGGGATTTGAAAGCCACGTGGATGTGGCACTTGGGGACATGCCTTGGCAGTGCTGGGAATGGTTGGACCTCATGATCTTAAAGGTCTTTTCCAACCTAAATGATTCCACGACTCTGAAATTCAACTGCCAGTGGAACAAATCAAAGCCTGGGGGAGAATCCCTGGCATTTGGAGCATAACTCAGGATCAGCACGTGGAGATGGGAAGCTCACACCAGAGTGGCCCAAAGCTGTGAGTGAGATGTCCAGGCTTTCGTATTCCCTTGAGGTGTCCACCACAGGCAAGTCCAATTTAGGGCAATTCCCAGAGTAAATGCTTCTTATATATAATTTTATATATTATTTTTGAAATAAGAAAATCCTGTAACAGACATGAAGTAGTCTAAAATTTCATGGTTATTCCAACAAAAGATGTTTCCATTCCCAGGCTGGATGGGGCACGGAACAACCTGGGATAGTGGAAGGTGGCAGGGGATGATCTTGAAGGTCCTTTTCAACCCCAACCTCTCCAGGATTGTAGGATGTGATTCCATGGAATGGTGAATGATCTCAATGTGCCAAATGCTTCCACTAAGGAAGCAGATACAAAACCAAGGAGCAGGATCTCAGTGACCTCAGGGTCAAGTCCAGGGCTACTGGAAGAGGAGAAGACAATACCAACCTGCATCTGGAAGGAACAGGGGCTCTGAGGCAGGAGAAATGGGATAATGGTGTCAAATTCCCAAATCTACCAGGCTGTGTCTCCTCAGGCTGCACCTGCAGCAGCCAGAGGTGGGATAAATTCCCAAGCTCTTCCCAAAAGTGCTCTGAGTCCCTGCTGAAAGCACAGGGATTCCGTGGCTGAATTCCCACTGTGCTGTGCGCCTTGGAAATGGCACAGATCCAGGGAATGGGTGTAGGAACAGCAGAGAATCCTGCTAGGAACAGGCACCAGAGGGACTGGGGTTGTTCTCTACCACTGCAGGTGGTTGGAAATGCAGAGTGAGGGATCCAGGGAAGCTCCCACCTCCCTGGGGTTTTCCTCATGTCAGCATCTCTCTTCAATCCCTTCCACCCTTTGGACACAGGGATGTGGTTTGGTGAATTCGCAGCTCCGAACTCAGCTCCTGTTGGAAGCCCTGGAGGAGCTGGGCAGTGCTCTGCTCTGAATTACAGCAGAATTTATCCCTAAATTCCATTTTAGGGATTTTTGCTTAACCCAAGTGTGACGAGAAGCCACAGAGGCCAGAAACCCATCCCACGAGTCTGGGTTACCTCGGGCATCACCTCGTGTTACAGCACAGCTGGAAAACTGCTCCATTTCCAGACTTCCACCACCTTTTCCTCGAATCCTTCTGAGCCCAGCAGATGATGGATGGCAGGATGAGGGAGTGCTGACAAGAATTAATGTGGATTTTTTCCCAGAGCTCCACACTGACTCCAGCAGAGTTCTGCCCACGCACACGGGGACACGGCGTGGCTCGGGATGTGTCACCAGAAAACAAACTGATGATCCATCAAATCTCTGACATCTCCTTCTATTTGATGCTTCAGAGCAAAGGGAAGCAATGGAAATATACCTGGCCTAAACAATTCTCCAGGGAAAAATGTCTTCCCAGCCCTGGAGTGGGCAGCTGGCAGCCTGAAGAGAGGGATTTGCTGCCTTTGATCTTTGAAAGTGAAGTCAGAGACTTCATGAAACTATCCAGCCCTTGGAAAAAATCCAGCTGGTTCCCCAGTTCCTGTTACTGTTGGAAAAAGTAGGAGGAGAAGCCCCTAATTGCAATAAAAAAAAAAAACTGTGGAGACACCTGTTAGACCAGGAAAACACCACTGGGTTGTTTTGGAAGGACAAAGTCCCCCAGATCACGTTTTTCCTGGTCTCTGATCCATAATCATGGAATCACAGAGTGGTTTGGGTTGAAGGGACCTGCAAGATCATCCAGTGCCACCCCTGCTGTGGGCAGGGACACCTTCCACTAGCCCAGGTTGCTCTGACCTGGCCTTGGACACTTCCAGGGATCCAGGGGCAGCCACAGCTTCTCTGGGGCAACCCCTGCTAGGACCTCACCACACCCACATTAAGGAATTTCTTCCTAAATTCTTTTTTAGTTAGGATACAGACGTCCCCAGGAAATTCCACCTTTGGTGTCCTGCCTCCATCCCACAGTTGGCCACCCACAATTTGGTGATCCAGCATTTCTGGACATACCTTTGATGCTGTCATGGACAAGTTTATATTTGTCTCCTGCTAAAATATGTCCTGTGGACATGATCTCCACCTGCAGCCTCCCGAGATCCTGCTCCACCCCCAAGTTCCAGGTTTTTACCTGACTTCCAAGTGCAGCACCAGCAGGCAGCGATCGGCCATCTCCTGGAAGGACCTGGCCAGCTCACTCAGGCTCTGCAGGATCTGCTCGGATGCAGGAAGGTGTTCCAGGCTGGCATGGCTGTCCTGGCCTGGGGACATGGCTGGCAAGAGAAAAGAGTTAAATTTAGGACATTCTCCATCCCATCCAGCCCCTGTGTGCTCCCATCCCAACTCTGGGTGTTCCCTCCACCTCCTGAGCAATAACATCTCTAATTCAGGAGTGTCTCAAGGAGCAAAGTGCTCCTGCAATGGATTCAACTCCCAAGTGGATCTGAGGGGTTTCATCAACCACCAGGACACATTTGCCTGGGAAGAGATTGCTCTGGGGTGAGAATTCCTGTGGCTGCAGAATCCAGGAGAGTTTATCTTGCTCTGCTGGGAGGGAGGAAAGAGCTGCTTGGGAGCTGAGGCACGGCACCCACAGGTGAGAGGGTCCTTTTTGGTCACCACAATGTCCCCATGAACCTCAGGTGAGTCTTGACCTGTCCCCATCCCTTCAGAGGAGCCTTCCTTTGGGTTTGTTCCTTAACCACAGCTCTTAGGCAGTAAAGAAATTAAACCACAGGCAACACCCAAGAGCTGCTCATGGATCATTTCCTTCCACTGAGACCTCCCTAAAAATCCTCCTGGGATTGTATCTCAGCCACCAGAGCAGCTCCAGCTCCGTAACTTCATCCCTTGTGTTCTACCCCGGGGCCTGAGCCCTGAGTCTCCTCCCTGCAGCCACTGCAGCTGCAGAAGCAGCTCTGTAACAGAGGAACCTGCTGTTATCCCACATTCCACCCTAACCAGAGGAAGTGAATCCCAAATATCCGAGTCCAAGTCCTTGTTCAAGCAGCACTTTAGAGCTGACATCCTGCCTGGGGTGACCAGCAGAGTCTGAAATCAGATTTGCACAACTTCCACTTGAATTAAATAATGGGATTGCAAAGGGATCTCCAAGTCCCATCCCCACAATCCCTGCGTCCCATGGCTTCAAGTAGAGACTCCTGTGCCACAGAAAAGATTTCTATCCTTGCTGGCTCCTTCAAAACACTTCTCCAACAGGGAAAGCAAAGTTTGGGATCTAAATTCCAGCCTAACCTTATTCACTGATGTTTTATATTTTCTTCTTTACGTGGCAACATTATTCTTTCCCTCACAGAGCTCCCCATCCCTGGCATCCCTGTTTGTAGAATCATGGAATCATTTTCTCCAGGCTGAGCCCCTTTCCCAGCTCCCTCAGGTGCTCCTGGGGGGGCTCCAGACCCTTCCCAGATCCAACACAACCATGCATGGGAAGGATCTGTACATTCCCAAGGAACTGGTGACAATCACATTCCATTTCGAGGGACATCTAAGGAAGTGTGACTTTGGTACAGCCACAGCCCTGCTTTGGGAGAGCTGAGCTTTGGATTAAACACTGAAAATAATCAGCCTAAAATTCAACACACCCTCAGATCTAGCCCAGAAAGAAAAAAAAAATGAAGAGGTAAAAAACCCAAATTTTTTTTTGTGCAAAACAAATTGAAGCAGAGGTGAGCAAACAAGAGAGAACTGGACAGTTAAAGAAGTGTGGAAATCACAGAACGTGGAAGTAGATGATTTTTGATGCCCAGAGAAGCCGTGGCTGCTCCTCCCTCAGCAACTCCCGAGATCACAGCAAAATTCCCGGAGTAACTTTTTTAACCAAGGAATGCTGAGGAATTCAGAGCCTGGCAAATACTGCTGGAAATAATGACCTGGCCCGGAGTGTGAAAGAGGAATCAAGAGGGAAATGAGAGTGACAATCCAGCCTGGGTGGGTGGGAATGACAAAGATTCCCCCTCCCTGAGACTCCTCCCAGCCTCTGTCTGCTCACTGAGCTCTGTCCCACAAAGAAAATGAAATTATCAGCGAGGGGGTGAGGGGTTTATTTACAAAACCTCTAATTCCAGATTGTCCCAGGACTCTCAGGAGGCACTTGGGGAGAGCTGTTTGTCCTCCAAGTGACACTGGAGGGTGGCAGGACTTCAGCCCAGGGTCAGGCCTAGGGATTCTTATCTGGTGACAGCAGAAAGCAGGAAACCCCACCTTTACCATGCAAGAAAAAACATCATTTTTTAGCCCCAAATCCTACATTTTGAGAAGTTTTTATCCTCCTGGAGATGGACTTGGTGCAGGAATCATCTCTTTTTAGCAGAGCCAGCTCTCTCCGGAGATCCCGCCCTGGAAGTGCTGGAGATGGATGGAGCCATCACCCGAAAAGCAGGAGTCAGCTCATTCCTGC
>NW_008236807.1:849207-857649 GCF_000691975.1 Corvus brachyrhynchos
CTGCTGCAGGGAGAGGCTCAGGCCATTTTTCTCCTCTCCACAATTCATTTGCAGCACTTTAAGTGAAACTGTAATTATATTTGTCAGTGGAGATAAGGGGAGGAGGGGGACGGGCACAATCCGCTCCCTGTTCAAAGCACTGAAATCCTTCTGGGTGCTCAGTGCCCCCTGGCAGGGAGAAGGCTCAGGTGGGATTTTTTGGGGGATGAATCTGAATTTCTCCTGTGTATTTTTGCTTTTGGAGCTCCAAGGAAGCCTTTCAGAGCCCATCAATTTTCCTTTCTTCTCTGGACATCCAGAAAGAACTAAGGAGAGAAAATCCCATTCCTTTAAGTCTCACTGCAGACAGTTTTACTTCATCATCCTTGGCAGCACGAAGGCAACAAATGAGCTGGAGCAGCAAAAAATAATCAGAGCCTAAATTATTAAAGGGCCTCGAGTAAAAAATGTCATTTGGAGCTGGCTGTGGAGTTGGGCACTTCTCTGGGCAAAGGCTGAGCCTTCCTGTGGGTGTGGACTCACCACACTCTGGAAAGGGGAGGGATCTCTGACTGCTGAAATGCTGGGAAAAGGGAAAAAAATATCTGGAATGCTGGAAAAACCGACCAGCCATCCAATTCTTCTCCCCCTTCTCCTCCTTCCTCACCCATTTCCATTTCCACCCAGCTGAACACGAGCCCACCTGGCCACCACAACACCCTGGCCAATGTCCTGCTCCACTGGCCTTTATCATCCTGGAGCCTTCACGGATTAATTTGTCTGAGGTGGATCTTCCCTGCTGCTGGATGACAGTCCCAGTTTTGTTTGGGATTTCTCCTCCCTGGCTGAAATCACAGCCAAGTCCTCTCCCTCTGAGGAAAAGAAACATTTCATTCCAGCAAAGCAGAGAAAAATAAACTCAACACAGGCCTTGTCACCCCCGATTTCAGTCGTTCTGCAGTTCCACGGTGCCTCCTGGCAGGTTGTGCCTTGTAAATTGATGGATGTGGATTGCCAGACCTCTGGAATATTAAACAATTCCCTGGAGCCACTCAAGTGTGAGCAGAGTGACCACTGACAGAACCCAGTGGTTTAACAGCACAGGGAGCAAAATCAATCCAAGGAGACAAATTCTGCAACCTGAACCTCAGGAAGGAACTTCCAAAATGCTCAGGATTTGCCCAGCATTCCCTAATTTGCTTTATGGGGGAAAGAAGAGGCTCACAGAGACATTTTACAGCTCTGCTGAGGGAAAATCTAGCAGAAAACTGGGGAAAATCCAGTTTCTTTGGGAAAGAGATGTAGCAAGAAACTCCTCCTGAGTTGAAGGACCAGTTCACAGCTTCTTATATTTTAATTTCTTCCTTCCTTCCTCTGCAGAAGAGTATCTCCAAAAAACCCAGGAAAAAGGGAATTTGTCACAGGGTAGGTGCTGGACTAAGCCTTTGGAGAGTCAGGGTTAACTCTTCTCTCTGCTGGAGACTTCCCTGGGGATCTCAGGCACCACTTTCTCTGCCTGTGCTTGAGTTCCCAGCAGGTAAAACCTGGATAATGCGTTTTTATCCATCACTGCCATTCCAGCTGACTCGGTTCCCCGTGCCTCCCGTTCCCACAGCTTTTAGCACCACGAGGAGACGATGCCACTGGAGACAGAACAACTCAAACACCTTGAAAAAGGAGAGTATCTGGTATTTAAAGGAAAAAGCTTTGGGTGAAGCTGGGGAGAATGAGAGATGTGATTATTTTTTAAAGGAGTGGGGTATGAACATCAGATCCAGCATCAAGGACTTATTTCAGCAGGATTCCTGCCAGGAAACCTCTGACTTCTACACCCAAAAAGCATGAAAAAATTAGTATTTTTAAAATATTTCTCTATTTAAAAACCACCTCTCTGTTAAGTCCTCTGGGACACAGTTGAGCAAGGGAAAGCTGCTGCTGGTGAGCAAAACTTTGTGAGGGGACAGGAGTGTCACCAAGGTGTCTGTGCCCCACCAAAAGGTGACTCCATGGTACAGCTCAGTCACTGCCCTCTCCTAAATTGGTCCATTTGGGGATTCCAGCTTTCTAGGAAAGGACTGGAATGAGCCATAAAAGCTGGAGCTGGATTTGGATTCTCCCACAGTTCTTGGGATTCATGGCAGAGGGATGAGAACTCAGGAAGTCAAGCTGGATTTGGGGGTTGACATCTTCCCTGTGCTTCACTGAGGTGTGAACGTTTGGGCCTCTTAGTTATGAACAAATACTTCAAATATTCACCCAGATATTGCTGCTTTTTACCCAAAACGTTCTCTTTTGTAGAATTTAAATCCAGGGAAATAAAACGCTCAGAGGAATGATACCTCCCAAGACTTCCAAGATCATGGAATGGAAGGGAACTAAGAATGTTGGAAGGGAACTTCAAAGGTCATCGGTCCAACCTACCACCTGGATTTGGGATGTCTTCCTCACATGGATCCAAAGGGAAAGGCAGTTTCCAAGGACAGTGGCTCTGCACATCCTTCACTCCCACAAGGATGGATCCAGGATGAGCTTGTCCCTCTTCCTGCAGACACCTGGTCTCTCAGCCAAGTGTGGGAGGTGGTGACAGCACCGAGTATCCCATGCAAATCCCAAATCCTGCTCCTTGTCCTGATTCCTGGAAAGCTCTGGGATATGGAGAATACCGACCTGCACAACGGGCTGAGCGATGGAAACACTGGGATCCTCCTTAAAACAACACCAACATCAGGAGAGGACAACTCTCAGAGATCAGGACCTTTCAAATGAGAAACAAATTCCCCCCATTTTACTGGGAATTCACCTTTTACTGGGATCAATGGCAAGGGCACTCACCGGTGCCAAAGGGACAAAGTTACACTTACAGGATAAACAGAAGTGAAGAGAAAACGAGCTCAGCTGCTCATTAATAAATCTCAGAGACAATTTCCACCCATGAATCCTGTTTTCTAGGAGAAAAATTCAGGCTGCATCGGAAGAAACTTAAGGGAGGGATCTTCCCCTTGCAAATCTCCTCGAGGTTCTGACAGGGACACAGAGGGAAGAAAAAAGAGCAAGAGAGAAGGAAAAGGAAAGCAAGAGGACAACAGTGAAGGGCTGGCACTGAAAACTTCCTCCCATGGCCTTTGTGCCCTTAAAATCCAAATGCGGGAGAAGGGATGAGGCTGGAAAAAAGCATCCCGACCTCTTTGGTGATAAGGAAGGGCTGCAGCCCGTATCAGCTGGGTAAACACTAATGATGAGCAGAGCCCAGGCTGTCACTGGTGATAAAGAGCAGCCTAAACACCCGATTAGTTTTTCATTTGGGGAATTAATGTTTTTTTACGGCGTGTGTACACTCGGCACTTAATGAATTGTCTCGTTAGCGCTGCCTGCGGAGCTCCTCGCCTGCCTCCGCCGCCGGGCATAAATTTCCCCAGGAAATTAGCACTTTTCCAAAGGCAATAACTCCTCGAAAAAGTGGTTTGTTTTCCATTTTTCTGCAAAAATGCAGCCTTGGGGAAAAAAAAAAAAGGATTATTGGGGAGGAAAGGAATCTGTTAAATAAAATACAGCGGCAACAGAAGAAGTGTGTGGGGAGGTTTGAGCTCCATCCTACAACCCCGGGAAGGTTTGGTTGATCCACACTTTTCTTTAAGCACTCTGAAGTCTGGAAAAGGCCTGAAAACCACCCAAAACCATTCGGTTCACTTAAAAAACTCCAAAGATCAGGTGCTTTTCCCTAAAAAGATGGGTTTTTTTCACTGAATGAAGTAAAATCGTGCAGGGAGAGTGAAGAGCAGGATCCTAACACGGGATTAGGAACAGAGTTGACTTCGCTATGGAAGGATATCCCTAAAAAGTCCAGGATTTGCTCAACTGGCAAAACTCCTCTGTGTTAATTTTTCCTGTTTTCAGTCATTTATAATGTAATTTTCCCAGAGCTTGACCTTCTCAGAATTATGATTTCCTGAGCTGACTTCTATTATCTCAGAAGTGACTTGATTTTAAAAAGTCCTTTCATCTCCTTCTGGGTTCTGGAAAGGATTTTTTTCCCCTGTTTGGTGTTTCCCAATGTGCTTCGCCAAATTTTGCTTAAAAACAGGGGAAATCCCAGGTCAGTGGAGACACTTCCATCAATCTTCAGCAAGCCAAAACTTCACCCCCCTTTTCCTGTCTTTTCCCAGAGGCCTCCAGGATACTGAGCACCTTCCCCAAAAAAAGCCTGCAAAACCTCATGCAGGATTTCTCTGGGCCTGACAGGGATGTATTTCCAAAAGAACCTTAAACCTCCCAGTCTGTTGGACCTACTGGAAGAGAAAGGAATAAAATTCCTGAAGTTAATCAGTGTCCTGATTCCCAGGAGTAAAAGTATAATGAAAATAACTACAGTGAAACAGATCCTTAAGGATATATTTTTTTTTTACCATTATAGCTAAAAGTGGTTTCTTGAGGGCTGTTTGTTTTTACCAGATTGGTTTGCAAAGCAAGAGGAGCAGCCCAGAGGTCTGGAAGACAACGAATGAACGAGCCTTGTCCAGGAGAGAAAGGTGGGAATGGGAACATCCATGGGAATGACGAAGAGTTCTCAAATTCAGGGTGAAGAATGGGAAAGAAAAAGGGACAAGCAGCAGGTTGATCGGCCTCTTAGCCTGATTTCTCCACAATTCCTGGTCATTTGAGAATGATTTTCCCCAAATCCCATAGGAATTTAAGTGCTGGTGAGATCAGAGCGACCCAATGGTGACGTCAAACCCGGGCTGTAATTCTGAGTCCCAATCCCGTAATTTTGACAATAATTTCACCCCTTCCAGAGAAGGGCAAGGCGTCACCTCTGTCACACCAAGGAGGAGCAGGGATGACTTTCTGCTCTCAATCTTTGCTATCAGAGAATCATTTTCTCCAGGAGAGATAAAAGGACTTTAATGGAATGAACCAACTGGAGTGGCCAGCAGGCTCCTTGGAGCCATTCCCACAACACCGCGATTTCCTGGCATTACTCAGGCGGGACCCGGCTGGAAAACGGTTTGAAAGCATCGCTAATTAGGTCACTTATTTACATGACAATCCCCTGCGTTTAAGGCTGGTGGGTGGGAGGAAGGAAAGATGGAATGAGAGTAATTAGCGTAATGATGATGGTGAGTTAAGTGCTGACCCCACGGCACCGGATCGATCCCGGGACAGATCCCTGGTGTTGTCTCCCACAACAACCCATAAATGAGCAGCCGGGCCAGGAAAACAACGTCTCGTTTCCTCAACCATTAAATATTTGATGGAAAGCGCTGAGGCTGGGGAAGGCTGCAATCCGTGGGAAAAGCTTCACTGCAGACATTCTAGAGGGGAAACAGGCTCTGGAAGGCACCAGGAGATCACTTAGATGGGAAAACAGGAGCTTTTAGGTGACTGGTGACTGTGGGTTCTATCCCTGAGCTCCAGCAAAGCAGAGCCATATTCCAGCTACGAAATTTTCTTGCCAAAATTCTAAAATAAACCAAAAAATCTCCTCGTGCTCAGTTAAACCAAACCAGGCATTTTATCTCTCTGAGTTCAGCAGTTCCCTGCTGGTCTTGAAGATGATTTAACACTTCACCATCCCAAATTTTCCAGGGGTTTAGTCCTCCAGAAGTCAGCTCAGCCAAGAGGGACCCAGCTGGACACTCGTTCTCTGCCTGAATTGCTCTGCTCAGCTCTTGGCTATAGAATCCTGAATGGTTTGGGTTGGAAGGGACCTTAAAGATCATCCAGTTCCAATCCCACGGGCAGGGACACCTTCCACTGTGCCAGGCTGCTCCAGCCCCAATGTCCAGCCTGGCCTTGGGCCCTGCCAGGGATCCAGGGGCAGCCCCAGCTGCTCTGGGAATTCCATTCCAGCCCCTGCCCACCCTCCCAGCCAGCAATTCCCAATTGCCAATCTCCCATCCAGCCCTGCCCTCTGGCACTGGGAAGCCATTCCCTGGCTCCTGGCCCTCCATGCCTTGGCCCCAGTCCCTCTGCAGCTCTCCTGGAGCCCCTTCAGGCCCTGCAAGGGGCTCTCAGCTCTCCCAGCTGTTTGCTGCAGCTTTGCTAAGTCCACGTACATTTGTAGTTCTATCAAAGCTACAAATCAAATGGTGATTAATTATCAGCTGATCACCCCTGGTTTAGTTTGGACCTGACAGATCATTCTGGGTGAGGATGGCAGAGCTCCCTGTCTTTGCTCAAGGGCATTCCCACCTGGGAAAACCCAGGAGACCAGGCAGGGATCTCATTCCTTCATTCCTTCATTAAACACCACCCCAAGCTCTCTGGGGAGAGGCCTCTCTGTGGAGGGGTTTGCAGCACCCTGTGGAGAACACTGGGAATCTCTTGAGCATCCCAGAGCAGGAACAGGCTGAGCTGTGGGATGGACAAGAGGAAGATCTGTGGACATGAGCCATGGCCAAGCAGATAAAATACCCAAGAAGGGCTTTTCCTTCCTTTCCTCTGCTCCTCCTCTGAACCAAGGAGATCTGAGTGACTTTGTCCACCACCAGTTTGACCCAGCAGCTCCCAGGCCAGGTTAATTCCTGTTCCCAGGGCAGGTCCATCCATGGGGGCACAGCAAATTGGAGATGATCACATGAAGCAGGGTCAGAGCACTTAGGAAGGGCAGCTGGCCAGGATTTATGCTCTTCCAGAAAAGCCCCAACTGCTCAGGCAGTGGAAAAGAAGAAATACTGGAAAATAAGACTATTTATGAAGCTTAAATAAAAAGCTGTCATTTAGATTAAGTCATATTGAAGCAGAAAATATTCACCAAATCATCAGAGCACTCAAGATTTATCTTGTTAATTTAATGGTTTGCATTTGATGGAAATGGGCAGCTTTTTCTGGTGCAGTCAGAAATTTACTTTTGTTGCAATAACAAAGCCACAGCATTCACCAAGTCCTTCCCCTGCCCCAGGGCAGGCCCGTGTTGATCGTCTTTAATCTGGCTTTTAAATAAGGTTCTCTATTAATAGAGCTCTTAAAAAAAAAAAAAAAAAAATCCATTCCCCGTGAGCAATCAATACAGCAAGATGTGGTACAAGTTCAGTGACAGGGGAAAAAAAATCAGCTGCAGCTTGAGAGAAATAGAGCCCCATTTAGGAGCTGAATTCAGTTCATTAGGGGGTTAAACACAAAGCCCTGCCTGAGCTCGGCACTGCTGGGTGGCCTGGCTGCAGAATGAAAGGCAGCAATTTCCCCTCCACACCGGGCCTGATTTTCATTTGTGCTGAAACCCCTTTGCACCACTCTGGAGGGGCCTTAAAGTGACTGGAAATGACAGCTTCCCGTGGCAGAAAGGGGCTCCAGCAGCAATTTTAAAAGCATCATTCCTGGAGTGGGGCAGGATGCTCCCGATCAGCCATCAAAGCCCATTCCAGGCTCAGGGAAGCAAAGGAGAGGCTGATGATCCTCTGGGGGCAAAGTGGCCCAGGATGGGCTTGCTGCTGTAATGGCACTCAGGAACCTTTGTAAAGCAGATTTTGAGATGTGTGGCTGGAAAATGAGATGCAAATGCTTGGTGTTATCGTTAATAAAGCCAGGCAGTGGCAGAGAAATGCAGGATTTTAGGAGAAAGCTGTAGCAAACTTCATTTTTGCCTCCCCTGCTTTTGAATGAAGTCGTAGCTCACCCAGACTGGGACTCTGTGGGGGAAGAGATGTGGGATGGACAAAATGATCTGTGGACATGAGCCATGGCCAAGCAGATACAATAGCCAAGAAGAGATTTTCCTTCCTTTCCTCTGCTTCTCCTCTGAACCAACAGGATCTGGGTGACTTTGTCCACCACCAGTTTGAACCAGCAGCTGCCCATCTGCAGAGGAAAAGGTGAAAACAACTTCCACACCCCCTTGGATTTGGGGTGAACAGGAGAAAATACCTGCTGTGGCCACAGCCTGGATAAAGAAGAGGGGGAATGGTCTCAGGGTCTGTTCCTGAAGAGATTTTCCTCTTTGTGGAGAAGGCAGTGGTCAGGAGGTCCTCTCTCAGGCTGGTGCCTGATTTTCCAGTTACAACTGGAAAAATGCATTAAAATGCTGTTACTACATTAAGGATGACACAGACAAGGCCCACACAGAGAAGGTGAACGTGACACACTGAGCAAATAAAGATTTCTCCACACAAAGGAGCTGAGGGAAGAGCAGCTACCGAGCTGGAACAGCCATGAACACACGGTACAAATGCAAAAAGTTTAATTTCAATAAATCATCTAGAAGAGAAAGACAATCCTGATTTATATGAGCTGGAGTCGCTCAGGAGCAGCCCTGGGAGAAGGATTTGGGGTTTTGGGGGGTGAGAGCTGGACCTGCCCCAGCCCAGAACCCCCCCAGTCCTGGGCTGATCCCAGCAGGGGAGGGGGATCCTGTCCCTGTGCCCCTCAGGTGAGAGCCCACCTGCAGAGCTGCCCCAGCCCTGGGGACACAGCAGCAGGACCTGGAGCTGCTGGAGAGAGACCAGCAAGGGCCCCGAGCTGGTGCAGGGG
>NW_008236807.1:857803-860145 GCF_000691975.1 Corvus brachyrhynchos
GGGGCTGCCCCTGGATCCCTGGCAGTGTCCAAGGCCAGGCTGGACATTGGGGCTTGGAGCAGCCTGGGACAGTGGGAGGTGTCCCTGCCCAGGCAGGGGGTGACACTGGATGATCTTTAAGGTCCCTTCCCACCCAACCCATTCCATGATTCCATGACAAAGCAATTCCCAACACGGAGTTTAAGCGTCTCAGTCATTCCCTGATGATCACAACAATCTGAAGTCACGAGATGCCAAGAGCAGCTGAATTTAAAGGGCAGCTCCAGCTGCAGAAGCCAACAGCTCATCTTTCATCCTCCTCCCTACACACAGCAAGCAATGGTCTTAAAAATGTCAAAAATCTTAAGAAGATTGTCCCAACTCCTCCATGGTGCACAGTAATTCCTTCTCTAATATTCAGGAAACCTCAGAAGGCTGGAGCTTCACAAGGGGAAAGGGTGAGGGTGTGTTCTGTCTGCAGCTGACAAAGCACAGAAGATGAAGAAGGGAAACCCCACTTCCATTTTCCTACAAAATCTCTTTAAAATTGACTCGACTTCCTCAGCAAATTCATCTTCTCCCACCAGCTTTAATCCTTAAATGATTATTGTTAAAAAGAGTTTATATTCCCTCAAAAGACAAGAGCAGAAGGAAATGATTTTGTCATATCTGACTGGCTGGGGAAATAAAAAATCCAATTCTGAAGGGGAGCAGATAAGGGAAGAGCCATGGAAGAGCTGTCAGCTGAGCAAACACCAAATAATGAACAATGCAGAGACTGCCCAGCCCGATAAAACCCTGTGTTAGCTAGGCTGGGTTTAAATGAGGGATAATTGCAGCCCATCCACAGCCAGAGGTTATTGAATTTTTATCTCTGGGAAGGGGCCTTTGACAGCCTCACCCCAAAGCCACCAGCAGGTCACGCCTCTTTTTAGGGTTTCCCAAAATCAGACTTGCGCAGCTCCACTTTCTGGATATTCAGAGCTGTGCTCATAAATTCCCTGTTTGCATCCAAGGAAGCTTTGCTGGAAAAGCTGCTGACTTCCCACAAGGACAGGATCCAGGGCCACCATCTCCACGTCATGGAATTATTGGGATTATGGAATTTCTGGCATTGCACCAAAAATTCTGGTCCTTGGATGATGCCCTGACTGGGACCTGGACTGAATCTCAAGTTGTTGGGGCAGAAAAAGAGAAAGAATTAAAGATCAAAATTTCATTTATAAGCATGAGGTCAGGACAGCCTCTGTAATTTCCTACCACTGCCCCTTCTTCCCCTTGTTCCAAATCCTCCTGGCATTTGTGTACAGACATTTTAGGATGAAGTTATTACAAAGGAAGATGAATTTTTATTGTCAGGAGGACACTGCCAAGTGAAATATTACTCTCTGTGCTTTTATATGTTTATTCACCACTGCGTGGAACGTCCTCTCCAAAGCCTGAAAGTCACGCTCGTGCCCTTTAATATCTGGAAAATATTGATTTATTTAAAAACCCGAGTTTCAACCAGACCTGGAATTACAAATGATGTTTTATTTTAACAGCTCTGACTGTTAGAACATAAATCCTCAGCCCCAAGAACTCTCCCAGTAACTAAATAAATATTTGGCTACTGAACTTTAATAGCATTTCCCACTGTGTTTTGTTTAATTTTGTTGTTTGCTCTTACTCCTCTAAAGCGAGAACAGAGCAAGTGTTGTCACCCAGGTATTGAGAAATCAAAGTCTGGGTTATAGGATATTAAAGCTACCTGGAGTAATTTGGGTTTTAATTGTTAATTGATTGTATAACCTTAATTACCCTTCTGGGTCCAAAGGAACTGATCATGGAAAGCTGAGTGAGGAGTTTAAAGTTCTGCTCTAGAGCAGAGTTAGAAGCCACAGGAAGAGATTTCAGTCACCCAGAGAAGCTCTGCTAAAAGGGACAATGATTTAATGGAGATAAAACGCTGTGATTTTATTCAGCACCAGCAAATTTCCCTCATGAATTCCCAGAAAAAAAAGTCTGAGCTGATTTTCAATTCCCAACTCCCAGGAGAGCTCAGCTGCCCCCAGTCTTGGGCACCTTCCCCCAGGATTCTGCTCCAGATTCACAAACCAAACTGCAGAAATCCCCTCTATCCTCACCACATCCCCGAGTCCTGGGATCCCCTCAAAATCCTCAAAAATAACCCCCAAACCGAGGCCAAATCCTCCAAAACTCCTTTGCCCTCAAAAGCTGAAAGACTTTTCCAAGTTGGAAGTGATGCTCCTGGAGCCCTCCCCTGGTGCCCCCACAGCCCCCAGGAGGAACAGAGACGAAGCTGCTTTGCTTTCTGCTTCCCTCTGACACAGAAAAGCAGGAACAAAAGGTGCTCATTCCTG
>NW_008236807.1:860162-866991 GCF_000691975.1 Corvus brachyrhynchos
CTGTATTTACACTGCTCCAATCCCCAGGCAGAGGTTTCCCACGGGAATTACTTACTCTGGGACGCTGAGAGGCTGGAGAAAGCTGCCTTGGTGCGTCCTGCCAGCCACTCCAGGCTCTCGTGCAGGTTGGCCAAGGCTTTGAGGTCGCTGACGTCCCGCAGGATCTCCTGCTGAGGGATCAGTTTGTCTCCCAAATTCCCAATCAGAACTTCGGACTCTTTGCCAAAAGCAGCCCTGAAATGGAAAGCAAAGCCTCCCTCAGGAGTGTGGAACCAGGGACAGCAGGAGGAGGCCTCGGTTACACCTCAGGGAAGGCCAAACTGGCCCTTGTGGGACCGTCCCGGGGATGTTGTCTGAGGGAGTTCCAGAGAAAATCCCCTCTGTCCCAGGGAGGTCTTTCCCATCCTTCTCCCTCTATTTACAGTCCTGGAATTCCACCTCACTCCTCATAGTTCCAAACTCCATCCCAAGCAACTCCCACCCCTCCTCACCCCACAGGGAATTCACACTTTGTAGGTGCTTCCCGTGTCTCCCTGGGGTTTCTGTACATAACACTTTTCCATCTTTCCCTGGAAATCAGCTCTTCCGAAAGACCCCTGAATCCCCTTTTTCTCCCCACATCCATTAAAACAAATCCCTAGTGAAACCCCAATGGCTGATCATGACAGATAAATGATTTGGAATATCAATCCATGAATTATTTGACTTCCAAGGAGACCCCACCTGGTGAAAAATAATGACCAAGAGAAACATGTTTAACCCAAAAACGCTGGAAAAAAATCTTTCCAGGTGTGATCTTCTGCCACATTCCATGTTTTCCATCTAGATTTAGCTTTCCCAATCCTCATCTCCACGAAGGAATTGTTTGGTTGTGTCCCAGGAGTATTCCCATGGCAAATATTCAGATTTTTGCAGGTAGAAGAGGAGACTCCACAAGACTTTTGGGGCATCATTGGAATGGAAAAAGCCAGGACACAGCTCCTACACCCAATTCCAAGAGCCCCCAGCTGAATCCAGGTGCATTTCACTGCTAGGCTCCAAGTGAGGCACATTTCCCCTGATATCCTCAGCACATTTTTCCCATCATTAGCTGCTCTTTTTGTTGGGAATTGGAATTCCACTTCCATCCAACTCCGCAAATCTCCACCATCAGCTCTTTTCTGAGGTCACCATGAGGAATCACTGCTGAGCAGAAGAGCTCCAAAGAGTGCAGCAAAATCACCCCAGCAGTGGCACTTTCCAGTCTTTATTTCCAGATTTTATCCCCAGATCTGTGGGAATTCTCTGGTACTTTAGAAAAAAAAAAAAACCAACCAAAAAAACCCACAGAAACATCCCCCAACCACGAATGGTTTTAAATTGCTCAACTGGAGTCATTAAAGGCAAAAAATTAAAAATAGCCTCCCTTAAAAAGATCTTTTTGAGATTAACAATGCCATTTGTAGGATTAATGAAACAGAAGGTTCTTCCTGGATCCAGGTTCGGAATTTATGTGAACCTCAAAAATAACCCCCAAATGAGCCCAAATCCTCCAAAACTCCTTTGCCTTCACAAGACAAGCAAAAGCAGAAGGGAACTTCTGGGATGTGGAGGGAAGATCCAGGAACTCACTCGGTTTTACACCTCTGAGGTGAAACTCCTGAGAGTAACAGGATGGGTATCAATTGTGCTTGGGATGAGGCACATTTTCCTGTAGGAAAAGGTCTAAAAACTCCTTTCATATAAAGGAGCAGACTCTCATCAAAGGGAAATGACTCACACATATGGCAAACTCAGATTTATAGTCCCAGGATGGGGAAAAAAGTGTTCCCAGAGGGAATAAAGGGCTCCAGTTCACTGCCAATCTTACAAACCCATCCTTTCACCCCTTAAAAGTATTGTGGATATAATAAATAGAGCCTGAGGGATCGGAGAGGGAGATCTTTTATCCTACAGAGAGAAAGAAACAAGGGAAGAGCCAGAAAAGCTGAGAATGGGAGAACTCAGAAGGAAAGGAAGGGAGAAGCCTCCCAAGAAGGCTTCAGGAAAGGACCTGTGGCGGGAAAAACACGGAGAGAGCAAAAGTGAATAAAAAGAATGAAAAACCTCAAGCCCAACACTACAAAAACACCCATCAGAGAGCAGCTGGAACAACCTGAGATGCAGCTTTTGAGGAAAACCTTGGCTGCCCAGAGAGGGGGAACAAGGGAACATCACCCCCACCCCAAGGCAGAGAAGGATGGGTTGTCCTGGTAGAGGAGCTGTGGCTGCCCCTGGATCCCTGGAAGTGTCCAAGGCCAGGCTGGACACTGGGGCTTGGAGCAGCCTGGGACAGTGGGAGGTGTCCCTGCCATGGCAGGGGTGGCACTGGATGGGCGTCAAGGTCCCTTCCCACCCAAACCATTCTGGGATTCTGGGATTCTTTCCCAATTCCACTTCCTGAGCTTGCCCAGACTTTTTTAACAGAATGGGAATATGCAGCACCCTGATCCCTTTGGAAACAGCTGAAGAAACTCAAGCTGTGACCTGTCCCAGGAGCTTTGTCCCAACCTCCTGAGTTTATCACCTCCAAGCACCCTCTGGAGAAGAGCTCATGGAGCCTTTCCAACTCCCTGCAGTGCAGAATCATCCCTCTCCTCCTGTCCCTGTTCCCTGGGAGCAGAGCCCGACCCCCCCGGCTGCCCCCTCCTGTCAGGGACTTGTGCAGAGCCACAAGGTCCCCCCGGAGCCTCCTTTGCTCCAGCCTGAGCCCCTTTCCCAGCTCCCTCAGCCGCTCCTGGGGCTCCAGCCCCTTCCCAGCTCCATTGCTCATCCTAAACTAAGGGAAGAGATCCCAATGAACAGCAGGGGTTGGGTAATTCTGACCATTTGGGATGATTTGATGCAGGATCCTTCCGTTGCTTGGATATATCCAATCCCTTTGGTGCAGAGCAAGTGAGGATGAGCATCCTGAAGTGAGCAGGAGAAGCAGGAGGCAGCTGGAACTCCCTGCAGTCATTAAAAACCCAAAAGCACTGAAAGGAAAAGTCCTGTGGCACCTGGAAATGCTGGGAAGGGGTTTTTTAATTGCTCCATTAAATTCAGCCCGAGAACCCGATCCCAAGTTCAGCGTTCAGGAGCTTCTTGGGAGCCAAAGGTGAGAGGAAAAGCCCCCCAGCTCAGGTTTGGATCTCAGCTCTACAACCAGAATTATTTGCATGGAGGGGTGACCTTCATCCCAACCTGGAATGTGAATTCCCAGACACCTCCTGAGCTTCCCAAAGCCTTGGTTTCCCTGCAGGACACAGCACCTTTTCCCCACTCACTGCAGAGCTGCTCCAAATCCCAGGAATTTCTGCATCACCAGATCCAAGCTCTTTTCCCACTGCTTTTCCCTCTCCAAGGCAGAGCTGGGAACACCTTTGGGGTTAATCACCAGCAGATCTGCCAGGGTGAGGAGCTGAGGGATCACCTTTCCACAGAGATAAGGGCAGCCTGTTTCACACTGCCCTCAGGGCCAAACAGCCTCCAGAGCTTCAAAAACCACTTCCAGGAGCAGAGGCTGGGCTTTGCTTCCCTTCCTCTCCTCGCCAAGCTGAGCTCCTCTAAAATGCTCCAGCAGGTCCCTCTGGCTGCCCAGCCCCACTGGAATATTCATGGGAAGTTCTGCTGGAGCCTTCCCTGCCTTTGGACATGTCCTCACTCAAGAGATAGCGAGGGGTTAAGACAACAAAATCAATCTCTGTCCGCAGGTAGGCAGAGGATTCTTTCTTGCAAGGATTTTTTTGTTTGGATTCTTTTTAATTAAACAAATGAGTTCCAGGAAAGACGGGAAGGAGGGAAAGCTGTGCATTGATGTCTTTTGAGGCCACGGGACAAAAACTGGTGGTGAACTTTTAGGACTTATTTAATTTACCAATATTCATAAAGGGATGCTGCTGAGTAACTCCATGTCCAAAAAGATCGTCTTCCCAAATTTCATCAAAGTTGAACCTTTTTTTCCAGCAAGGGATGGATAGTCCTGCCCTGCTGGCCAAGGATTAGGGCCCATGAACATCAAATACTGAAGTTTTAAATATCCTAAAGGTTAAAGTGATGATGAAATGAGCTCTCCCAAGGTCTCCCATCCCAGCCATACCCCTGGAATCCACAGGACCCACTTCCCTTTGGCTCCACTGCAGTGTCCAGGCAGAATTACTCCCAATCCATCAGCAGTGCCAAGAGGAAGAAGCAGCAGCAGTGAGGAAATCATGTTCCTTTGTGTTAGGAGAAAAGGCTGGGAAAAGGCTGCTTAAATGGGAAGAGGATGACAAAAAATCGGACAAGCAATTAATTTTATTTTGAAGCTTTCAGGAGGGATCTATTCAACCATCACCCGTCCTGGAGGAAGTTTCTGAGCCATCAATGGCTAAATCTGGCCCAGACCAATTATTATGATTTAAATGAATGCTACAGGAGCACTCACACAGCACTGGGAGGAACTGGGGCTTAACAGATGCTGCTCTGTGCAAACAGATACTGAGAAAAGATCTTTGTCCTAAAGCCTGGGTTGAAAAAAGTCCCGGCACAGGAGCTTTTCCCAGGGAATTCAGTGTGGAATAGGCTTTCCATTTCAGCTCCTCTGACCCAGTGTCACAAAATGCTTCAATTAATGGCCAGGAAAATGGAATAAATGGAATAAAATGCATATTAGGATCAAAATGTTGGCTCTGCCAGCATTGGGCTGAGCTCGGCCATCCACTTTTGCTTCACCAGGAATTTCCACCCAGCCAGCAGTGCCTGTTGGAGCTCTGGTATCCCATGCTGATGGCTCAGGAATCACAGGAAGAACCAGGAAGGGCTTCCCAGGCAAGGAAATGAAGCATAAATGTGAAAATGAAGATGCAGGTGAGGACTGACTCCATGAAATTCAACTCAGGGACTGCACAGAGAGACCTCTGCAGCCTCCCTGTTCCACTGGGGATGTTTTTAAATCCCTGCCCAAGCTGCAAACCCTTCTGTGACCACACAAATCCCATCCTTTCCAAGCTGCATCCTCCCTGTCACGGGGCTTCCAGGCAGGGAAGGAGGAAAATGACAATCTGGGCAAATTAGACTTGTTATTTTCAACAGCTTCTCCTACTCCTCCAGTTTTACAGCCAAGTGCCAATCAAGGGAGTGATGAATAGGGATGGAAATGTGCAGGCTCTGGAATCACACAGGAGCTGAGCCATTCCCAGCGTGCAGGGAAAAGGAATCTGCCCTGGAAAGGTAGGAACAACCTGGTTTGGGCACAGAGAGTTGTCTCCAAAAGAATTCCCTCTGGAAGTACCAGTATTTCTCATTTGGCTCTCCTGAATTAATTCCTGGAGCTGGGATGGAGGGGAAGCTCCACCAGGTCATGGCATTCCTTTCACAGCATCGTTTTTGGGAATTCCTGCCCAGTACAACCAGTTGGCCCCTCCACTAGGTCAGAAAATGCTGCTGCCTTCATCACACGGGCGATCAGAGCAGCACCAACCAGCAGGACAAGGGTCTGCCTGGATTCAAAGGAATCCTTTCTTTCCTTCCCCAATCCCAGGCACTTCCCTGACTCAGATCACAAGGACAACGCTCCAAATGGCTTTGTTTGAACAACACAGCAAGCAGAAATTGCACCAGGGGAAGTTTAGGTTGGATATTGGGAAAACTTCCCCAAAAAGGCCGCCCAGGGCAGGGGTGGAGTCCCCATCCCTGGAGGGGTTTCAGAGCCATGTGGATGTGGCACCTGGGGACATGGGCAGTGGTGGCCTTGGCAGCGCTGGGAATGGATGGACTCGATGATCCCCAAAGTCTTTCCCATTTCCCAAACGGTTCCACAGCTCTCCTCACACCTGGGGACACAACAGCTACGAAAACACCACAAATTTGTTCCCACTTTTTGCTGCTGCTCTCCTTGAAACCCTTTCACAACTCCCCCCAATATTTTACCTTATAAAATCCTCCTCCTCCTCTCTCTTGGGCCTCAGCTGCTTGGGCTGGGCCATGTTGCTCCAGTTGGGCAGGGATTTCAGGAGCCTGCTGATATCGTCGTCCTTGGCCCAGGATGCGCTGATCACCAACTTCTCATCCGACTGCACGATGGTCCTGTGGGGAGAGCAGCAACAACCACCTCAGAGAGGAGCAAATCGTGCTTTTAGTGCCACTTTTAATTTAATTCTGCATTAGTCATTTAAATCCCTATCACACAGATGAGGAATTCCACACAGAGCTCGTGAGGAGGGGATGGCAACGCGGGTGGACAGGGTATAAAATTCTCTTAAACACACAACCCCTGATGGACTTTGAGAGATCTTTTAAGGGAAAAAGGGCCATTTGCCTAAATTCTCCAGCCTTTGAAATTCAACTTGGCACCCAGCTGGAGGAGGTCACCCTGTCCTGGCATCTCCATGGATCATCTTCCTCTGGAATCTAAGTGGAGCTCAGCAGCCTCTGCCCATGGTGGAGTCACTGCAAGGTGGGACCAGCCCAGGAACCCCTGGCTGGAAGCCACCACCTCCCCCCACCCCCAGCTGGCCCAGCCTGGGACCGGGGCTGAAGCAATGAAGGGGAAATGAAGGGCCCAGGATCTTCTTTCCAGTCATCCAAAGCATCTCCTGATGGAGATTCCAGCTAAACCCTGTGTGGGAAACTGATTCAGGGATCGCAGTGTGTTCCAGTCAGGAAGAATTTCCCTGTTTTGCATTTTTGGCAGGGTAACTCATCTGAATTCCTGACTGGGAATTTCAGGAGACAAATGGGATGCTGGATTTGGAGCAGTCAATCCACGACCTTAAAGATCCTCATTTCCAACCCCTGCCATGGCCAGGGACACCTCCCACTGTCCCAGGCTGCTCCAAGCCCCAATGTCGAC
>NW_008236807.1:867081-869005 GCF_000691975.1 Corvus brachyrhynchos
ATCCCCCCCCCCGCCCTGGCCCCCGGCCCGGGGAAAGCCATTCCCTGGCTCCTGGCCCTCCATGCCTTGGCCCCAGTCCCTCTGCAGCTCTCCTGGAGCCCCTTCAGGCCCTGCAAGGGGCTCTCAGCTCTCCCTGGAGCCTTCCCTTCTCCAGGTGAACACTCCCAGCTCTCCCAGCCTGGCTCCAGAGCAGAGCTTGGAATGGGCTGAGCCAACAGCGACATTCCCACACCCCAGCATCCACTGACACGGACCCGGCAGAGCCATTCCAGACACACTCTCCCGGATCCAGGCCGGAATGCTGGGACAGAGATGAGCTGTCAGCAGCACTCAGGTGGTGATTTTGGGAATAAATAGAAACAAAAACAACACCACCCCGAGCATCTGCGCTTTGCAAAGGAAAACAGCGAGAAAGACACCGAGGCAGGAGCCAGCTCCGATCCATCTCAAAGAGAACAGCTCATTTCTCTTCCCACCCTTTCCCCATCCACCAGGAAAACAAGCTCTGCTCAGGAGCTGCCCAGGATTTGTGAAAACGAACTTGTCACATGCACTTACAGACAAATTTTCCTTCCCTTCAAGTTTCACGTTCAATCTGTCACAGACAAAAGGCTGAGTTTTGTTTCCAGCCACACAAGACCCCGGCATCAACATTCCCGTGTGGGCCTTCTGCTGCTGGGAGGGAGTCGGTGTTTTTCCACTCAGGGGAAATAAAAAAAAAGGTCTTTTATTTTTCACCCTGGTAAAAACAGAGGGGGATAAAAGAGCTCCACCAGCAGCTCAGATGTGTGACATCTGAGATGGAAAAAGGGCATTTGATGATATCTGGGCATTGCTGTGCCAAGGCAAGACAACTGTTCCAGGGAATACATCAGCCAGGGCTTTGTCCTCTGCACATTTAAATGACTGAAGTAATACTCTCCTTCCCTTGGGAGTCTATTTCACACTTGAACAAATCCAAGTCTTGGATAAAAACACTCCTGATACCGAGCTCGTGTTTTATTTCCCTCAATTTCATCCCATTACTCCCCGTTATTTCCCCTCTCAGCTCAGCTCTCTGCGCTTCCACTGTTTGCTCTCTTCAATTATTTACAGCCTTATCGTGGCCCTTCAGACGTCCACAATTCCAAGGGTTCTTTGGGAGTGTCCTGATGGAGTCACACAGAGCCACCTCTCTGTTTTATGATCCTTATTATCCTCTAAAATTCGTGCTGTTGGTGGAGTCAGCGCTGGGGAGGAGACATGGGATGAGACATGGGAGGACAAATCCATGCTCTAACAAGCTGCAAACTCAGCCTGGTGTCCTTGCTTTTCCAGGGTCAGAGTTTTCCAAGAGCCTAATCCACGATTCCTGCTTTCCTCACCTTTTGGTGGTGTGGTATCCATGGAGTCCTGGAATGGCTTGGGTTGGAAGGGACCTTAAAGCTCATCCATGGGCAGGGACACCTCCCACTGTCCCAGGCTGCTCCAAGCCCCAATGTCCAGCCTGGCCTTGGACACTGCCAGGGATGGGGATTCCTCTCTGGGCAAGATCCATGAATCCACAGATCCACTGAAATCAGTGAGCTCCAAAATAATCCATGCTGGACACTCCCACCCTTGTGTGGGTCCCCTGGAATTACACCCCCACTCTCCCCCAGGGCTCCAACACCTCCTGATTTTTATGGACAGGTTGGTTTTGCTCCAACATTGAGAAGATGTTGGAGAGGGTGAAACATCCCCGATTTCCATTGCACACCCAACTTTCCCCATCAGTTACAGACTCCTTTTTCCCACATTTTTTTCCCAGCTTCTCAGGCAGTGTTCACCCTCTGTACCTTCAATCCAGTTTGGATCCATGAGTGAATTATCCTGGGACAGGGTGACACCTTTTAGTACAGCTCAAAATGCTTCCATTCATCCCCATTCCCCTTCTCCCAAACCC
>NW_008236807.1:869054-875070 GCF_000691975.1 Corvus brachyrhynchos
GATCCAAGTGCCCACCAAGCTGCTCCATCACTCCCCTCCTCAGAGGACAGAGGGAGGAGAAAAGATGGAAAAAAACCTCATGGATCAAGCTTTTATTGCAGAGCAGAGGTCATAAAATATGGAATATCAGTTTGGGACAGCTGTCCTGGATATGTCTTTCCCAAAATTTTGCCCATTCCCAGCCTGCTGGTGAGGGGGGAATGTTGGAGAGGCAGCCTTGATGCTGTGGCCAAAATCCTGGTGTGTGCCAGCACCTTCCCAGGTACCAATCTAGATTTTTGGAGGATTTTTTCCTCTTCCCATGGCCAAGGTGATGTTTCCATGCTGAGCTTGTGCTGCCAAGGGTTAAAAAGCAGCTGAGGGGACACCCCTACCCCAAAAAGGGTCAAAAAAGCAACTTAAACTCCAAAAATTCATGCAAGGAGGGGAAGATGCCACTAAGAAGCAGCAAAATGATTTCCTGGGGAATCCAAAAATCCTGTTTGACTGCACACCCTACATTTTGGTTGAATTAATCTGCTCTTTCTCAATAAAAAAGAGGCTTGGATTTATTTTGCCTGGCTGGAAAGCACGAAGGGTTTCTTTTCTTCACCATTTTGAGAGATCCAGGCCCAGTTATTTCCCACTTTTTTTGCCCCCTAATTTAGCTGAGAGAGTTCAGCCAAAGGAGGTTGGTCACCAGAAGCTGCCTCCACAGAGGGAGCTGAGCACCTCCAGAGGCTTTAATCACTTTTGAACCCTCCGAATCCCATTTTGGTGATGCCCATCTCTTTTTAAGACTAAAAAAAAACCTTTGGGTGAGCGATGCCTTCACACAGAGCCTTCAGAGAGGTTCAAAAATGGATGAGGTGAGGGTGAAGATGGGTGAGAAGGGGGTGGACACACAAGACAGAGCTTAAAGCGGGCAACAAAATAAAGATGTGCAACTTCTATGTGGACATGGGTAAATAGTGGTCAATTTAGGTAGAAAGGCATGGAAAGAGATTGATTTTAGCATTTGAGGCAGCAAATTTTGTCGGGGAAGGGTGTTGGCAGAAGATTAGAAAGATGGACTCGTGTTAAGGGCAGCAGCTGTGAACTCCCCGCCCCTGTGATGCCTTTTAAGGCCTGTCAGTACCTCCAAAAGTCCCATAAAAATGGTTTTATACTCAGGTTTTGAACGTAAAATGGTTTTGAACTCCGGAGTTGGGCTGCTCCCCTGGAAATCTGCTGGAGACGGGGGTTGGACACGACTGGAAAGCGCTGCCAGCACGGCAGGAGGTTTGGGGGCTCCATCTCCCGTTTTTGTTTGCATTTTCAGCCCCAGCCCCTCATCAATTAGTCAGAAATCAGAGCTGACTTTTGTAAACAGTTTGTGTGGCAAGCTGGAAGTGGAATTTGGACAGAAATGAGATGTGAAGGAGGGATCTCAATCTCACCTATGCTGAACTTCCGAAATTCGTCACCGATTGACACACGAGAGCTGCTATTTATAGAAACGTCCAATCCCACCCAGCCCCCTTAGGTTTGATTTTTTTTTCCCTTAAATCCCTGGAAACCATGAGCCAAACAGCACTCAGACATGAACAATCTCAGCTGTGCATTTCCCAGTGCTGACGTCCTTCCCGAGCTGTTCTGCAGAGAGCTCCGGATAAAATCCTGCCTGGAGGAGCCTCCCTTTGGGTGCTTTTTACCCACATTTGCTCACACTCCCCCTGAAGGAACACACAGGGAACAAATCCTACAAAAACCACCTCTGTGGCTTCCCAAATTCTCACTCTTTGCCATCCCAAGAGCAGCCCTTGCTCCGCCAGCTCTGCTGGATGGGATCGACTCCCAGCTCCAAGGAGTTCATCCCGATTTTAAGGAGCTACAAATAATCCCAACTCCCCCAACTTCATCAACACCGGGATTTATCCATCCCAGCACCCCAGGGAAACCCCTGGAGCAAAGGGCAGGGCTGTGTGGAGCCCAGATCCCTGCAGAGGGCATAACATCCCCGTGGATGGAACCGGGAACGCCGGGAGCTGCTCCGTTCCCCCGCATTCCTGGGAATGGATGTGGATTTCTATTTCAGTCCTTTGCCAGCAGCAAAACGAGAACATTTCCTGTTTTTTCCTCTCGCTGCAATCAGGAGATGGCCAAATTAGCATTGTCCTAATTAGCCCTCAGCAGGTGCCAAAGCCAGGAATGGCAAAGGAAGGAAGGAAGGACCTTGGAGTTCAAGCCAAACAAATCAAATCCATTGTCTGGCTCCAGGCAGGGAAGTTTGGGATGAAAAAGGAATATTTTGAACAATGGCACACGAGCAGTTCCCAGTTTAGGGTGGTGTTCAGGCAAAGTTTAGCCTCTGCTCACTGCCATTGTTCATAATAATAATAATAATAACAACAACAATAATAATAATAATGATAATAATAATAACGATAATGATGATGATGAGCCCGTTTGCCGGATGAAGCTTTTCCTGAAAAAAATCAGGCAATGGGAAGTAATTTTTGGTCAGGAAACACAAGGGCTTTTTCAGGCTCAATAGCCATGGAGGGGATGATGTAGAGCAGCTCTTTGTGCCTACATTCCTGCAGCTCTGTAGTGGTTTTTCATGGAATTATTTATTCCCATGGGATGGGGCACGATCCTGGTTTTCCTGTCCAGGAGGGCTGTTTTACAGATGGATAACTGGGATGTACTTAGGAAAAGTTATTTATCAACAGGAGAAGTTATTTATCAATTTCCTTATTTATAAATTTCCTGATTTATCAGGAAATCTCTGATAAATCAAGCACCTGAAGGGTTTAACCAAACACCTCCGTGGCCAGTGGGATTGTGCTCCCATGCTTTGGCTGGGGAAAGTTAGGGATGGATCATCCCAAAATGTCAAGGGAACAGGGACAGAGCATTTGGGGACTCCCTGTCAGTTTACAGAATTGTTTTGGGAAAGTTGCACCAAAACCAGTGTGGATTCACAGAGTTACTAATTCCTAAAATCCCAGGATCAATTCGGGTGGAAAAGACCTCTAGGATCGAGTCCAACCATTCCCAGCACTGCCAGGGCCACCACTGAGCCACATCCACAGGGATTTGAAATCCCTGCAGGGACGGAGACTCCAACTGGAAGGGATGGAGCCCCTCTTCCAATGCCTGACCAACGTTTCAGGGAAGAAATTTTTCCTAATATCCAATCTCAACCTCTCTCGGTGCAACCTACGGCCATTTCCTGAAATTCCTGAAGTGCCACGAGAGCCGAGTACCCAAACCTCAATACAATTAATTCAAATAAAGCTGAATTCCTTGCAAATGTTCAGATGAAGAATCTGAATGACTTTACCAGAGAGCCAAAGGCACACTCAGCCATTTATTTTGAAGGGGACACTTCAGACTCTCAGTGTCCAACCTGAGGTCTCCTTTTACCAGGGAATTCTGGAATGCTTTGGGTTGGAAGGGACCCTGGGCAGGGACACCTCCCACTGTCCCAGGCTGCTCCAAGCCCCAATGTCCAGCCTGGCCTTGGACAATTCCAGGGATCCAGGGGCAGCCCCAGCTGCTCTGGGAATTCCAGCCCAGCCCCTGCCCACCCTCCCAGCCAGCAATTCCCAATTCCCAATCTCCCATCCAGCCCTGCCCTCTGGCACTGGGAAGCCATTCCCTGGCTCCTGTCCCTCCATGCCTTGGCCCCAGTCCCTCTGCAGCTCTCCTGGAGCCCCTTTAGGCACTGGAAGGTGTCATCCTGCCGGACTAAGGGAAGAGCTGGAGCAATTTCTAAGCTCTACCACCACTGTCATCCACATCTCAAGACCCTAAACCATGGAGCGATGTGGATAAATCCGCTGGGAAGCCACAACTCCTCCTGACCACAATTCCACTGACCGTAATTCCAGTGGTTTTTTTTCCCAAGAAGAAAACACCCTTGACCATCCCAGCAGAGACGATTCCAGAAGGAACTCCTGAGAACCACAGCAGAACAGCCAACGCCAAAAGCAGTGATTCCCCCTGAAGTGCTGTCCCAGGCCGTACCTGTAGGCCAGGGTGCAGGTGTCCTTGTACTCCTGGAGCTTCACGCACACCATGTTGAGGAACTGGTCCGAGTAGGCGCTCAGGTCGTGCATGAGGTTCATCAGGTCCTGGACCGTCTTCTCCACGATCACCGTGCTCTGTGGAGGGGACAAAAGCCCAGGCATGAGCAGCAGCTCGGTGAATCTTTATCTCAGCCCTCTCCTGCTTTGCTAATTGTCCTCCCAGATGCAAATGTGCAGCTCCCCAACACCGAGCAGGCGCTGGAGCGGCTCTGCCAGAGGCTCCTGCGAGGCTGAATTAATGAGGGGAAGGAAAAAACTGGGAAAGAGAAGGAGGGAAGTGGTTTGAGGGCTTGAATATCAGCTCGGGAAGTTTGGGTTTCTGAGCCGCTTCCTGAAGTTCACCAGGTCTTTCCTGCATTAGGTGAAACCTCAAAATGAGAATTGTGATTTTTAGGGGAACGAGGAACACACAGCTCAGACTGCTGCTCCACATCCCATAGATCCTGGAATTACTGAGGTTGGAAAAGACCTCCAAGACCATCCAGTCCAACCTGTGACCCATCCCCACCTTGTCACCCAGCCCAGAGCGCCACTAAAACCCCTGATGAGCAGGTTTGGTTTCCTCCAGCCTGCAGGAGGTACCATAAATCCAATAATGTCCAAGATTTCAACAGCTCCATGAATTCTGGGATTTCTGAGCCCCCTCCCATGGTGACTTGGCATGGTTTGTATTTATTTTGCCCACTGTGTTTGATTTTGTTGCTGCAAACAAGACAGAGGGGAGGCCTTGGAAGTCCCAAGTTGATAGAAATTGAATTATTCACGGTCTCAGTAGAGTGAAGGGTCATTCCTGAACTGCAGCAAAGGCAAAGGAAGAGACTGAAGCATTTAGGAATCCTGGTTGGGAAATTTGGAACTCAAATTCTATGGGAGGATCGCAGGGATTTGGAAAGAGCCCTGCTTTGTCTGTTAATCAGGACGTGAGGAGAAGTTGGTGACTCAGCACAAAATCTCATCGACCCCAAATCACCACCTCTGCCACATCCCCACGAGCCCAACTTCCACCTCTCCACTGATTTCCCAATTAAAGCGTGGCAGCATCGCCTGGATCCCTAATCCTGCTCCTCCAGAGCACCCCCTGAGGGACAGGAATTGATCCTGCACCGCTCCCTGTCCCTGATTTGCTAAAAAAGCACCTTCCAACCTCATCCTCATTGGGAGCACTCCTGAGTCTTTGGAATGGGGGGTTCCCTGAAGGCTCAGGCACCACCTGTGCTTTTCCTGGCACACCTGGCTCCCAACTGTACTTGGAGAAAAAAAACCCAATCCCACTTTGTTGGTTGCTCTTGTATCTTATCAAGCTCTGCTCTTAAGCAAGTCCCAGGAATTAACCCATCTTTCCTACTGTAATTAGCAACAAGTTGGGATTATTTTGGCCAAACAAAACCCGATTCTGGCATAGCTGCTGCTCGGATGCTCCTGTTGGTGCCACTTCTCCAAACATCCACGTTTTAATAAATACTCAATCCCAGCCTGAGCTTGGAGATCAATCCCTGAAGGACTTGTATCCCAGAGACATCCCCAGGAAATGGAGCAGGGAAGAGCCTGGAGGGGCCGTGGCAGCCCTGGATGCCGATTCCACAGGGATGGGCTCTGAGGTGTGAGCGCGGCTCGTCAGCTCCAGGATTCCAAAATTGCCAAGGTTCATTTCTATCCCTGCCTGGGATGTGGGAAGGAGCCCAGTGAGGGCAAAACCAGCATTTTAAGGCTCTACCCAAATCCTACTAAAATCATGGAATGGTTTTGGTGGGAAGGGAACTTAAGAGCTCATCCCATTCCATAGGCAGGGAGACCTCCCACTGTCCCAGGCTGCTCCAAGCCCCAATGTCCAGCCTGGCCTTGGACACTGCCAGGGATCCAGGGGCAGCCCCAGCTGCTCCGGGCACCCTGTGCCAGGGCCTGCCCACCCTCCCAAGGAACTGTTCCTTCCCAATATCCCATCCAGCCCTGCGCTCTGGCAC
>NW_008236807.1:875120-879122 GCF_000691975.1 Corvus brachyrhynchos
CCCAGCCTGGCTCCAGAGCAGAGGGGCTCCAGCCCTGGAGCAGCTCCGGGGCCTCTCTGGACTCTCTCCAGCAGCTCCAGGTCCTGCTGCTGTGTCCCCAGGGCTGGGGCAGCTCTGCAGGTGGGGTCTCACCTCAACAGAGCCTGGTGTGGTTTGAGATTAAAGTCAAGCCCACGCTGGGCTGATAAATGTGGTGAGGGATTAAAGTCACCATTGATCCCTCGGGAATAAGAAAGAGGAGGAAAATCCTCCCCAGCTCATGTAGCAACACAGAAGACAAAAGCAATTCCTTTCCTTTTTGTGTGGATAAACAGATTTTTCCTTTTCCACTGGGATTTCAGCAGTGGGAGGAGGGTGGGGTTACCTGTGGTATCAACTGATCTCCCACAGCTTCCCAGGAGCAGGATCTGTCCTTCCAGGAATCCTCGTGTGAACCCTCCTGGGTTGAACACGAAACCACACAAGGAGGAATCAAACCTGGCCTGGATCCAGCTCATTTCAATTTCTTTCCATAACTCAACATTTGGAAAAAAACCAACAACCTAAAATCCCACGAGTGCACGTTAAAACAGAAACTATTGTGGTTTTTATGGAGTTTTTCCCACTTATTTTCCTCGACAACATTAAAATCCCAGCCAAGCTCCTGCCGTTATCTGGATTTTAGAATAAACCCTTTTGATTTAAAGGGAACACAAAGCTACTGGAATGATTAAAAAAAAAACAACCTAAAAGGGAGGGAAAAGGGAATTACCATATGAAAGAAGACACTGCCAGACACGTAATGGCCATTTCCCTGTGACATCTTAACCTCTCCCAAAGCCCTGCTGCCACCTCTGCAGGTGTCCCTGGGGATACCCCGTCTGAGGAGGCATTCGGGGACAGCTGGATTTGTTAGCTGGGCCAGGCCTGGAGCTTCTGAAAGTCCCCAAAATGAAAGGCAGCTCAGGCACTACCCCAGAGCCACAATCGCGTTGCCTCTGCCCCATCTGGACTCATTAACAGCAAATAGATGTGATCAAAGCTTAATTTTATGGTGAGGCACTTCAATGGAGCCTTTTAAAAAAATCCCCACACTAACAAGGAAACCCATCCAGGGAACAATGCCCAGCTCCTCACACCTGAATCCCAACACCACGCCGAGGAGATGGTTCATTACTCCTCCAGGAAGGTTTTAAAAGAGGCCGAAAGCTGCTAAAAATAAAAAGAAATTCCTCCTGACGGCCTGGATCCCTCAGCTGCGGTGGGGGGACGAGGATGAAAGGGCAGCACCGCTGGTCATTAACACTGCGGGGCTTGTCTTTAATGCATTTTGCAAACGTTTGCCATTATCCCTTGATTTGTTCCTTATTCTCAGCTGGGCTGGGGCTTCAGGTGATGGAAAGCAGCTCCAGGGCAGGCAGAATTCCCGCTCTGTGACACAGAACAAGCAGACCTGGAGATACTATTCCAGCAATTCTTTGGGATTTCAGTATTCCAGCCATTCCTTTGGGATTCTTGCCTTGTGCAGCCCCAGTGAAGGTTCTAAAATGACTGGAGAAAGAGCCCTGGAGGTGTTTTTAAGGGTGCCTCAAAAATGCAGCTTCGGAACAATAAAGGTGATTTTCAATGACTCCTTGACATGCAGAAGTTCAAACCAACAGCTCAAACCTCCAAAACCTTCAGCTTTTCATAGAATCAGAGAACAATTTGGGTTGGAAGAGACCTTAAAGATCATCCCGTTCCTTCCCATGGGCAGGGACACCTTCCACTATCCCAGGTTATTCCAAGCCCTGTCCAACCCGGCCTTGGACTTTCCCAGGGATGGGAAGTGCACAATTTTATTTTCTAGCTCCCTGGTGAGGAGTACTTGGATTAGAGGAACAATCTTCCCCCTGGGTACTTTTCTTTTGGCAGAAACCACAGCTTTTCCCATTCCTTGGGAGGGAGAAGCTCCATTCCCTTGCTCCGTTTCCTTGGGAAAAGCAGACAAAAGATGGGAATATCCTGCTCAGAACTGTCTTCACCAAAACACAGCAGATGGAAGAAGAGACCTTGGCACTGGAAAAGTTGTCCATTATTAGTTGATTATCGCCCATCACAAAATCTCTCCTCGAGATTCCTTGGCAGAGGAAGGCACCAGATGCAGGCAGGACGTGGCTGCCTTGAAGGAGAAGAATTAATAAAGCCTGATCTAATTTTTAAGATGGAGTTTAGCTGACAGCTCATGATTTTAAAGCACCAAAGAGAGCCCAGCTGTAATTAAAGCAGGACAGGAGAGAGGGAACATTTTCAAAGCTCTTCAGGCTCAGTGCTGAGCCACAGCTCTGGATTTGGGACCATTCCCAAGGGACAAAACCTAAATACCTTAAGCTTAAACACCTGGCCATGCTCTTGTGAGCTGATAAATATCAAGTGCTGTCAGTGCCTTGGAGGGCAATGAGAAAGGGAGTTAAAAATTTGGGCCCTTTACCCAAATTTCTCCCAGATATCTCGCGAGGCCACAGGGAAGAACTCTCCCTAAATGAGCAGAGTTCGAGAGTTCACTGAAACCTGAAAAGCAGCAGCTGAGGAGCCAGTTTGCCTGGAATATTGGGATAAATGGGCTGTTCAGTGCTCTTTGATGGCTCTGAAATAGCCAACATCAGCCCTGAGGCCACAGGAGTGGGATTGGGAATATTTGGATCCACCAGTGCCATAGGGAGCCAAGCTGGAGCCCTATTCCAGCACCAACACTAAAATAAAAGAGTAAAACAATAAAATAGAGGAGTAAAACCAGCCCTGAACCAACTAAATCCACTTTTTTTCAGCCAACAGAGGAAAGAGGAGAATCTAAATTCCCTCTTTTACTGATTAGTGGTTATCCCACACGGAGCGCTAACACCATTTTCCCACTTTTCTCTCCGGCACATCCAGGGTTTACAAAGGGCTGCAGGTTTTAGAATGTATCAGTTCCATTCAAACCCTTGTTGAGCAGCAAAATCTCTTTTCACGGTCTCCAATCTGACAGCCTGCTGTCCTTCTTCCCAGGAAAATCCATTATTCCAGTATCAGCTGTTACTTTGGTTATACCACATCCCACTACAACTTTGCTACCCAAATGCTCCGAACTCCAAGGGATTCTTTCTTGTTTTAACCATAACTCTGCCTGTTTCAATGCAGGTGATGTTTGAATTTCTATAGGATTTATCCTGAGAGGTCCTGAGTGAATTCACCCCACGGACATGAGCCCAGGATCTGCTGGAATTCTCTCCCCCCTTTAAATGTGATGTTGCAGGAGCCAAATGAGCGCACAAACGAGGTCCGGGAGAACTCTTATTTACCTGGCACAGAGGAAGCTTTGCTCCAGTGAACTGGAATATTGATGAAGAGCAAAATGTACATTTGTTGTTTTTTTTTTTTAAAAACGGAGAACATGAACCATAAAATCTGCTTATTGCTGTAATACTGTGGCCAGGCAGAAGAGTTTCCCTCCTCTAAACACTCGATTCAATATTTAGGATTTCACAGAGTCCCTGATTGGAACACAGAGTGAACATTTCCTGGGGCCAGCCCTGCACAAGCCCAGTAAATGCAGAATCGATCACAGCCAGTTAAACACAGAGAGGGGAGGCTGCCACGAGGGTCTGGAAACCCTGCGAGGGTTCAGAAATAAACCAGTGGCTCTGCAGTTTGAAATTCAGCCCCCAGAGCTGAACCACTCGTGGCTTTTCTGGAATATGGGAGGCCGAATCCCAAAGCTGGAGACGAGGCACAAGGACAGGCTGCGGCTGGATGGGAATTTTCATCAAGTTCTTTGGTAAATTTGAGATAAACTTGTGCTCCAGACTAGGCTTCATGGCAAGGAAAAGCTTCCTTGGAAAGATTTCATGGAATCATGGAACGGTTTGGGTGGGAATGACCTTAAGGATCATCCAGTTCCATCCCCTGCCATGGGCAGGGACACCTACCACCAGACCAGCTTACTCAAAGCCCCATCCATCCTGGTCTTGAACACTTCCAGGGATCTGGAGGCCACAGCCTCTC
>NW_008236807.1:879287-882661 GCF_000691975.1 Corvus brachyrhynchos
CGGAGCTCTCCCTGGATCCTTCCCTTCTCCAGGTGAGCCCCCCCCAGCTCTACCAGCCTGGCTCCACTTCCCGAATTTCTAATTAAACTGATTCCCTTCCTACAGAATCCCAGAACCTGCCAACCTCTCCCTTCATGGATTTTCACGCAGGACATGGATCCAGCGCCTGGGGTGCAGCTGAGCTCTTCCTCACTGCACTTAGTGTGAAGTGTGATGGTCACTCCCATCAACTACAGCTCGTTTGTCCCAGCAAAATCTAATTTTGCCACTGTCAGGACAGAAAAATGTGACTGGATAACTCCACTTGCAAAGTTTTTCCAAGGAAAAAATGCTCCACTCAACTGCCTGTTCCATGCTGCCCCAATGACCTGGACTTGTCTCTCATGACACTTGGATGGTATTTGCACAGAGGAAGGTAAAAAACCCTTTCCTTTGTGACCTCCTGAATGCCTGTGACGTCAGAATCCTTTCCCAGCTCCTAATTTTTACGTCATTCCAGCCTTCCCAGGCATCCAGGAGGAGATCCAGCAGATGGGAGCTGAAGCTGGATCCCAGCAGAGCAGAAATGAGCTCCTGTTTTTAACGGAGGGTGACTGACCACAGGAACAGCTTGGTGTGCTGGGTTCTCCATCTCTGACAGGCTCGAAATCAAGCCCAGGTGCTTTCCTGGGAGAGTCACTGCATTCCCAATGGAATTACGGACTTGATGAGGAAATTCCTGGGTGGAAAAACTTTGCTGGCTGATTATGCTGCAGATCTGATGATTTTATTCTGATTTTGAGCTCGAATTCCACAGCAAAAGATGCCCAAGTTACTATTAAAACCCCCCAGCCATCAAAAGCCCCGTGCCAGGAGCTCTGAGGCTGGAATCTCTACAAGTGGTGGCATTTTCTTCCCCAGCACCAGAGAAGTGAATCTGTCCACCCAAGACACACCAGAAGTGTTCAGATCTCCTGAATTCCCCACAAAATGGGAATTCTCAGCACATGAACTCTTAGCCAGCACCCAGGAGGTTGCCAAAAAGGGGTTGGATCTCCAGCGGGATCATGGTTAAGGTTGGAAAAGACCTCTCAGATCACTGAGTCCAACCATCAGCCATGGTCACCACCAAACCACGTCCCCAGGTGCCACCTCCACGTGTTTTTTGAACACTTTCAGGGATGGGAACTCCATCACTTCCATGGGCAGCTGTTTCAGTGCTGGACAATCCAGGAATTCCCTGCCAGGGTGGTCTCACCTCCAAAAATCCCAGCGCCAGGACTGGGAGCATCCTCATGAGGAGATGCCTTTCCATAATCTTCAATAAATCCCTGATGCCAAGCTGGCTCCTAACCCAGCTTTGTCACAAGCTTAAAAAGCAGGGAACAGGAAAAGGATCGCTTGGACAAGGACTTTCTTTCTTTTATTCCCATTTCACGTGCACTGCAGATGAGCAGGGAAGGGAAAATCTGGTTGGACACAGAGGGAAGTTTGTGACAGTCCCAACTTCCAGGCCCGACTTGAGCCACTGGGATCCTCCTGGAATGCTCCAGCAGCCGCAGCAGAATAAGGAATATCAGTGCCTCGGCAGGGAGATGGACGGGATAATTTAATTGGTCTTTTGTATCTCTCCCTTCTCCGGTCCCGCTGAGTTCTGGAGCTATTATTAAAGGCATTTTTTAAGGTATTTTAATTTACTCCTCCAAATGGATTCCCATCCATTCACTCCCACCAAGTGAATGTTGTCAGGGACATTAGTGGGGTGATAAAATAGCTGCAGCTTCCCGCTGCTTTTAATGTGTTCCATCCACCAGAAAAGTCATTAGCTCTTAGCCTTTAATACACCCTCTGCACTGCTGCACAACTGTTTATCACTTAAAAGCGCCACGCTCTCCCTTTATTAATCAATATACATTTGTGCAAGGAAAAGGGACTCACAGCCGCTGATTCCAGCCTGGTTTGTGCTGCAGAAGCTGCAAAAACATCCCTGACATTTTCATCCCTGCCCTTGAATATTCCTAGAAGTGGCTTTTACTCAGGTTTTTACACAACTCCCCCAATTACAGGTGAGCTGGTGGCAAGGTGACAAATTTATTTCACTGGTGGTGAGTGGCAGCTTTCCCTCTCCTTTGTCATCCCTGCTCTAGAACATCATTAGCAGCTGCAACACGACACAAATGGGACGTGGAGCACGGAATTAATGATGCTCAGGAGCAGAGAGCTCATTTTTAATAAATGTTTTCATACAGCAGGCCCAGTTTGGAGAATAAAACCCCTCAGTGTTATTTTTATGTGCTCTGAGATCTGTTTTTTTTTTTTCCCAGTCTCAAAGCCCCAGTATTTAAAATATACTTATCTATTAAAAATGTCTTGCTGGAGACGGTGAATAGGAAGGTTCAGGTGGAGGAAGGGTGCTCCTGGAAAGAGACAGCGACCACGACAAGAGCAGCTGGATGATGAAAAACCAAAAGAAATTGGGAAAAAATGGATTGAGAAAGGTTTAGAAGGGCTGAGCTCCCAAAAGAAAATGCTGTTGTGTCCCTGGATTGGTGCTGTCCAGTGAGAAAGCTGTAATTATGATCTAAATTCAACAAAATTAATGAAAATGCAAGAGATCACTGGAAAAGAAACGGTGAAATCCAGGAATGACAGGTAAAGGCTTAAAAGGGACCCTGAGCTAAGCCTGGCTGAGCTCCTGGGCTCACAAAGATGTCATTTCACTGAAATTAGCAGCCAATTTGTCAGATTTTGGCATCAGTGTCTAAAAGCCTCATTTGTAGGGGTGAGAGAATGCAGAGAGAGACCAGGCTGATGTCACCAGCGGGTTTTGGTATAGGGGGATCCCAAAAGGTACTCAAACCTCACCCTTAAACACCAAAATTCACCTTCCAGCACCAAAACTCACATTTCTGTCTCACTCCTCGTTAACCCAACTCTAATTAATGTGATGAAGAAGTCTTTGTTCACCAAAGCAATCCTTGGCAAACAGGGGGAGAGAGCAGAGGCCTTCCTATGGATCCATCCCTCCGAGGCATCCCAAAGAATATCAAAACTCACAGCTAAATTCACTGTATTATTTTCCGTAGCTGGATTTTATGCAGGTTTAAGGCTGGTCTTAAATTTAAAGGAAAAAATATTTCCAAAGGGAATTTCCACCCCAATTTCCACCCAAGAGGCCAGAGGTGGCCAGAGGGTGGCAATTTGGTTCTTCAGGTGTTTCTAATTTAGGTTTCTCTCAAAAGAATGGGCAAAATTTAGAGTTTCCCACATTTCCATTAGAACATTCCAGGGCTGGAATGCTATTTATAGACAAATCCAGTGGAATTGTCTATAAATAAAGGCGAGGAATTGGTTAGGAAGAGGATAGGAAGGAGAACATTTTCCTCTCAGATCAT
>NW_008236807.1:882718-885168 GCF_000691975.1 Corvus brachyrhynchos
GAAGGACCTGAATTTCAATATTTTATTGCACAGGCCAGTGCTGGAACCACTGAACTCCATGACAAGCAAGACACTGGAATTCCCAATCTCCACCTCCTTTGATTCCAAAGGATTTGAAACAAATCCAGTGCTGGGATGGAGAAACCCCAATGCAAGTCAGCAAGGAGGCACCTCCCAAGCATCTCCAGACAGAACCTGGGCAGAGCTGAGGGCTCCTCCCAGGAAGGACTCAAAAAGCAAAACCACTTGGAAATGGGAGGTGATGGACTCAAGGTCTCCACTCAAGAACAGAACCCAAATATCCTTAATCCTGAAAAAGTTTAATTTAATGGAAGCCTTGGCATTATGCAGAGTTTCCCAAGCTGGAAGCTACGAAAAGAGAATCGTCTCATGTTCTGAAAAATGAAGCAGAGGATTGAAAAAAAAAATCTGCCATTCCACTTATTCTCTTGGTTTACTTCTTTTTTTTGCATTTACAAAAAAACCTCAAAATTGCAAATTTTGCATTTCTGCATCATGGCACGAGCAGGGGTCAAATTGACCAACTGAAGGGTGATGCAGGGGGTCTGTGCACATCCCAAAAGGGAAAATCCAGCCTGAAGTGCTGCCCCCAAAAAGCACAGACAGGAGAAAACTCAGGGAAGCTGCACGTGCCAGCATCCCTTGTGATTTATTCAATAAATTCAGCCTTGTGCTCTCCACATCAAAGACCGAGGAGATCACAGCTCTGTCCCTGGATGTCTCCAAAGGATTATCTGGAAATTCCTCATGCGTGGAGGCTGCTCCCAGGATCTGACAGCTCGTGTTAACATTGCATTCATCAAACCACAGTGACCACCCCGAAGCCCCGGAGACTTGGGAATGACAAACTCGGCAACACCAGCCTTTGATTCCTGCCAGGAGAAGCCGGAATGACAACGAGATCCGTGGGCTTGGAGCTAAACGGAAACATTTTTAACCCACTGTTTTCTCCTTCTTTTGGCTCTTCTTGACTCAAACCCCACCAGGTCCAAGGGTGGGGCCATTCCTGAAGGAAGAAGATTCCAAGGAGGAGCCATGGTGTGGGGATGAGAGCTGTAGTCATGTATCCCAATTTCTGGAAGTAGGGATGGATTTGGAAAATGCCAGAGGCCTGCAGGGCACTTTCCCTTTCAGAATGACCTTCTCCACTGGGAAAGCTGGGCCCCACCGGTTTAAGACAGCGTGGGAATGGGACCACTTGGATCTGTGGTGGAGTCTCCATCCCTGGAGGTGTCCAAGAAGGCCTGGATACGGCACACGCTGAGCTCTGGGCTGGGGACAAGGTGGGGATCGGTCACAGGTTGGACTTGATGGTCTTGGAGGGCTTTTCCAACCTCAGGGATCCTGGGATTCTGTGACTGGCAGGGAATCTCATAGATTGGACACAGACACCACCAAGGCAATCCCAGAATGGTTTGGGTTGGAAGGAACCTTAAAGTCCATCCCATCCCCCCCCTGCCACGGGCAGGGACACCTCCCACTGTCCCAGGCTGCTCCAAGCCCCAGTGTCCAGCCTGGCCTTGGGCACTGCCAGGGATCCAGGGGCAGCCCCAGCTGCTCTGGGAATTCCATTCCAGCCCCTGCCCACCCTCCCAGCCAGCAATTCCCAATTCCCAATCTCCCATCCAGCCCTGCCCTCTGGCACTGGGAAGCCATTCCCTGCCTCCTGTCTCTCCAGGCCCTTGTAGTACAGATAAATCTTGAATCACACACCAAGGACACCTTTGCTTCCCTCAGATCCCAACTATTTTTATCACAATTTTCCCAAAGGCCTGTCCATTAATCCAAAAAACCAAAACAAAACAAAGCAAAAATTATTCAGCTGCACTTCACTGTTTTGCACACTAAGCACTGAGTATTTCCACGCCTTTAACTCCTGGCAAGGAGCAAAAATAACTAAAGGGACTACTCAGCATTTTAGCAACCACCTGCTCCTAACTCAGGATTTCTGTTGTCCCAAAGCCCCACGCGACGGCAAAACTCTGCTCCCAATATCCAGCAGAAGGGCAGCATGGAAAAGAAGTTGTCTTTTTCCCAAAAAAACACATGTCAGGAGGAAAAAAGAATAAAACATCAAATGGGGAAGCGAAAAACCCACTGGGTCAGCTCGTTGTGGGAGATGTCTGATAACGGCGGCGCTGCCATTGTTCAATCCCCGGCTGACGCCGTGTCCTGGGTTGCAGTGTATTCTATTACCATCCTCAGGAGCTGTTGAAACCAGGTGGGGCAGGGTTTCCTTTCCCCCTCCCCCCCGACCATCTTTCTGTTAATGGCCCATCATTGTCCTGCCGCATGACTCAGAGATAACTCCCTCCGGACTATCTTCTGTTAATGAGCCTAATCAACACTTGGCCTCATGACTCATTACCCCATTGTGAGATGCTCCCCCCAGAGGGAGGAACCAAGCATCCCATCGTGGATATAATCTG
>NW_008236807.1:885231-890710 GCF_000691975.1 Corvus brachyrhynchos
TGGACTTCCTGAGGAAGAGCAGACTGTTTTACTACAGGATCACTGCTTCAGAGGACTGCAGCCACCATTCTACCAGACTGCTACCACCACCCTGCCTAACAGGGTGTCAGATTGTACCTTGACTCTGTCAGTTTGACAGTGTTTTCTTTTACTTTTTTTTTCCTTTTCTTTAATTTCCATTAAATTGTTATTCTGACTTGGTGCCTCCCACTGGTTTGTTTTCAAACTAGTACACGCCGTTAACGAGCAATCCCGTTTGGAAAACGGCCTGGATGAGGCCATGGATCTTCCCTTCCCACGTGGAACTTGTGCATCATTTCCTGCCAGAGCCACCTCCCCTTCCCAGCAGCCAGAGCATCTCCAAGAGGCCTCCCAGGCATTATGGATGGCGGGGAAGGAGCGCTTCGTTTCATCGCCCGTTGTTTTCCCGGTGCTAACGACGCTCCGGAGATTGCCCTGTGGATAAATCCATGCAGGCATTCAGTGGGAAGGCGAGGGAGCCAAACTTGGCATGGATGGAGCCATCCACACAAAACATTCATCTATTAACCAAACGGCAGCGCTTCCAAACCCAGCGGGGTCACGGCGGAGCCCTGCTGGGAAACAGGAATTAACTCGGAGCGGAGATCGTTTGTCTCTGGAATGTTGTCATATTCGCTGTCATATTCGTGGGTGAATTCCAGGCTTTCCTGGGAAGGCAGGTGGCACTCAAGATCGCTCATGGGAGAGGCCTTGGAAGGCAAAGAGAGCTGAGGAGAAACTCATCTCGCCCGGATGGAATGGGGGGAATTCATCTCTGATGCTGTTGCAATTAACGGCAGCAAATTTCACTCAGTTTCACACAGGAGAAAACTGGAGTAGCTCAGTTACTACCAGGATACTACTCAGTTACTACCAGGCTACTACTCAGTTACTCAGGCTTGTGTTTCATTCCTATGTAGAAAAAACATTTCTCATCTTACCCAGAGAAAAACACGGCCAGGCCTGATGGGGAACATGCATCAAACAGCAGAAGTGTTGGAGAAATGGGATAATCATCCCATTGGGCAGGAAACAGACAATTTGGGGCCATCACTGGGCAAAAAAAAAGGGAATTTTTGGGGAGGAAAGGGGAATTTTTGGGGAGGAAAGAGGAATTTTAAATATTCAGCGGTTGCTGCAACACGTGGTGGGATCTGTATTTACACATCTTCCCCTTCAGCAGCACAAAAAGGCTGAGGGATGTGGATACACACCAACCTCCCAAAGGAATTTCCTGAACTCCCTCCAAGTGAAGAGCCAATTAAATACCCTTCAGGAATTAATTTCTTTTTGGCCAAACTGCTTTCACAAGCTTCTGTCCCTCAGCAGAATCACGGCACCTGCACAGAGCACCCTGTGTGAAAAGGGAGGGTTTTTCACCCCCAGACATACAAATCCCACCCTCACTCCCATGTCCCACTCACCCAGGAGCCATTCCCTCACCAGCAGGGATTCAGGAATTCAGAGGCAGAGGGAGTTTTCTGGGAGACCTCAGGGAACAAAAGTGAGGTCAAATGCTCGAGGTGATGCTGAGTGGTTCAGTTCCCACAAAAAGAAAGCGTTCCTGGCTGCTGGATCCCGAGTCCAGCACTCAGATCCACTTGGGAATGCTGGGAATGGGCCAAATCCTGCTCTTTGCCCTCCTGAGCCAAGGACAATCCAGTGAGTAACCGTGGAGTAAACTCTGCCTAAAGGAGGGGAGGGTTTCACCCTGAGCTGTGACCCCACCCTGAACCAATTTATCAAAACCACCCGAGCAAAACGGCCCTGATTTTACTGACAGCAAAAAGGGCCCAGAGGGTCAGTGGAAAACACCATTTTATGGACCAATTCCACCACCTTTAGATAAATATTTGAATATTTACCCCACCACCCATTGAACAATTTGCTGCACCTCCACTGGAAGGCGGCAGAAAAGAGATTTGAGCATTGCCCTGCAATAAGGTGGGAGCACAAACCAGAGTCTGAAATGTTCTCACGTTTTGTTCCTCCAGCAGCTCTCTAAAATTGACTGAAAAAGCAATTACAGCATTCCAGTTTTCTCCTCTATTTTCGTTTTCCTTTCCTGAGATACACAAAAATAAACCAGGAAGGATGCTGGAGGCTCCACCAGATCGTAAACTGGTGGGGAAGCTGGGAGAGAGGGGATATGGGCAGTTAAATTGATGGAAAAGATCCCCAAAGTGCGAAAATACTTTAAAGTCTCACCTGTCTGCTACTTTTACCATGATAGAGGTGCTTAAAAATGGGCATTATCATGCAATTAAATAAAAAAATAATGAGGGGGTGTGAAATTAATTGCAATAAATGACTTTAAATTTAATTATTGCAAAACAATGTGTTCAGAACATCAACCAAAACCACACAGCTCCTTTTTGAGAGCAACATTTGCAACCTCAAATCAGCTGGAAAAGAAAAGCAACCCCTTGAACAACAACCTCAGCTCTCAACCTGCCCCTTCCTGTGCTGCCATGAACTTTCCAACTGGATGTTCCCTAAATTCCTTTCCATTCCTCTGGAGTCCAGGATGAAAAAAAAAAAAGGGTTGTCTCACAACCTGGACCTCTTAAAAAAGGTGAATCCCCAAATTAAATCAATGGAAAGGGCTGGAATTGAAGCTCTGGTGCCTCCTGGCCACCACTCGCTGCCTGTGGTGTCATTTACTGATTTCCAGTATCATTATTTCAGGACTTTCATGGTTTTTTAAGGCATGGAAATTCCTCCTCTGGCCAGGAAGGTCATTCCCACCTTCATTCCAACCCCTCCTGAAGCTTTGTGCTGCCACCAACCTGCAGGGAATGACCCAACTACAGAAGGCAAATAGGGAATAACCCGTAAGAATCCAACTACGTCACGGCTGCAAGTTAGAATCACTCACCAGGGGGTTTTAGGGAATGAATATTCTTATTTATATTCTTAACATAAATAAATAAGATTAAACATATGAATTTGAGATGATTTTTGGAAGACTTTGTGCTTGCCACAAATCTGAGCCCTGCCCAAAACTCTTCCTCCTTGATCCATGTCTAAAGGACTTGGAGCAAATTATTCCAGGATTTTGCCTTCTCAGCTCCATTAGGGCAATTCCTTGATTTTTTTTTTTAATGTTGTAACCCCATGTCAGACCAACATTCTGCAAAACAAAAGTGCAGGTGCTGTTCAACCCCTTCATCTCTTCAAGGCTGGATTGTTTCATGTTCAGGAGCTCAGTTATTCCCATTATTTCCAACAAGGGGTTTATTTGGGATCTCACATCTTTGCAGGCAACCAAAAGCCTGAACATTTGAATTCCTGGGCTGAACTTTTCCTCACTGCCAAATCAACATTTGGACTTGACTCAGCCCTTATCACTGGGTCATGACACAGAAACCTCAAAATGCTTTTAAACCACACAGGAAATTCCTTTCAATTAAAGCTGATTTTCTTGGCTTCATTAATGAGCCACAAGTGTTGCCAAATTAATTTGAAGAGCCTAAAGACCAAGTAAAGCCTTGACACCCTCTGGTTACTTGCTGGTTTCAACTCAACAGATGATAGATCCTGCCTGCCTGAGGGAATTTGTCATGGATATTCATGGATTTGTTATTACTGTCATTATTATTATTATTAATATAATTTATATCATTTTTATCATTATTATCTTTGCCACTCTTCCCGGAGTTTCTCTGGAGATGAAACCCAGATGATGTTCTGGCAGCTCCTGAGGGGTGTGATTGGCTTGACAAACCAGCAAACACAAAATTCCTCAGGAAGAACAAGGAATCAAATCCAAATCCCTCCAAACCCCAGTATTTTGACACAGATTAATTCCTTCTAATATTGCTTTATCAGAAGGAATTCATCTGAGTGTCAGAACATTGCTCTGAACCCAACAGGAGTCCAAGGTGCCAAGTTAAGGGATGGATGCCCCTTGAACCTGGGAATGGGAAAATTGGCTTTAAATGGAGCAGAAGTCACCTGGAAGCAGCTTTGTTTTGAGACATCTTCAATGACATCCCCAATCTAGGAATGGGTTTTTTCCAAACATTTCTCCCAATCCCAAAGAATCTGCAGGAGCAGCTGTGACCCCACAGCTCCATTTTCCTGCACCACCCACTGGAATCCAACACCATTCCTACTTTTCAGCCAGGAAATATTCTTCAGGTGACTCTAAGAAGACCCAAAGCACACACAAGAGTTTTTCTTTTCAGGTCCATGACTAGACCAGCACCTGGAGCTCTAAAACCTCAGCTCCTGCACATTTTGGCAGTTCATATTCCAGGAAAATGGGTCGTGGAATCCCAGACTGGTTTGGGTTGGAAGGGAACTTCAAGACCACCCAGTTCCACCCCATTGCCATGGGCAGGGACACCTTCCACGGCTCCAGGCTGCTCCAAGCTGGCCTTGGACACTTCCAGGCATGGAGCATCCCCAACATCTCTTTGCTAATTGGGAGAACAGGGATTAATAATATTTTTCATTTTGTGACAGAAAACAACCGAGTGGGAATTAAACAGGGAATGTCCAAAGCGGGTTCAACCTGTCCCTCACAGCGTTCCTGACACGACCCTTAAAGGAGAAAAAAGAGACTTAAACAGAGAATCCTCAGTGCCTTGGGCTAAAAGCATCCTGGGGCTCCCTTGGAGGCTGGAATATTTTGTTTGCTTCTTTTCCAGGCTTGTTTTTCTTTTAACTGTGTGTGACTCCCGAGGTTACTGAGGGATGTTGTTCACTCAGTGAGGAGTGGGATGCAGCCGAGTGACCAGATCTCCTTTTGTCCTTTCCTGTTCCAAATGCCTGACATTATTTAGACCATTTTTAGGGCCAATGGGATGGATCTCATCTCCCTCCCACTGAAAGAAATCTGCTGCTACTCCAGTGACTTCGAGGTCAGGTGAGATCCAAATTGAGATTCCATTTCCACACATCCAATGCCTGTCAGTCCTCCCCTCCTTCACCTTTTCCAGCAGCCAGTAATCAGCACCTAATTAATTAAAACAGCCCTGGACAGGGCTCTCCCGTAGAGTTGTAGCATTTCCTCGATTTTCACACCCTGGAGCAGTTTTCTTTACAGGCACAAAGTCTTCAAATATTTTAATTAAACAGCCCATCCCAATGGTTTGAATTCCCCAGGAAATCCTGGATCAGCCCCAGGATGACCAGACCTGGTACCCTCCAACAGTGAGAGGGAAAAGTTTTTCCCTTCTCCACAGTGCAGCTCCCACAAAGCAAAAATCCCAGCACAAAAGCAGATCATTTGCAAAAAAACAAATCACAATTCTGACAGCTTTGTGCGTGTGAGGGAAACTGTAATTTTATTTTATTTTATTTTATTTTATTTTATTTTAATGGAAAGGGTCTATTTATAAATTAGAACCAAGAGGGGAAACTTTTCATTTACTGCCTTCCCTCAGTTCTTTCAGATGAAAATTCGAGTGCTACGAACCTTCCAGCTGCAAAGTTTATCCACTTCAGCAGG
>NW_008236807.1:890750-904540 GCF_000691975.1 Corvus brachyrhynchos
TGCCAGGAGGAATATTTCAATGGAATGGCAGCATCCCTGCACTGTTGCTCATTTTTTAATTCTCCTGTTGACAAGTCCCTGCCTCCAAAATCCCAACTACTCCCACTGAACGCTGCTTGTCAGGAAGGGGCAGCCCCTGCCACACACAAAAAAAAGAGCTTTACACCTTCCCTTTCAACAATAGATTAATGTCTCTTTTGTTCTCCGAGAGAGCCGGGTGTCATATTTCAAAACGTGCTTTTAAGCCAGGTATAATTAAAGCTCTTCGAGAGGAGGGAGGCAGAGAAATGAGCAGCCAAAGGAGTAATAAAGGCATTTTAGAGGGTGCATGAGCTGGAAGGTGCCTCATCCCTCCCTCTCACCACACAGCTACAATTACATTCCACGGTGGAGGAGGGAAAAAAAAAAAAAAAAAAAAAAAAAAAGAAAGTAATTATAAAAATGAACTTTTCCTCGAAAAATGAGCACGTCGTCAAAGGATTGCTGCTTTGAACAGCGCAGCGCTTCAAAAGGAGGATGAATTAGTGCTGACAACTCAATAAAGTAGCCATCAATTATTCAAAATGTGATGGCTCTTCTCATGCAGCACTTGTGATTAGGAAAACATTTCAAAAGCTGGAAATGAGAGTTATTCTTCCTCAATGAAATGGGCTTCAAAATGCGAGCGAAGAAAAGTAATGGGACTTTGGAGGAGCCTGGCAAGAACACGGGGAAGTTTCTTCTCTTGGTGCCATCCATCAAATGCTTCACCTGAGACTGTTCCAGGCTGGATTTGGGATTTATGGAGCAAAACAAGCAGAGGGAAAGGAAAAATATGTGTGATGTGAGAGGGGGACACAACCTTCAGCTGATGGGTGCAGAGAGCCCAGCCCAATCAGGCCCCAAATTAAACCATTGGTGTGTTTTGAAAAGGCAAATATTCAACTTTCCTAGGGAAAAGAAAGTTACGGAAGAACCAGGTTTCCCAGAGAAGTTTGTGGAAATTTTTGATGTCCCAGGCCTGGAAGTGGCCAAGGCCAGGGCTTGGAGCAACCTGGGATAGTGGAAGGTGGCCCTGCCCATGGCAGGGGGTGGAGTTGGATGGGTTTGAAGGTCCTTTCCAATTCAAACCATTCTGGGATTCCATGAAAGAAATTCCTGGAGGAATGTTGGTGATGGAGCAACACAGGTTCCTTCAAATGAAGTTTATCAGACTTTGCCTTTCCAGGTGCTGGATGCTCCTCCTGGAACTGCAGCTCCTCCATCACCGAAACAACCCCAGTGAAGGCAAAGCACTGGTTTAAAATTGCTGAAATCCTGGAAAAAAAGGAGCTGGAGGAAAAATGGAAAACTGGGGGAGTGTCACTCCTGTGGCAGCTGGATCTGTGACTTCACACTGGATTTTCAGCAGCACCCTTGGGCTGAGGAGAAGCTGCTCTGCCTCAGCATGGCAGGGCCCTGCTCTCCTGCCAGGGATCTTTAATGAGTTTGCAAATGAGGAATGTGCAGCTGGGGCTTTAAACAAGGAGGGTGGCCAGGCTGAAAGGTCGCTCCTCTGGCCAGGGAGGTAGCAGGGGCTGGGTCTGACACCAGCCCTGTGAGGCAAAATGAGGATTTATGAGAGCAATAGTGCTGCTGAGGGAGCCTGGCAGGGCTCTTTGGGTAATTAAAATAATCAATCAAGGCCTGGGATGGAGGCTGGGGCCAGATCCGTGTGGTTTGCTCCCAACTTCTGAGGAAAAACTGACAGCTAGAGGGAAAAAATGAAAATAAAGTAAATTACAAGGAAGTTTTAGTGGTTTTAAGGGTTGAGTGAGTAGTCAAACCAGCGCTGAAAAGCAGCGGCACAGGCCAGGGTGAGGGTGAGGTCCCTTCATGGAATCCCAGAATGGTTTGGGTTGGAAGAGACCTTAAAGCCCATCCCATCCCACCCCTGCCATGGGCAGGGACACCTCCCACTGTCCCAGGCTGCTCCAAGCCCCAATGTCCAGCCTGGCCTTGGGCACTGCCAGGGATCCAGGGGCAGCCCCAGCTGCTCTGGGAATTCCATTCTAGGTAGGGCCTTCCCACCCTCACAGGGGAGAACATGGCAGACTCTTGCTGAGGTGAACAAAACAGGTTGGTGGCCTCAGGTGGGACCAGGATCAACATTTTGCACCCAACTCTCAGTGGAAATACTCAAGGCCAGGTTGGATGGGGCTTGGAGAAATCTGGGACAGTGGAAGGTGTCCCTGCTCACGGCAGCGGGGCTGGACTGGAAGGCCTTTAAAGGTCCCTTCTAACCCTTTAAAAGTCCCTTTCAACCCAAAATATTCCACAATTGAATGATTCAGCACTGAGCAAACGAGGGTTATCCAGTTCCTGACCAACTCCAACTCACGACACGGAAGAGGCATCCAGTGATTTCAGGGATTAACGGGATCCAGAGGCCTCAAACACGGGGCTGCTCCCTCCAGGTCGAACATGACTCACATCTGTGGGCTGGTTTGTGAAGCGTGACTTTGCTTCTTTGCTTTTGCAGATCTGAAGAGGACGAAAATAATTCTGCCTGCGAGGGGCACTGCCTGAAAATGTCCACATGCAACTCCCCTGCCCTGGGATGCACTGAACGTGCAAGTGAAACTCGAATTTTTAAAATAAATTGAAGCCCTGACGCTCCGCCTAAAGGGATTGCTTTTGTACAGCTCAGAACTCCCCGGTGGAGAACTCACACATCCGCAGCTGACTTATACAGGAGCCTTCTGAAAGCTTCCACAAAAGGCAGGAACTGCACTAAACGTTCCCCCCGGAGGAAAAATTATCTGAAGAAATATTGGAAGCAACAGGGAGAGTCAGACTCCCACCGAGAGATAATTCTGTCTCTCGTTTTTAGTTGGAGAAGAAGATTTAGCACAAATTCTGCAGTTGGTGGGTTTTACCCTCTTGACATGAAAAATACAAATAAGAGCTGAAAACATCTTGGTTGTAACACCACGCCACTGCAAAAAAAAATTTGAAATATGAGGCTCAGAACCATTAAAACTGCTTTAAAATTATCCTTGAATGGGAAAAACCCCAATTGATCAGTCATGCCTGCTCCTTAATGGATGCTGCTGGCTGGGAGCCAGCCTGGAAAGACAATTAATTTGTTTACACTAATAAATAATAACATCCAGCCTCCATCAAAGCGTGGAGCCATCAGCCCTGGTGAGCCACCGAAAGCTGCTGGCTGGGACCATCCTTCTCCTTAATAACCACTTGTCTGACGGGGAGAAAACATTCCAGAAGCTCCCAGGGATGTCTCCTTGGAAAGTCACAAGTGAGTGATTCCATGCATGGAGTGGGTGCTGTGGGAATTGGCTCCAGCAAGTTGTTATCCTGAAAAACAGCTGCACACCCTGACTTTTTAAGGAGGTTTTTTTTGGGGGATTTTTAGCCGCTGGAGTTTGGCCAGAAAAATATCAGGAGCATCATGGACACAATGCTGAGATAAGAAACAACAGAGGCTTTAAAGGAAAGGAAAAATCCCACTGTGCTGCTCCAGAGTGAAGCAATTTGTATTTTTTTGGAGATGGAGCAACAGGTTTTTAAGGCCAGTGACCAGCTGGGTGGAAAGATTTATTACCTCACTGAGAACCCTACAAGAACAGCCTGTAAGGAGCTGTCCAGGCACTTGTAGCCCAATTTAGGATCGATTTAAACAATTACAGCCTGAAATTTAATGCTGAATAATTTTGAGACAAATGAGTTTCACGGTGATTCAGTCGCTCTGGAAAGGAAAAGAGTTTCAAGTGTTTTACATTTGAGGAGGGAAGAATGGAAAACGAGGCTGCGCTCCGGTAAAATGGAATATTTAGAGAGGACAATTTTTTTAAAGGATAATCTTAACAGCAATGGATGATTCATCCGTGAGGACACGATGCTGGAAAATCTCTTATCTCCCAACTAGTTCAGCTCAAACATGTGCTGATAGTGATCCCAAAGCAGCTTTATCAGCCTGAGCAGTGGGGGCTGATAATTCCCGAGTCGTGTTCGAATCACAGCTGCAGAACCTTCAGAGAGATCTTTGGGATAGCAAAGAGTGGGATGGTTAAAGCAGGAACCCATGAACCAGGCAGGAAAAAGCTGGGGGAGAGCTTAATTCACCACATTTCCATCATATCCATGAGGTGACGGGGGCAAAGACTCCAGGCTCCAGCCCTGTCATGCAGAAATAGCCTTTTTTTTTTTCCCCCTTTAATGGAAAATCCATAGGATTATTTTAGGGAGCTATTTGGATGAGTTGGTTCAAAGAGGCAGCAATTTTTCTTCTCTTTTCAGAGAATTACCCTTCTCTAATGTCAGGAACAAGGAGACCTCCTGACCACACACAGTTTGACCAAGAATAATTCCAGTTCAAAACGATTTCCATCCATCATGAGAAACAAACTGTAGCAACTGGACAAGAAAATTCCAAGCCATTCTGTCTCTTCAACCCCTAACGAACTTTAAGGAGATATATTGATATTAAAGAACACATTTTCATGTGAAATGAAGCCACGAGCCACAAAAAATACTTCATCCATTTTAAGGCTGGTAAAGCTTGGGAAGGAAACAATCCAGGGATTCTGTGCAGTTCCAAAACATTTCAACTCCTGGAAAGAGACTTTTGGCCCCTTTCTAAAGAAGCTGGGACTTCTGGAAATGCTCTTCTGGAATCTGATTTTGCTTTGGCTCTGAAAGGACCATCCCACCCCTGCTGACCCCAGACAGGCACAGAGTCAGTGACCATTAATCCACCAAAAATCCTAGAAATGATAACAATAATCACAGTTATTCCTACCGCTGTATTATAATATCCCTGTGTTTTGCAGCTCTACACTGGGATAGAAAATGGCCACATAAACCTTGGGATAAAGGTGTTGCTTCCTAAGGATTCTCCAAGTGTTATTCATCCCTGACAAGAGGGTTTCACAGGAAAGAGGGAATAACTTTAAAGGATTAAAAGAGTTTGACAAGAACAACAGCAAGAGTCAGTTCATACCTTTCAGTCCAAGGCAACACATGAAATTCAGAATTTTGGGGTGGGATTCCACACTCTCCTGTTCTCCATGGAGCTGGGATGAGGACTTGTTGCTTTTATCCCTGTTCCACACTCACAAAGGTGTTTCAAAGACTTCTCCTACACACACTCCATCTCCAACCCAAATCCCTCCCATCTTTTTCTGATGGAGGGAGCCGTGGGGCTCCACATCCATCACCAACAGGGCTTGGGGGGATCAGATCCCATCCCTGCTCCTCCTGGGAGCTTGGAATGTGTATTTATCCTGATTGCACAGCTCTGTGACTGGAAGGTGTCCCCAGAACTTCTAAAGGAGACACACACAAAAATCTTCCCAATCTCCCATCCAGCCCTGCCCTCTGGCACTGGGAAGCCATTCCCTGGCTCCTGTCCCTCCAGGCCTTGGCCCCAGTCCCTCTGCAGCTCTCCTGGAGCCCCTTCAGGCCCTGCAAGGGGCTCTCAGCTCTCCCTGGAACCTTCCCTTCTCCAGGTGAACACTCCCAGCTCTCCCAGCCTGGCTCCAGAGCAGAGGGGCTCCAGCCCTGGGAGAATCTTTATGACCTCCCCCGGACCTGTTCCAGCAGCTCCATGTTCTTCCTTATTGGACACACAGCCAGGTCCTGGCTGGACACGGACAACCAGGAATGTCCTGAGTGGTCACTCAGCTCCTACCTGCAGCAGAGGCCTCTGCACTCCCAGGATCTTCATGGTGTCGGCGTTGGCCAAGATTTTCAGCGGATCCGACGCTTTGGTGACGCCTTCGATCTCTTTGTTGATCTCGGCCAGGACCTGGTTGAGGAAGATGTTCTTGATGTACATGGTGAGGAACTCGCGGAGCGGGCACTGCTTGGCTGGGCCCAGCTCCATGGCGTACTCGATCTCTTGGATAAACCTGGAAAACAGAGAGGGGAAGAATAAATTGGAGTTAAACCATGCAGATCCTTTGGATTTTTTAGTGCTGCCTTTGCCATTCCAACGTTTCAGAGCTGAGCGCCGGCAGGGTGGGAATGACCATGGACTGTCCCAGCTTGAGGAATGAAGAGGAGAAAAGGTCCACAAGGTAGTTTTAGAGGAAAAAAGAGATAAAATACAAACAGTTGGTGAGATGAAGACTAAATTGCTGGAGAAGAACAGATAAAATGAGAGAAAATCCCTATCCCAGGCACAATTCCTGTTTATTTGTCCAAAAAAAAATTGGCTTTTCTATTTGGGACATGCTGGGAAGATGTCCTTATAAAAACAACATCACCATTAAAAAAATGAAGATGCCACAAATCCCTTTGAAAAGCCAAACTTCCTCCTGGGCACGGTCACTCGATTCCCACAGGTGGGTTTCTCATCTCTAAATTGAACTGCAAAATATTCCAGCTCAAAATCCAGAGAAAACATGGAAAAAAGCAGTGTCTGTGCACGATGCCATTACCCTCCTGCATTATGGAGGTCTGTGTTATGGTGTATTTTTATCACCCTTTTTTGTTCCATCCCAGGATCCCATTCCTGTGCACGCAGAGCAGCAGGACGATTCTGGGAATGTTTCAACACCAAATGTTTGCCATCTCCTGCAAAATCGCTTTATTTCTGTGCTGCCATCTGGTTACCAGCGAGGAGTTTTCTTCCCGAAATCACCTCGTCATGTCTTTAACTACATCTGAGGCAGTGGAATTGGTATTCCTTTCAAAAGAATTAGGGACTGAGTATCAGGAGCCAAAAAGGATTGAGACACGCTGTCCGGAGTTGTGCCGAGGGAGGCTTAGGTTGGATATTTGGAAAAAATTATGCAGTGGAAAGTGGTCAGGAAGTGGAGCAGGCTGACAGGGAAGTGTGGAGTCACCATCCCTGACAAAAAACATGGATGTGGCACTTAGGACATGGTTTGGTAGTGAACAGTGACTGGATTTGATGATCTTAGAGGTCTTTTCCAGCCTCACGGAGTCTATGATCTGTTCCTTAGCACTGACCCTATTCCCAAACCCTTCACCGAGATCTGCTTCATTATCTTTCATTTTCTACCTCCATGTTCCTCACTCCAGAGGAGGCACTTCCCTTCTCAGCACTGACTGAGGAGCCAATTCCCATGGATGATTTCTTTCCAATCTGAGCTGTTTTCTCCCTAAATCCTCTCCCTGTTGACTCCATGGGTCTGGAGTGACACATTTGGACAACGCAGCTTCCGTGGGCGGATCCCTTGGGAGTTCAGTTGGAAGATTGTTTCTCCAAGGAGAGATGTTGCAGGGAGGGAATCACTGAGCCTGGTAGATTTATTCCCTGGATTTCACAGGGTGAGAATGGGAATCAGCTTTGTAAAAGGGGGAAACAGCGGAGTTGTCTGGGAAGAGAGCAGAGACTCCACGGAGCTGATCCCAGAAATACCAGGGCTGATGTCACCAGCTCTGAGTGCCACCACTCATGTCCTAAAGGGGACATTGTCAAGGTTGATGGGACTGTGTCAAACTCACTCATTGAGTCCTTTCACGGCTGCCAGTAAATCTCTCACTCTTCCTTTTTACGTTTATTTACAGAGCACAAAACTCCCCAGAAAGTGAATTTTACTATTAAACCCCATTCCGGTGGGTCAGGAGCAACACAGGAGCTTGAACTGGGAATGAGCATCGTCCAGTGAAGTGACAGGGACAACTTTTAAACACTTTTAAAGTCCAGAAAATGCTTTAAAATGGCTAAACCAAGTAAAAGAAGCCTTTTAGAGGGAGAATGACCACACGCAAACCATCAGAGCTCAGATGTGCTGACCTACAATGGGAGTGGCAACTCCTCATCCCACATCCTGAGGGTGACCCCGAGTGTCTCCTGCACCACAGACTAAAGGTCAGTGCTGGAAAATGGTGCCATCAAGAATTTTTGTTTCCCAGTGCCTGGCATTAATCAACATCCCAGATCTCTCCTAAAGACGTGTGCCTTCACCTCCGGAAAACTTCTCCTTGATTGTGGTTGATGTATCCTGTTAAGTTTTAACGTCTCGACATGGACAAGACGAGAGTGGTTCACCTGATGCTGCTCAGGATCAAACCATATCCCTGTTTTCCTTGATAGGAACCATAAAATAATCATGGATTATGAGTGAGCTGCCAGACAGCAGTGACTGAGAGGGGATTTTGTGAGTGCTCAGCATCGTTTGTGATAAAGAACAAATGCAGATTTCAACTCGATAGCAGCAGGAAGTTATTAAGACTGAAGCCGTGCACGGCACGGAGAACGGGAGGATACGGATGGGAGACCTTCAGCCGGGATGTTCAAGGATAGTTCGATGAAATGATTATGGGAATGGAAACCAGTGAAGTCTTCATTTAATCCAAGGGTCTCTGCCGAGGGAAATGGAAGCAGAGAAAAGGTAAAGAAAAATGAAATATGGATGTCAGAGTGTGGCTTACAGCCAGGAATGGCCCGGGAGTTCCTGGATTTGATAATCCAGTGGGATAAATTGATTTTTACAGCCTCAGAGGAACACTGGGATCCCACTTGCTGGGATCTGCTGTGGTTCAGAGATGACCTCCCCATGTTTCCAGCAGCCAGGATGGGTCCCACACTGCTCTGCACCCGAGGCAGCCACTCTGGAGCTCCAACCTTCAAAACCCCACTGGGCACAGGACCAGGGGGCCCAAGCAAGAGTCACAAAGCTCCAGGTACAGATGTGGGTGAGATTTGCACCAGGAATCCTCCTGGGACATTAAATGGCAGCACTGGCATGGCCTCCACGTCCTGAACTGGGAGGGCTACTCAGAATTCCATTAAAAACAGATTAATAATGGAAACCATCAATTTTCTGTATTTAAGAGAACTGGGAGTTGCCCAGAGCAGCTGTGGCTGCCCCTGGATCCCTGGCAGTGCCCAAGGCCAGGCTGGACATTGGGGCTTGGAGCAGCCTGGGACAGTGGGAGGTGTCCCTGCCTGTGGCAGGGGGTGGCACTGGATGATCCTTAGGGTCCCTTCCCACCCAAACCATTCCACGATTCCATGAATTAAGGATGCAAAGTCAAAAAGACCGGAGCTGTTTGTGTCACCTGCCTTTGCCCCGCTGCGCAGGACATCACAGCCTCATTTTTCACGACACAACAGCCCAGAACTGCCCTTGTCAGCAGATCCTTGTCCTGTCCAAGGAATGGGATGGACGGAGTTCAGCTGGGGAATGTTGGGAATTTCCAACCCTGCCTGTGACTGGAGTCCCAGCGACACACAACTGTCACCTGCACGAATAAATGTGACACCAAGAGTGACTCTTCTGCCAGGAAATCCCACAGGGCTCTCTGCTTCCAAGCTTTCCTCTTCCTGCCTTCTCATCCCTCTATACCTTTCCTGTTTGTGGGAATTTTGCCATCAGTTCTCTTATTTTCCTTGGTTCCCAATCCCACTTGGTCATCCTGTGTTTCTCTTCAAGGAGCCCAGCAGGTTTGGGAGCCCAAAAAGCACCACGAGGGGAGAGAGTTGTTGGCTCAGGAACCAACCCCTGCCTTCGGCTTGGTCCTGATGAGCTCTGGAGTTGTGTCCATTGGGAATTCTGGCTGCCACAAAGCAGAAGTGTGAGCACTGCACTTCTTTCAAGGGGTCCAAACAAGCCAAATTTGGAATTTTTTTCCATACCTTCCACCCAACAGTTCTTCTTACTGAGAAATGTGGAGATAGAAATTCCCAGCCACAGGAAAGGTCACCAGAATTCAACAGATCTCTCCTTCTCCGTCTCCAAAAACCTGAGTATCTCAAACATATTTTCCTAAAAAACAGCCCCAGTTGGCAATAAAAGACCAGCCAAAGCACAAGAAACTGCAAATGAGAGTTTGAAATGGGAAATATTGGGTGGCATTAAAGAGCCGACAGATATTCCCTATTTTCTGCCTGGCAGACACAGCCACACATTCACAGGCACACACGGTGCTATTTATTTATTTCAGCTTCAAATGTTGCTGGCTGCCTTATTCCAACAGAATCCAGTCTCTATAAAGAACAAAAAAGTGTTTAACAGCATGTGAAAAAATGCATCCCGAGAGTCCTTTCCAAAAACGTTGCTGTGCTACTCATCCAAGCAATCTGCAGAACTTTTAAATGTCAAAACAGGCAATTTGACCCCCAGCTATCCCAGAAATCCATATTTATCCCAGAATGGGCTGGGTTGGAAGAGACCTTAAGGATCATCTCATTCCACCCCTGCCATGGGCAGGGACACCTCCCACTGTCCCAGGCTGCTCCAGCTCCAATGTCCAGCCTGGCCTTGGAAAATTCCAGGGATCCAGGGGCAGCCCCAGCTGCTCTGGGAATTCCATTCCAGCCCCTGCCCACCCTCCCAGCCAGCAATTCCCAATTCCCAATCTCCCATCCAGCCCTGCCCTCTGGCACTGGGAAGCCATTCCCTGGCTCCTGGCCCTCCATGCCTTGGCCCCAGTCCCTCTGCAGCTCTCCTGGAGCCCCTTGAGGCCCTGCAAGGGGCTCTCAGCTCTCCCTGGAGCCTTCCCTTCTCCAGGGGAACATTCCCAGCTCTCCCAGCCTGGCTCCAGAACCATCAGTTGTGTCCCACCTTCAAAATGCAAAAAAGCTTTGTCTGAATAAAAATTCAGATCCAGGGGTGTCACCAGATCCTGAATCATGGTCACTAGATATTCCTGGGAATCGCCTGAAATCCTAAAAAAAGGCTTGTAGGGATGTCCCAGCTCTGAAGGACACTTTTAGGAGACACCATGGTGAGGATGGAGTTCTTCAACAGAGCAGCCAGGAGGGGAAAAAAAATAAATAGAAATTTGCATCTTATTCTGAATTCAGAACCTGCATTTTTAAAATGATGCACAATTTTCAACTTGTTTTATCCTCCTATAAAAGCATTTGAGGTGATTTGTGGCTGCAATTAAGCATTCCCCTCAGACAGAAAAGCACTTTCAGGAAAATGAAGTAGCTTTTGGTAAATGACAGTCATTTGGATTAAAAAAGAAAAAAAAAAGCGCCTCATTTCAGAAAATTTAATTCATTCTAACTCACAACTTAATTGGTTGTGAGCACTGTCGTACCTAAGCTGAAAGTGTGGGATAAAAAGCATCAAACCTAAAAAAGCTGCATGGATTGATTTAGAAACCTACAACTGCTGCCTTCCCGAGGCTTTCTTCTGACTTCTTGTTCTCAGATGTCTTCTAAAACATCATTAAAAGAAGCTGAAGATGCAGAGCATCAATGACTCCTTGCCTTAATGATGATGGTAATAATACCTGAAATTCCCTCCTCAAACAAATGAATGACAGGAAAAATATCAAATAGTCCAGAACCTTATTAAGAGAATTTTTTTCTGACATTCAGCTCAAATTTCCACTTCAGCTTGGTTGGTTTTTGTGTGATCCTGAACTGTTCTCTTCCCTCTGCCTTAGTCATGAAACATCCGAGGACCTGCGATGAACCTTCTGGGGAGCTTCCACAGAGCAAGGAAATACTAAGGAAACATCAAAAATCCTTTGAACTGGATCCTGGTTGCCGACAGAACAGAAATTCCAAACTGGTTGGTCAGACTCAAGGAAATCAGGGATAAAACACCCAGGATTGGAAGTTCTGGAAAGTCTGAGCACACATTAAACCAAGAGAGAAAGCTGGGAGGTCCCACACTGTCCATGACCCACTCAGAAAGCCACCCCACCCTAACAGTGGGAATTCTGGGAGAGGGTCGATGGAATCATGGAAAGAATTGAGTTGGAAAGGACCTTAAGGATCATCCAGTCCTGACCCCGTGGGCAGGAACACCTCCCATGGGCAGGGACACCTCCCACCATCCCAGGCTGCTCCAAGCCCCAATGTCCAGCCTGGCCTTGGACACTGCCAGGGATCCAGGGGCAGCCCCAGCTGCTCTGGGAATTCCATTCCAGCCCCTGCCCACCCTCCCAGCCAGCAATTCCCAATTCCCAATCTCCCATCCAGCCCTGCCCTCTGGCACTGGGAAGCCATTCCCTGGCTCCTGGCCCTCCATGCCTTGGCCCCAGTCCCTCTGCAGCTCTCCTGGAGCCCCTTTAGGCCCTGCAAGGGCAAAGTGAGGCCTAGAGATGCTCCCACACCTGATGGTTACACAAGTGCTGAATACAATAAATACAATTAAGTTTATCTAATTCACTGCAGCACATGGACCGTGGATCGTTTGCCACTGAAGACCAAAGAGGTCCTAAAGAAACAGAAATCACAGTATTTTGCCTAAAAACTTCACTGCAGGGAATTATTTTGGTCCATGATCAGCTACTCCAGGATTAATGTTTCACACCTTGCTGATAAATATCGTGGCTGTGCAAGGTAATAGAACTGATTCTGCATGAAGTGACTCCCAAAAGAGGAATAAAGGTTTAAGATCCTTTCTAGGTGATCCCAAAATGGGATTAAAATTAGAATGATCACCAAAAGAAGTGTGAACAGCTCTGGGAGACTCAACGGACGTTTGGCTACTTTAAGTGTCTTTTAAATATTAGCAAAGTCAGACCAAAACAATCACCAAATATCAGAAAAAACCCATTAATTTTCTGCTATTTTGAAATATTAAATAGCCTAGAAAACATCCAGGAAGGTGACAACCAGAGGAATGACTGCTGCTAACAGCAAACACGGCATTTGGGGTGTTTTTCACTAAAATATTAACATTACAAGTGGAACAGCCAGAGTTGTTCCCACAAGCCCAAGCTGAGTTTAATGGGTTCTTTTGGGTATATCACCAAATTCAGTCCTTCCCCTGTACAAACGCAAATTCCCAAACCATAAAAAATCTCAACGACTTGAGATAATTCTTTTGGTTACTGTAAAGATTTCTATGTCCCCACAGAGCTGAGAGCTTTAGAGCTGGAAGATGAAAGAGTCCAGGACTTCACTTTTTTAACAGCAGCTAAAAAAAAATACAAGATTTAAAGAATCGATTTCTGTGTTGTGCTCGCTCAGCCGTGAGATTGAGGTAAGAAATGCCACCTTCCCATGCAGGTGTGACAGAAAAATCAGTGTTTAGTTGTCTCTGAGGTCCTAAAAACAACCACAAACACTCTGGAAAAAAGAATTAAATTAAAATTTAGCTCTCAACTGCTGCTAAAAATATTGTTTCTTTAATGCTCAGCTGCCACCTGAAGGACACAAATTCCTGATGTAATGGGACTCTCTCAAGGTGCAATTTCTTCTGATGTCTCCAGAGGGGAATATTGGCTCGTATTTGGGACCAGCAGATGTAGAGCCAGAATTGATCAGACCTAGAGATTCATGACGTGGGGAAACATTTATCTCGTGCCGTGCAGCTCAGATTCCTCCCTCGTTCTTCCCAAATACCAGCAAAAGCCCAGCCAATGGAAGTTTCTGGCGTGGTTGGATGGATGCTCAGATCTCCCGCTCTCCATCCTCTCATCTCCTGTGAGGGCAGGAGAGGAATTCAGGAATCAGCAGCAATTCCATGCTTTGCCAAACCTCAGCGAAGAGCCAGCTGGGATTTTCCCGAAGGTGGGAAATCTGAATGAGGAGAGGCCTCGAGTTTGGGGACCCTCTTGGAGAAAATGAGTTCCAAAAGGACCAAAACGGTACAACTTGGAGTTGTGACTGTTGAAAGGAGGGTTGTGAAATGTATCAGCATCACAGGCCTGGGCACTGGGAAAAATATTGTGTGGGACAATGGAATGGGGCTACTTTACTTAAGGAATGGGTTAATGGGTTTAAGATGAAAAAAGGTGGGGCTGGATGGGATCTTGGGAAGGAATTGCTGGCTGGGAGGGTGGGGAGGGGCTGGAATGGAATTCCCAGAGCAGCTGGGGCTGCCCCTGGATCCCTGGAAGTGTCCAAGGCCAGGCTGGACAGGGCT
>NW_008236807.1:904800-910405 GCF_000691975.1 Corvus brachyrhynchos
GCCCAGGCTGGACGGGGCTTGGAGCAGCCTGGGATAGTGGGAGGTGTCCCTGCCCATGGCAGGGGTGGCACTGGAGGGGCTTTAAGGTCTCTTCCAACCCAAACCCTTCTGGGACTGGTGTTGGCTTTCACCCCCCTACAGCAGATGGGATCCATTTGCTCCACATCTTCGCAGAGGTTTTAGATCAAACCTCATAAAACTCGAGCTTTGTTCAGACCCTAAAGACCCTCTGAGCCAAAGCCCTGTCCCTGGAGAGCAGGGACAGCCCAGGGAGTGACGTTTGCTCCCTCCAGGAGCTGCTTTCCAGCAGAGCTCTGTGTGTCTGTGGTTAAATCCCCCAGCGTGGAACAGCTCCCACAGCCTGACCCACACAGAGGCTTTGGAGAGGCTTTGATCCTGCTCATCCCTACAGACTCCTAAGGACACCACGAGGCCTCTGAGTTCACCTGGAGAACAAACAGGGAGCAGCTTTCTTCCCTCTGTGCCATGAACCTGCTTTCCATCCCCTAGAGCAGGCGCAGGTTCTTTACAACGTGAACCTGGAAGCAGGAAACCTGTGAGAGAATGGTTTGGTCTCCTCCTCATTTATGGAGGACCTTTTTGGGGTTGTCCATGTCCACAGAGCCTGTGTTTTCCCATTACTGGATGTTTGCAAAATGAGAAATGCTCCAAACTGCAGGAGGGGATGGGATCATGACCAAAAAACCCCAACTGTGCACATCTGGGGAATAGGGAAATGTAAAATGCTGCTTTTCCAGGGACTGGGGAGCAGAGCTGGGATGTGCACAGCACCAGGCTTCACCTTCAGCCTCAAATCCAGCTTTGATGAGTGTGCTAGTTTGAAAACAAACCAGTGAGAGGCACTAAGTCAGAATAACAATTTAATGGAAATTAAAGAAAAGGGGAAAAAAAAAAAGGTAAAAGAAAACACTGTCAAACTGACAGAGTCAAGGTACAACCTGACACCCTGTTAGGCAGGGTGGTGGTAGCAGTCTGGTAGAAATGGTGGCTGCAGTCTTCTGAAGCAGTGATCCTGTAGTAAAACAGTCTGCTCTTCCTCAGGAAGTCCAATGGTGGCTGTGTAGCTCCTGTCCTCTGGAAATCCAGTGGGAAGCCGGTGTCTCTGGTGTTCAGCCTCAGATTATATCCACGATGGGATGCTTGGTTCCTCCCTCTGGGTGGAGCATCTCACAATGGGGTAACGAGTCATGAGGCAAAGTGTTGATTAGGCTCATTAACAGAAGATAGTCCGGAGGGAGTTATCTCTGAGTCAGGCGGCAGGACAATGATGGGCAATTAACAGAAAGATAGTCTGGGGGGAGGAGGCAAGGAAACACTGCCCCACCTGATTTCAACGGCTGATGGGGATGGTAATAGAATACACTGCAACCCAGGACAATGAGCTCCTTCTTCATCCTTTGTCACCAATAAAATAAATTAATAATTGATATATCTTCACTTTATACAGAACTGAGCAAACCCAGCTCCTATTCAGCCACCTCTTTGCTTTTCTCTACCAAATTTCTCCTCTCCCATCCCTGAATCCCTAAATTTCCAGCCCAAAATCAGACTGAGGTGGAGCCAAGTTGCCTCCAAGTGACAAGATTGCTCCCAGATGGAGATAACCCAAAACGACCACTGAAGTAAATTACCCTTCCTCGGTCCATTTGTAATTTAAATCCAATCCTACAGAAGAGAAATGCCCCAACCAACCCATCAACCTCTCTCTCTAAAGGTCTGTGATGTCCCTGTTTTATGTGAACCCAGGGCATGAAACCAAACCTGGAAGATTTCACCATTTCTTCTTTTTTTAAAATTACACAGAAGCAAAGTCAAGGCTTTATTTCCCACACCAGGTCACACCACTGCTCTGCTATTTTGCTCCGTGCAGGGTAGAGAATACATCCAGCCCTGCTTAAAAAGCACTGTAATTTTAAACAATCCTGACAATTCCACAGGAATTCCTGCCCATCACACAGAAATACTGTGAGGCAGCATTAAATGTGTGTAGAACACTCGGGGATCACAGCAATAAATATGTTAACAGAGCCACCATATAATGTCACCCTATTAACCAAGGGATGCAAAATATGAAGTTCACTAACTTCAGCTTTTCCTATTATTAAATCCCATCTCCTTTAATGTCCTATCACATCCTGTTTGTTGACCCCCACTGCAATGTAATGATACCCCCCACAACTTCACATTTCCTCCCGAGCACAACAGCTCTGTAAAAATTAACTTATTATTCCCATTATTTTTTTTCAGTTGGATCTGGTGGCTCGTTCTTTGGGCTCCCACCCCCCCCCCCCCCCCCCCCACATACAGCCCAAAAAGCAACATATGCTGAGGATAAATCCTTCAAATGGCTCTATTAATAGAGGAGCTGCAGTGCCAGCTTTACAAATGGGCAAACTGGCAGTTGTTAGATTGTGTTGTCCTCCTTTGGAATGGGAACGCAGGAATGGCTTTGGAGGAACAACTGGGAGCAGCCAGAGGTTTCAAAGCCCCTGGATTTGGTGTGGCAGGTTGTGTGAGCCTACAAGAGACAGGATGAGATCAGCTCTGCTGCACCTCTTTGCTGCCCTGCTTTTCCCAATGAGACAGCAAAGAGCCCCATCACTGTCTGCGCCTGTCACTCCAATTAGTCCTGTCTGCCTCGTGCTGACATTCCATTAAATCAGCGGGCAGATGGCACAATCCCTCATTAGCATCCCACTCACTCCCGAGTCTCTGGAGTGGGGACAGCCAGTTAAATCCTAAAAACACACCGGGGCAAAGAAAAGTCCAAATTGAGGTTGTAACTCCAGAGCCCACCTGGAGACAAAGCTGGAGTACCATGGTGGAGCTCCAGGAGAACCAGAGCCAGAACTGATCAGATCTAGAGATTCATGACGTGGAGAAAGTTGAGATGATGTGGGACAAGTTGAGATGTCCTGCTATGGACACCTCGGTTGGGCATCACCACCTGTGGCACCACCAGGAGTGATTCTGGCTGTCCTCTCACAGCAGTTGGATTTTCTATCATCCAACGTGAGGAAAAGGCCAGGAGGGGCAGGTAAACATCCCATAACCCGTGTCTGTGGAATTACTTGGGGAAACAGAGCTCTACGGACAACCCTGTGGAATTCCCAGGCTACTTCATTTCACAGCTGGAAATAAGACACCATCACTTCAGAAATCTCTGGCAGAGCATTAATTCCCTCTCTCCCAGTCAACATCAAGTTCATCCTTTCATCAAGTAACCCTTTTATTCACATTTTAGTCCTGTACCCAAAACTGTTGATAAAACCCTGAAACACATGGGATGGAGCAGAAGAACTCAGATCCCAGATCTTTTCCATACCTCGGTGCCTGACTTGAGAATCTGGATGGGACAATCACAGAATGATTCAGGTTGGAAAAGTCCTCTAAGACCATCGAGTCCAACCATTCCCCAGCCCTGCTAAAGGTCACCACTGCCCATGTCCCCACGTGCCACATCCACACGGCTTTGAAACCCCTCCAGGGATGGGGACTCCAGCCAGGAGCTGCCCCCAGGATTCTGGGGGGTTCCTCATCAGGGCCAGCACAGGGGACAGTCCCTACCCTGGGGCTGTGCTCACACTGGGGCTGGCACAGCCCAGGGGCCATTGGCCTCTTGCCCACCTGGGCACAAGAGTTTGGTTTTACCCACGCTCAATTCCATGGAAATTACGAGAGAAGAGCAGGGACAACACAAATTCCTCCAGGACAGCCAGGGAAGGAACCACACACCCCAACGGAGCAATGGGAGCACGAGGACGTTCCTTTCTCACCAACCCTGGGCATGCAACACCACAAAGGAGAAAAAAACAGCTTTTCCAGAGGAGCTGTGGCTGTCCTTGGATCCCCCTGGCAGTGTCCAAGGCCAGGCTGGATGGGGCTGGGAGAAGCCTGGGACAGTGGGAGGTGTCCCTGCCCATGGCAGGGGAGGCACTGGATGAATTTTAAGGTCCTTTCCAACCCAAACCATTCCATGGCTCTGTGATCACACAGCGGTGGTGGTGGTGGTGGTGGTGCTCAGTTCCAGGTGTTTGCACAGGAACACAAAGACCCTGTACATCAAGAGCTGCCAGGGTAACAGTAACGCACTTCTGAGGTCTACAAATCCCGATTTCCAGATGACAAATCCAGCCAGGTGACTTTAACCTACACAAAATTCCAACCTAATCACTTCCATTAGTAAACTGGCTGAAAAACTCAGTTGGGACACACCAATATTGCCTTTTAGGAAGGCAAGAACCAGTGATTGAAGACCCAGCTGTGCTCCAGGCTGTCATTAATAAATTCACACCTTGGCCACAGAGCCAGAGCTGCAACCAAAAAATGACAGGAAGTTTCCCACATGAAGGGATTTTTGGCAAGGAAACACCACCAGGATTTCGTTGTTCCTCTGGAGGGTTGAGAGGAGGCTCAGTGTTTGCAGGATGTGTTTGGGGAAAACAGAATCAGCTTCCAGAGGAAACAGAGACGAAAAGCTGGGATCTGGAATCGCCTTGGATCATCCACCTCATTTGGCATCCAGGGTCTGGGCCAGGCTAATGAGGAGAATGGATTTGCAACAGCCCTGTGCTGCTGGAGGCAGGAAATTTGGACAAATTGGGACAAATTGGGACAAACTGGATGCTGTGCCTCCATTAAGGATCCCATTCCTCTTCTCTGAAGAGTGAATGCTTTACTTCAACGGCCTCAACACCAGCAGTTGCATTATTCCAAATGGAACTCATTTCACTAATTCCGTGTGTAGCTCCATGCGTGGCTGACTTTTTCTTTTCCCAACTCCTGATCTCCAAACCTAGAATGATTCCTGACAGGAATTCCAGACACTTGGCTCCTGTCCACAGAGTGATCCTTACAAATCCCACTTAATTCATCAGCCTCATAAAGCTGCTGCAAAGCAGAGCACAAACACATCAAGGGCTGTTATTGCCAGCGGGAAAACGATTTCCTGACTCTGGGAAGTGTCATTTGATGTTCATGTGTGTGTCAGGTTTATTATCCCATAATTACAGGGCACAGCTCACACGTGGCACACGAGGAGCAGATCTGGTTCTATCAGCATGGAATTGTGGCGAACAGGGCTGGAAGGGCAGAGCAAGGCACGCCCTGGCTCTTGATTACAGATTATCAGACCAAAGGGTCATGTTTTGGTGGGAGATGAAGTTATCTTTACACACAGGCCCAGAACAGATCTGAGTGCAGGGTGTTGACCAAGAATATTCCTCCCAAATCCAGCTGGAAGAGGCTGCTCAGATGTTTCTGAGGTTGTAGAGAATTTCCATCCCATAATGAGAGGCACAAAGTGCCTGGCACTGCTCATGGTGACTCTGCCACTGTCCTCGTCCTCCCCCTGCCACAGATCAGTGCTTGGAAAGGGACAAGTCCCATCCTTTTCCATGGGAAGGTCACGTGGATGGTGCTTCCCTGAGTCTGTGAACTCTCCTGAGGCTTCATGGAATGGTTTGGGTTGGAAGGGAGCTAGAAAATCATCTTGTTCAATCCCCTGCCATGGCAGGGACACCTCCCACTGTCCCAGGCTGCTCCAAGCCCCAATGTCCAGCCTGGCCTTGGGGACTGCCCGGGA
>NW_008236807.1:910636-919274 GCF_000691975.1 Corvus brachyrhynchos
GGAAGAGGAACCCTCTGGTGAAACCTGTCCATAATCCAGGATGGGGAAACTCTCATTCCTGACAGGAATGACACTAATTAAGGATCTGGAACAGATGGGCTGATTTAGCAGGATTTTATCCACACTGATCCCGATGGCAGCTCCCTGGTATCTCCTCTCCCCAGCTCGGGAGTGTTCCGGGATGGGATGGGGTGTCACGCTCAGAATGGCAGGATTTTCCAAAGGGACGCTCCAGAGGCACAGCACCAGGAAGTCGTTAGCCTAATTAATTCTCCACTGTCAATCGAAGAGTTCTTCCTAATCCAGTTACAATCCCACAAACACAGGGCCAGCCAGAGCTCACGGTTTTCCAGAGGGATGGCAAACCCCCACATTTATTGGGTTACAAGGATTTTACAGCACTGGGGGTGGGAATTCTTCCAGTCTGAATTCAGAAATCTCCCTGCAAATAAAGCCTCATGTTTGTGTTTATATTCCTCCAGGGTGTGACAGAGCTCCGAGCTTGGGAAGCTGAAGGAGGTGGAAATAAATCCTAGGAAGCACCAAGCTATTCAGCAGCAATCTGAGCAAATACAAGTGGTTTTTTCTGATATAAACCCTGCCTTTGTGGCCACCTGCACTGTAAATTGTGCTCACTTTCCCCACATGTTTTTCTGATATAAACCCTGCCTTTGTGGCCTGCACTGTAAATTGTGCTCACTTTCCCCACATTTTCTCCTGACAACTCCCAGTTCTTTTCAATTACCAAAAAGAGGGGAAAAAAAAAATATGTGTACAATGTAGCACTGCAGCTTCATGGATATGATGGATGTTGCAGCAGTTTTAGTTTGGATTTTTTCCATGAATTTTTATTGCCCTGAGCTGTAAAAACTGCACCAGGAATCCTAATACTTGTCCTAACTCATCCAGCCTTTTGTGAATCATTTCAGTCTTCTGCATTTCATCTTCTCCCTCTAACTAATACTGCTTGAATGCCGTGAATAATTTATTATTCAGCCAAATTTATGATTATGCTGATTCTTTTCCTTGTAAAGAAATACATTTTCAGAATAGATTGATTTTAGCTGGAAGTGTTCCAGGTTGGACAGGGCTTGCAGCAACCTGGGATAGTGGAAGGAGTCTCTTCCCATGGCAGGGGGTTGGAATTAGGTGATTTTTAAATTGCTTCCTTTTAATGGGATGCTTCAGCCTTCAGCTGATGAATTTAAACCTTTTTGATGTCATTTAATGGCAGGATTTAGGGAAGAAAGCTGAAAACAGATGGAATCCCAACCTCTGCTGTATTCCTGAGACAGAAACTCCAACGAGTGGAACAGGAAGAGGAATCCAAGAGCTCCTTTCTCCTCGGATCTTCCCCCTTTAACATCAGCATGCAGCGCTCAGCCCCAATGAAATAATACCTACAGATTGGTCTCCTCTCAGTTCCTCCCTCTCTATATTTATTTACACCCCCATGCTCTTATCTTATCAATAAAATCATAATTGCACCGATAGCAGCACAGCAGCCAACGTGCAACAGCAGATGGGCCCGTGGAAAATGCTAAATAAACCCAAGATTCTGCCAATTCGAAGAATTCAATGGTTTATAAATATTTCTCTTCGTATCACAAACGCACGTTATTTGAGATAGGCTCTACCTAAGGAGCTACAGATCAGCTTATCTTTGGAAGCTAAGGGATTTGGGAGACGTGCAGTTTGCAGGAGGAGTTTCTGAGAGGAGCAGGAAGTGGGAAGAAACAGGACAAAAAGTGAGGAAAAAGGAGAAACGGCAGAATGACAACAGAACATTTCTGCTCAGTGGCTACGGAGGAAAGAAATAAGGGAGGAGGAGGAAAGGGCTTGGCGAAGAGACACCTTTGGCATTCCCAACAGATCCATCACCTGTAGAGGGGTCTCAGGGATCCCTGGATTTGTACAAAAACAGGGCCAGGAGGAAGGAAAATCCAATTAATCATCAAAAGGCTTCATCCAGCAGTGAGCACAAACCACGGTCCCCCAACACTGTGGGAGTTCAGCCAATGGGGATATTCATGGGATGTGAGGTTGGGGCGACGGGATGGGGATTGAGGAGATAGAATACAACGTACAGAATATCTAACTGCACAGAAGAACGGTGTGGGAAGCAAATTCCAGAAGTGATTAACAGCTTTTAGCACAATTAGTGGAAAATTGAGCACATGCAGGGCTCGGGGATGCTCTGATTAAAAAATAACTGGAAAAGTTTAAGATCAAGTCACGGAAATCAGCCTAAACTCTGAGTCCTAGACCTGTGGAGGACCTAAGGAAAAAAACCTGGTTTTGATTGGAGCTGTTAATTAAAGCAATGGAAAAGAAAACCTTCTGTGTTTCTTTACCCATTTAATTCATTTACCCATTTCCCTGCCTTAGGATCAGGGCATGGAACATGGAAAAGCAATGGATTTATATCTCAACAGATGCACTCAGCATTAAAAAGGCCCCACACTCAATCTCCATCCAAAAACATCCTCATCACTCCCTGGATTTACAAAGCCTCGTGCTGACAGTAGAGCAGGGTCTGAATGAAGTCAAGGGAAGTTAATTAAAAATTAATAATGTCCCTTGTAATTGATCCCTCCTGCTGCCCTCCTTCGTTTGCCATGACCTCGAAGAACTGAGCACCCAAAAATTAAGTTCATGAGAAAAAAGGCAGGAAAAGGCATCTTCAGGAAGAACCGAAGAGGTTTCCTTCCATTATTCCATCCGAACAGAAAGTGGTCACACGATTAAAAAAACTGAAACTCTTCCCAGAGCTTGGTCAGATTTCAAAGGCTGCTTGGAAAGGATGGAAGGAAGGATTGGGAAGAGACAACTTCCACCATCCCAGGTTGTTCCAAGCCCCGTCCAACCTGGCCTGGAACATTCCAGGAAGTTACCCTCTGTCAGTCCTGAACTTCTCCAGACACAGGGAACTCCTCCACTTCCCAAACAGGATTTCTAAAGACTTTTATGAAGGTCAAACGACCAAAGCAGGAGGAAAAACCAAGGTCCTTGAACCTATTCCTGACCTTCAGGGTGGTTCTACATGACCTGCACTAACCCTGACTGCATCTCCCTATTTGTAAAATTTGGGCATTAACTCCTTTCCAAAATATCTTATGGATGAATGATTATTAGGAAAAGTAACAAGTGGGGTCCAGACAAGGGTCCCACATGGCACAGACGCCCAAAAAAAAAAAACAACCAAGCAAAGACAGAAGTCTGGAAGATCCAGCACTGCCCAGGCCACCACTGCCCATGTCCCCAAGTGTCACATCCACATGGCTTTGATATCCCTCCAGGGACGGGGACTCCACCACTATCCAGGGCAACCTCTTCCGGTGCTTTTCCCACCTCTTCCAGCCCTTTCCATGAAGAATAGCAGCAAAAAACAGACCCAAAATTTCTTGCTTTACCTCAGACTTTTTTATATTCCAAATAAATCCCCGAGTGGATGATGATGACGGAGTACAAGGGACGAGATCATGTTGAACAATGCCCAGAAAATCAATTTCCAACTGCTGTTTTTGTTATTTAGATTTAAGAAAAAAACCCCCCTCACATCAAAGATTGTAAGTTGGAGCTGTTGAGAAACCAGAGACAAAACGTAAAATTCAGCAGCATCGATACAAAATATCAATTTATAGACAAGCACATGAAATATTTCGTATTCAAGCTTCTTTGCTTGTACAGTGAAAGTGGCAACCAGATATAAACTTCAAGCAGAAACTTGCAGCCTGAAAAACCAAAAGTACAATGCGACTTCAGAATGGAAATTTCAACTCCAAAGGTAATTTCCCATTGCCAGCCCTCACTGGTGCACAAATCATCCTCTCAGGGATGATGCGTAAATAGGATTTGTTTGATGGCTTTATCAGCCCTCCATTATATCAAATCTTCTGGAGCAGTGGGACACATCCCAGGGCTGTTTGGAGATTCCTTGTTGGAAGACACAGAGGGGTAAAAATCGTGTCACTCCTCTGGAGGAGCAGGGCCTGACCATGAAATCATAATTAACGCCACGACGATCTGCTTAGAGATCTCTGAAGCAGCCAGGACGGGGATAAATGAGACGCAAAATATCGTCAGCATTTTCTTTAAATGAACTTTGAAAAAGTCTGATGCGACAGGAGTGATATTAGACCCTAACAAGGGATTAGATGGAGCAATTACAGCAAAATTTGATGGAAAAAGACACAAAGTTTGTCCCCAGCACTGCTGTGAAGCCACAATTCCAAGTGATCCTGAGCTGCAGGACACCTGCCAAGAGTTGTGGTTTTCAAGAGCGCTGAGAAATCCAGCCAGGTGAATTTTCCTGCTCTAAGTACTAAAATTCCTGGGAAAGATTTCCCAGTTTAGTGTCTTGCAGATCCAGCTGTGATTTCCAGGCCACTCTGGACTCCCAACCAAACCAAGAACCTCCCCACTCTGGGATTCCTCCACTTAGGCCGAGAGAGGCAACTGAGGGTGAAGAGTCCCAGATTTACAGATTCACGGAACATTCGGAGCTGGAAGGGACCCACAAGGATCATCAAGTCCAACTCTTAAATAAATGGCCCAGAAGAACTCCCTGAACACCCTGATGGCACCTTCAGAACATCAAGTGGAGAAAACTTTGTCCCCACCAAACCTCCCAGAGAGAAAGAACTTGGAAAGTCAGGAATGACCAACCCCAGGACGATCCCAAAATTACAACATTCCCACATCAGGCTTCAAAGGACTTCCAGGTGCAGTGGGGAGCTGGGCAAAGAGCCAATACATCCATAAATAGGTGGCCAATCGGGAAATTCCTGGCTAGAAAGGTGGTGAGGCCCTGGAATGGAATTCCCAGAGCAGCTGTGGCTGCCCCTGGATCCCTGGAAGTGTCCAGGGCCAGGCTGGATGGGAATTGGAGCAGCCTGGTGGAAGGTATCCCTGCCCATGGAACTGGATGGGCTTTAAGGTCCCATCCAATTCATTCTGTTATTTATTGAGATAAAAATGAAGTGGGAAGAGAACTTGGTTCTACATTGCAGCTGCTCCGAAGCCAATTTTCCTGAAACACCACAGCGAGCACCAGGAATTGCCGGGAATCAGCATTTCCAGAATTCCATAAAAGCTTCCATGAGTGACAACAGAATTGCCTCCTTCCTAGAACATGACCTACATATCCCAGGATAATGGTGACCCAGCGGTGGAGAGGAGAGGAGCACCACTGGAAAAGTCATGTGGGATCGGACATCTCCCGATTCTTATAGAGAACCCTGAGAATAATCCTTGAGAAAGGCTGGAGATGGGAAGAATTAAGAAATATTCCAGGAAATCATATCACTCTCACCATGCCGAGCCCAGCAGGAATTCCAGCCCTGCCCATGGCATGTGGGAAAGGCTCTGTTAAGTGTCAAAGCACCTCTTCGGATATTCACAGTTAATCCTGGCAAACCATTCCAATTAGGGAAGGAGGGGGGAGGCAGCTCTTGTGTCCCTCACGTTTCCAGCCTGGATGAGGCCTGACAGCCCATGATTGCTGCAGACAGCCCCTAATTAACTGTCATTAGGAAACACATGTCAGGGCCTGGGGCTGGCGCTGGATCTGCTAATTTACCTCCAGAATATTAAAAATCCGCCTTGAAACGAGCTGGTGAGTGAATTTTGTTGTCTTATTAAACATTCCCTACCTCCCCAATTCCTAAATCCTCCTGTTTGGTAGTCAGTGTTTGGAATAAATGATGGATTAAAAGGGCTTCTTTTCTTCCTTCTTGCTGTAGGCAGCCTTAAGGAGAAGGATTGGAACACAAACACAGGGAAAGTGGGAACTCTGCATAGCCAGGAGGCGACAAATGAAACGATTCTATCCAAACAACCACAATTAACGTGGAGCTGAGTTTTGTGGAGCACCCTGCACAGTCAGACCTTCGTTCTGTCCTTTTTTTGTTAATTAGACTAGGCCTAAATTAATCCAGCTCTGTTTCTGCAAGGGCACAGGGGAGCACAGCGAAGGAGCTGGATGGAAACCTCTTCACGGAATTCCTGGTGACATCGACCCCTTTGCTGCACAAAGTCACCCAAAGGAAGACGACTTTACGGATTTGGGTATGAATTTTAGGGGCTAAAAGGGACACAGATAACTCTTCCCTGTAAGGGTAGTGAGGGGCTGGAATAGAATTCCCAGAGAAGCTGTGACTGCCACATCCCTGGAAGTGTCCAGGGCCAGGCTGGACAGGGCTTGGAACACCCTGGGATAGTGGAAGGTGTCCCTGCCCATGGCAGGGCCTGGCGCTGGATGGGCTTTAAGATCCATTCCCACCCAAACCATCTCACGATTCTTCGATATCTTGTTTTAACCCTTCATTCACCTGCTGTGGACACTTGTGATGCCCATGAGAAGTTCTGACCTTGTTGCCAATTGCTCTGGAATTCGTTTAATCACTCCCTCCTGAGGGTACCATCAGCAAGATTCCACCACAGAAATCTTTACTTAACTTTCCCTTCTCGCTGGAACAGTGAAATGTTCTCATCCCCTTTTCCAGGTGGACAACAGAAGTGCGAAGGGACTGAGGGGGCCACCTGATGTTTTTCACACAGCCTCCGTGAGAAAAACACATCGAGGTAAAGCAGAATCCTCCAATGAACCACGCTGGTTTTGGGAACTGGTTCACATCCCTGAGATGCTCCTCGTGTGGGAAGGCAACGGGACCGATGACTGGAAATGATTCCTGGAGCAGCGATTCCCACTAACGGGCATTTCCAGCAGTTCTCATTAACGTCATTATTGATTCTTCCACTTGTCTGTATTTTCTCCTGTGATTCTTCAATTTCCTCTTTTTTTCCCCCCTGTGATTTTTCCATTACAATATCCAACAGTGGCCTCGTGCCCTTCGTTGTGTAGGGAGGAGTAAATCCCTCATTTCTGTAAAATGCCCATTTCCCAGCACATTTTCGATGGTGATTATGAACAGACAAGGTGCATTTTGAACATTTGCTCAGCAAAGCACTTCAGGCCATGCCGTGGAAGCACTTTGCAATTCTTGCTGGTTTCACTCCTCTGTTCCCAAGGCATCTCAGTGATGGGGCAGAATTCAAACTGCACACAAAAAATGCCACAACTGGATGGACATAACCATGAGCCGAGTGCTGATTTTGTCTTTTTAAATAAAACCTGTTGATTTTGTGGCAGAGTTGAAAACAACTGCAATTAGGGAATGTTTGAGATGAATAGATTGGCTTGGGTGTAAATTACAGAGGACTCCAGGAGAGCTTGCATTTCCTGCCCAGTTTCATTTCAGAGTTTATGAAGGCACTGAAGAACCTTTTGGGCTCAACACACTCATTAATATTCTGCTCCTCTGCTGATCAGGTTCTCACTCAACACCACATTTCTTGAGAAATGCAAAGAAACATCCCCAACCTTCCTGGGATGAGGACAAATCCTCCCAATCTCCCTCCATAATCCTGGCCATGTTTATATTTTCCTTCAGGAGAATTATTTCCTCCATCTGCTCCTCCTGGAGGAGCTGCTTCCTCCTTCCCTTCCCGAGGTTCCCAACTAAGTACATTCCATAGCGGTTCCCCCAAATACCAAACACATTTTGCAGAACTGATCAGCAACTCAAACAAGCAACAACCTGCAGAAGTCAAAGCCCTGAAGATTTACCAGATAGAGAGAGAGAGACACAACCCAGATGGGTGTGGGTGTGCGGACGTACACAAACCCTACTCATAAATAACAATTCCTGGTTATTAACTCCCTTCTGGAACACGATTAAAGATATTTATGGCACCACTTTCCTTTCTATTTTAGGGGCTGACCAGAAATTCGCCCATCACATGGGCACAGCATTAAAACCCCAACAGGGATCTGGCTGAGGAACATGTTTCAAGTTCTTTGTATTTAAAAAAATTAATTAAAAGCTTGGCAAAAGGTCAGAAGTTGCACGGGGTTACATTTTTTAGCATGAGAAAGCAGTTTCTTTCCAAAGCCTGAAGACAAATGTACTTTTTCTTTGTCAGATGGAAAAAGGTCTTGGAGGGTGATAAATAGCAGAGCTGTCCAATTTTGTAATCCAGTCAGGAAAAATAGACATCTTTGTGCCAAGGTACAAATCAAACCAGCTTTTTCTTCCTTTGTTTAATCACCAATTAAAAATACAATATATTATGTGAAGTTTCAGGTAATCTAAATTGAATTTCATTCACATTAAAGAGTGCAACCTCTCATTTGACAAAAATGGGAGCAACTACTCTTTTGGAGAGCCCACGGAATCAGTAATTTCGTTTCACTGGCAAGTGTGTGTGGCTTCTTAGAAAAGAATTACACTGCTGATTGTGTTAAGCAAATAATAATTAACACGAGTACATACAGCTCTAATTAGCGAGGAATTTAATTAAACAAATACACCAACATAGCAAAATGCATAACAAAGTAATTGTACAGGGCCTTGCCAATGTGGTTTTTACTCTTACACGGTGATTATAAAACAATTTTGGGTAGAGAAGAGCAGAAATCAGGCTCTGCCCAGCCCTTCTGAAACACACAGACCCTGGGAAATGATGTGGAATTCCCTGCACTGTGTGGAATTCCCTGCACTGTGTGGAACTCCCTGCATTGTCTGGAACTCCCTGCACTGTCTGGAATTCCCGCCTCTGTCTGGAACTCCCTGCA
>NW_008236807.1:919383-926801 GCF_000691975.1 Corvus brachyrhynchos
TTGTCTGGAACTCCCTGCACTGTCTGGAACTCCCTGCATTGTCTGGAATTCCCTGCATTGTCCCAGCCCTGTCTATTTTCTGTGACATGGAAGAGCTGTGCAGAAAAACTTTTAACACTGCTGGGTTTCAGGATTCTGAAGGAAAATCCCTGTTTCCTTAAATTAAAACAATAAAAAAGTTCAACTTGTCATCTCTAACCCTTCATCTTGTTCTGGCAGCCTGGAAAATGCACCCTCATGTCAAGGCACGGAGTTGGGGAAGAGCTGAAGTTGGAGGATTGTCCAAGACTGTGTCCAGGTGGGTATGGGGGATCTTCAAAGATGAAAATTCCACAACCTCCCTGGGCCACCTGGACTCATGTTTGATGCCCTGGCAGGAAAAAGTGTTTCCTGATGTTCACAGAATCCCAGGATGGGTCAGGCTGGAAGGACCACAGTGAGATCATCCGGTCCCAGCTCCCTGCTCCAGCAGGGCCATCCCAGAGCACTGGCATGGAACTACATCCAGAGAACTCTGGAGTATCTCCAGGGAAGGACATTCCACACCCTCCATGGACAATCAATTCCAGTGCTCTGTCACTGCACAGGAAAGAAGTTTTTCCTCAAGTCCAGGTGGAATTCCCTCACGTTGAAGTGGAATGTCCTGACTTCCATCACTGATTTCAGACCTGCAGATATCAAGTCCACTGTACCAAGCATGGAAAACTTGGATTTTCCCAGTATTTTCCCTCTGACAGTCAATAAGTCTGGAAAGACTGCATGAAGAAGGATTCTCCCATCCTTCCTCCAACACAGCGTGGGACAGTTGCTGAGGGACTCTCAGGGCTTGGACAAAAAGAGTCTCCAACCACCCCAAAAAACTTGGGAAGTTCCCTCACCATGATCAACTGGAAGTGGTTTACTCCAGAAAAAAACCCGTTTTTTTTCCAAAAACACCTCTAACTTCACCAGATGATTTTTCCACAAATCCCTGGAGTTAAGCAGAGGTTTGTCAATGCTCCAAGTCCTTCACATCGAGGTCTGGAAGTTCCTACACCTGCCCTACTCCCAGCTCACCCTCACTTTCCCCAGGGGTTTTATCCATCCCTGTGTTTGTGAGGAGAGAGATGAAGCTTCAAAATTCATCAGCAAATTCCCAAAAAAACCCCTGTTGTCCCCGTGGAATGAACTCCAGGGAATTCAGCACCACTGATAGCTCCCCAAGAGTCTGCAGGAAGATCCTCCCACCCCAAATATTCGGTAATATCTGGATGGACACCTTGGCCATTGGCACCAACACAGATCCTCCAGAGAGAACAAACCCTTGGTGAACAAAATCCCATTTTTTCCACACCCATTTCATCCTCAATCTTTTAAGGTTGTCATCTCCTCCTAAATAATTTCTACATCACAGAAACGAGGGGTTTTGCCTCATTTTTGTCTCCGTTTAAGTGTTTCCAGCCAGTATAGACATTTTTAGTCAGTAAAAATAAAGGAAAAGGAATAGGACGAAGCTCTTAATGATGGAGGAGTCATGGGCATCTTTGAAACGAAAATACAACACCCCAACTGCATCTTTAATATCTTTTATGAGTCTGTCTCTGAAGCAGCAGCAGAAGTGTTGATACAGCCTAATTAAACCAATTCATCTGTGGAACTCTGCAATGTCTGGACTTTTTCCAGAAGGGCTCCTCGGAGCATCTTTTCTCCATTCTCTATCTCTTCCTGAAGTTTCTGAGGTAAACAACAACAACAAAAATGATAATTTCTTTCCTGACGCTCTACGATCACTGAAGGTTGAAGCCCCAAAGGATTCTTTTTCTTGATGTTAAACTCAGTGTTTACCAATCCTGTTCTCAGCCTGAAGCTCCTCACCACCATTCTGCTCTTTATTATTTCTTAATGTATGATTTGTATTACCGTGGTGCCTGCAGGCTTTGAGGAGCTCTGATTTAGCCACGGTTTTCCTTTCCTTTCCTTTCATTTTTTATTTCATTTCTGGATGATAAACTGGAAGATCAGGGCTTCCTGCTAGCTTAAAATTCATGGAATAAGGACAGGAACTCAGGGTGTAATTTGGAATTGCAGGCACTGAGTTTGCCCAAGGTTCTGGGGGTGCTTTCCCACCATGGGATATTTTTATTATCCTCTGTCACAACAGAAGCACTTCCTTGCCAAAGATCTTGAGATCTGAAGCAGGAAAGTTGATGTTATTTCCTTTTAAACTTTGGGGGTTTTGTGTTTTGATGGCCACATGTGTCATGTCAGCATCTATGTTTGCGATTAAAGATTGGAGAACCTATGAAGAATTCAATGAAATGTAAAAGCTGCTGAAATTAAAGGTTGCTGTCCATGACTAAAAGAGCCCCAACACCCCAGAGAACTGAAGCAAGAGATGGACACACTTATCCCAACGCCAAAGACTCTGGAAGTTGCTGTTCCAGTTGTGTTACACCCACAGAATCCCCAAAAAGCTGGGTCTTAACAAAATTCATCTCCAGGAAACCACCCTGCTCCTAAAGAACTTGGTCTCAAGGAGTTCAAATCCAGAAATGAGGATTATGGAGGGGTTTTCTAATTCATGGAATCACAGAATGGGTTGGAAAGGACCTGTAAAGGTCACCTGATCTAACCCTCCTGCCATGGGCAGGGACATCTTCATCAAGATCAGGTTGCTCAGAGCCCCATCCAACCTTGAAGGAAAACCTAAAGGAACTTGGCATGGGGGAAGAAAGGAAATCCTGTAAATAAACCTCCCAAAGAAATGAGATCTTAAACAACAGAGGATTTATCCAAGGCATAATAAATATTCCCAATAACAGTAATAAGTTTGGCAATATAAACACAGGTGCAGCTGTTCAATCAGTGCTGGTTTATAAGGAATCTTCTCCAATTCAATTCAAACAGCAGCAGAAATGGGATCTAAAACTCTTTTATATGATATTTTAAGATGGTATTAGACAGGCCAGGCAGGTTGTTTAGCATTATCACCACACCAGGATTCAGCCTCTATCCAATCTGATGGAAGTAGAACCTTTGGAAGATTTTTTCCCCCCACTTTTCCCCCCACTTTCATCCTATCCTGCAAAAAATCCTAAACTTCAGGTTATATTATATAAACTGCAGAACAAGTTTTATTCAGCAACATAAACTGAATCAATATCCAAAAATAAACCAATCTGCCTTGGGCACAGGTTTGGGTGGACCCTAATTTCAATTTTACTGACTTTGGTGTAAAATTGTGACGCACGCCCAGAATCTGGGGGGCAAACTGCACATTTTGGGCAAAACCCCAAAGGTTTTTTGGGTTCTTTGTGCAGAGAGGGGATTCCCTCTCCAGTTCTTGGCCTGGAGTTGTCCCCTGGCTGGAGTCTGGAGCTTGCCAGATCCAACCCTTACTCTTCCTTATAGAAGCCACTCAGTATTTTTATTTCCCTCTGCTTCTGCAGAACTTCCTGCTCTTTCCAAGAGCTTTTCTCACACCTTTTGGGAAGCTGAACCACCAGAATCAGCCACAGTTACCCCAGGGAAAGTCCCAAACGAATCCAGTGTAACAACATTAACCCTTCTCATTAAAACTACATTAATTTCCCAATGAAACTCTTCCCTAGATCCCCTTTGCCTTTTCCACAGCTGCACCACCTTCCTCCTGCTCCGTGGCTTCCACCTCACCTCACAACCCCCTTTTCCTCTCACTTCTCCATCCATCAAAACCTCTGCAAGAAATTCTGAGCTGCTTATAAAGAGCAATAAAATGTTATTACGTTCAATAACTTCCAGCAGAATCAAATCTTCTTTTGGAAAGAATCTAATTCTGAAGCCAGGATCCACCACCCTTCCTGCAAAGCACAACATATTGGGAGAAAAAGCAACCTCAGCCGGGCTAAACCGGGATTTTAACGCTTGCTTATCCTGGGAGAAATCTCCGACGGGGAATTTAAAACAGGAAAATGCACAGAGGATTTCTGGGATGGCGTTCAGCCTTTTGTTTTACCTACTGTGAGCAAACAGATGATCAGAGGATGGGATAAAAGGCTTTTTCTCTGGATAAAGCATGATTTCTGGAGTGATGGAATAGAGGTGATCAGAGGAAATCCAGCTGCAGCAGCGAGGAAGGGGTTGTATAATAGATTATAAAACCTTAATGCATTATAAACACACAGAAAAGAAGTTTAGTTTGGCTTGCAGGAGTTTAGGGCAGCATGGAGAGACATTAGCAAACCAAAGCAGCAGTGGCATTACTGAGGGATAAAACAGAAATACCTTAATTTTGGAGTATTTCGCTATTAATAGGCTGGCTAAACAAGTTCTAGCCGGGTTTTTGCAAGGAAATAGGCATTTGCAGGAAATTCTGCTCAGCAGCGTGGTGACATCTGAAAATCTGTGCTAATGCAAAACAGTCTTTGATTCCAGTGACCCCAGTCCTCACCCAGGTGGGACCGGGAGCTCTGGCAGGCACATCTGGAGCGCTGTGTCCAGCTCTGGGCTCCTCAGGACAGGAGAACCTTCCTGCGCCTGTGCTCAGATCTGGCAGGCACATCTGGGCTCCTCAGGACAGGAGGGAGCTGGAGCTGCTGGAGCGGGGCCAGAGGAGGGGTGTGAGGATGGTTTAGGGCTGGAGCAGCTCCGTGCCCAGGAGAGGCTGAGGGAGCTGGGGCTGTTCGGCCCCGGGAGGGGACACGGCTGAGGGGGCCTCGCCCACGGTCCCGATGTCCAAAGGGAGGCTGCCAAAGGACGGAGCGGGCTCTGCTCCGGGGGTGGCACCAGAGGGATGGGCAGGGAACGATCCCAGGGAGCTCCCCCTGGACATGGGGCAGAACTTCTGCCCTGGGCAGTGCCCGAGCCCTGAGCAGAGACCAGAGAGGGGTGCAGTGTCCTCGCTGGGGATATTCCAGAGCCACCGGGACACTTCCCTGGGCCCTGTGCTCTGGGATGGCCCCGCTGGAGCAGGGAGTGGGACCAGGGGATTCCCTGGGATCCCTTCCAACCTCACCCATCCTGGAATCCTGTGAAACCGCTCTGCAGGCTCTGGGTGACCCATTTCCAACAGCCAGGTATCTTCTGGAAGACTCCAACCCAAGCTGAGTGCCTTGCTTGGGAATGAAGGAAAATCCCTTTTTACCAGGAGTGACACAGATAAAACAGGGGGGGATGGGCACAAATTACTCCTGGGGAGATTTCAGTGGGACACAAGGGGAAAATTTTTCTCAAGGAGAACAAGCAGCCATTGGAATAATTTCCCTAGGGAGTGGTGGATTTCCCAGGGTTGGGAATTTCAAGATTGGGCTGGACAGGCTGCTGGGCCACCTTGTCCAGGCTGTGCTTTGCCAGGAAAGGTTGGACCTGATGATCCTTGGGGTCCCTTCCAACCTGGGATTTTTGTTTCTATGATGAGGGTATTTCCCTCAATAATTCATTGCAATTAATGACAGCAAATCCGGGCAGGAGATGAGAGGCAGGAATGGCACAGCTTATTTGAGCCTCCTTGTTTGCCCTGTCACCATCAGTGCATCCCAAAGACCTCACTAATGGGAATTACACATTTCCTGAATATATTTTCAGCCATAATTTGGTGCAGCCGTTTCAGGCTGCAGCTAGAGCCTGAAACAATTGAATTCCAACAACAACCAGACTAAAGCGAATTAATGGCACTTGGTTGGGATGGAGAAGCAAGAAAATCCTTCAGGGGAGCAACTGAAGGGAGTTTTTGTGCCAGCAGTCAGGGCAGCACAACAACCTCCAGCACCTTCCTGAGGCACTCTGGATGTTGGTCTGAACAGGGAGAATTTGCCACCTGGAAGAAAAGATATTCCTGCTTCCAGACCTACAACTTTCCAGATGTTGTGTGGTGTGGGACATTCCTCTCCAAAGCTCTTGCAGAACCTCCAGAGGGAGAGCAGTGTATAAAATGAATTACAATATTTACAAGAGGACGTACTGCACAAAGGACTGGGCTGGAATTTAATCCCAATATTCTCTGTGCCATGAAAATCTGATGCTGTCACTCCCTGCAGCACTTACAGGCTCACGTAAAAGGGAGAGGGACTTCTACAGGTAGATAGGGGCAGGACAAAGGGGGATGGATTTAAAATGCCAGAGGGCAGGACTGGATGGGATCTTGGGAAGGAATTCCTGGCTGGGAGGGTGGGGAGGGGCTGGGCTGGAATTCCCAGAGCAGCTGGGGCTGCTCCTGGATCCCTGGCAGTGCCCAAGGCCAGACTGGATGGGGCCTGGAGCAGCCTGGGATAGTGGGAGGTGTTGAAGTTGGAATTGGGTGATTTTAAGGCCCCTTCCAACCCAAACCTTTCCATAATTCCTTTGCCTCCTTGGTACATCTCCCTGGTGAATGTGAACAAGGCGTGCAGAGGGGAAAAGTTCACCTGGTAAAACCATTCCCAAATCCCCCATTTTGTTATTACCATATGACACTCCAGGAAAAACCTTCACAAAAATGTTCTAATGCAAAGTTAGGGCTGTGATGGGGTCGGCTCCTTGAGCTGGGAAGGTAAATGTGACAAGGGAACAACACTTGCACAAACTCCTTTCCACATCAAAGGGGAATCGCTGGAGATGAGCTTGAAAGGGCTTCATCCACATCCTGAGTAATGCAAAGAGCACAACAAAGCTGCAGTTCAGCCTGGCCACGAAATTAACAGGGAAACAGCAGAGATTGAGGTGGCTTTGAAACCTGATTTGCATGAAATAGCCACTCCAAAGGGAGGCAAAGGCTGCACAGCACTAATGAAGATAAAGCAGCTACATTGGAATGATGCTTTTGAAGTGAATCGCCCTGGGCCCCCCTTCCCCTGCAGGTCCTGCCTGCAGACCTGGCTGGGGTGCACAGGAAAGGCTCCTCTGGGGAGAAACCAACCTGGAAGGTTTGCACCAGGCAAACTCTAATGGCTTAGGAGAACACTGGTGACCAAATCCCATCCCTGGAGATGTTCACCCATCCCCGGAGGTGTTCACCCATCCCCGGAGGTGTTCACCCATCCCTGGAGGTGTTCACCCATCCCTGGAAGTGCTCACCCACCCCTGGAAGTGTCCAAGGCCAGGGTGGATGGGGTTTGGAGCACCCTGGGACAGTGGAACGTGTCCCTGCCCATGGCCAGGGTTGGGACTGGATCATCTTTAAGGTCCTTCCAACCCAAACCTTTCCGCTGCTTGGTCGTTCAGATGCCCACAAAGCCAAACCTCGGAGTTGGAAAGTTTAAAATGAGGTTAAATAGCCCAAAACTGAGCTCAAACCACATGGAGTCAGCAGCAAGGGCCTCACCACCAAGTGCTTTAATCTCCTGATTTATCCAAATCAAGATTAATTCCTTGTGGGAACTGAGTCTCCCACAGAAAAGCAAAAGGAACCACGGATTTCTGTCATCATTCCAATGACAGCTCAGAATCTCATTTTATTTTTTATGTGCTCAGATAAACTTTTCACC
>NW_008236807.1:926813-933015 GCF_000691975.1 Corvus brachyrhynchos
ACAAAAACTGATGTTGCCTTTTTTTTTTTCCAGTTTTAAACCAAACAAATGGGAATTGGACTTGGCATCAACACTGGGCGGCAAGAGACTTTTAGAGAGAATAACTTTAAACTCGTGTCTGTTGGTCAACAGCAAAGAGGATCCTAAAGAGAACTGGGAGGAACTTGTAGGATCTTGAGAACAGTGGCCACAATACTACAAAAATCTTGACCCAGGATTTCTTTCTGTGACTCACCTGGGCCATCAACAGCCAAATATTTGGCAACTTTTGTTTCAAAATAAACATGTGACTGAATTTTCAGGACAGGGAGAAGGGCTCATCTTTCTCCCTTGGTTAAAAAGCAGCTACAGACACCGAGGTTTGGCTGATTATTGAGGTTTTCAGACCAAGGGGAGAAAATTGCGGGCTGCAATTATGTGACAATCTTACAAATCACACGGAGCCACCGGCACGCCTTGGATGCCACCTTTGAAGGGTTCAGTCTGTTAATGGTCTGTGCCTCGGTGAGAGCAGGGGAGGGAAGGAGAAGGGGGGCAGCTCTTTGGGTAAAGTCATTAAAATTCCATGATCCCCCCTCTTCCCCTACGAAGCCACAGTGTAACACGACTGACACCAAGCAGGGACACCTGGGTCACCACCACATGGCAGCACAGCACCAGAACGTGGCAAACTGAGATTTTTAAAAAGCTGCCTGGAATCTCGAGGAATGACAAAAAGCTTCTGCACATTTGGGGGGAGAAAAAAATTAAAAAAGAATATAAAATTTTTTTCATTTCTCCAGCGACAGCCAAGCTCTGACAGCTCTTTGGGGGCTTTTGCAGGTCCTGGTGCTTTTACAGCTGTGTCTACCAGGACTCCTCAGTAACACTTCCAAATTAATTCTGACACTTCCCACATGAAAAGCAGAACTTTTGGAAACAGGGGTAAAAGGAAGCGTGATAGATTCAACCATTAAAAAAACCCCCAACAATGCAAGAAATCCTCCTGCTCCTTTCTCCCTCTTCCAAGGCTGGGGTGAGATCTCTGGTGGGCAGAAGGTGCTGCCCAGGGACAGAATTGTGTGGGATCCATTCTGGTTTCTCTGGATGCAGGAATAACATGGAGGGGACACAGGCTCCATTTCCATGGCTTTGAAAGGATGGAGAGAAAGGCTGGAAAGGGCCCTGAGCCCCTCTGGAACAAGCTCAGGTCAGTCTGCTCCTCTCCAGCACAGCTGGTTTGGAAAAGGACATTCAGGGACTCAAGAGCTGTTACTGAGCCCCAGGGTAAGAAGAGAATTTATGGAGAAGGGAAGAGAGTCCAGGATCATGGAACAGGTTTTTCTCTCCAGCCACCCAGACTGCTCCTCTGGATGTTTGGTGTTCCCTCTCCAAGTGAGGCAGGATCTGGGTGGCAAAGGTGGCACCTGAGGTTCGTGCCGATCCCTTCCCTCATCCACCCCCTGGATTCCCTGGCTGAGCAAAGGGAGGGATCAGGAAATGCTATGGAATGTTTTTATGGATGATTCAGCACTGAAGCACGTGGGTTTATGGGGTTTTATCCTCCCATCCACAGCAATTCCATCCCCAAAAACCCTGCTGTGGACAAGCCATCAGCTCCCCCTTCCCTTCTGGATCTACTCAGGAAATAAGTGCCCTCAGAAATCCATGGATGTGACAAAGCCAAGGAGAAGCACATCGCTCAAAACTTTTTGTCTTCCTCTGTTCATCTCCCCAGAGATCTTCCCAAACATCCAAGCCCGGAGCTGCTGCCAGGGAAGATGTTCCAAGGCAGGAAAATGGAGCCAAACAGGTAAAGAGAGAACGACACAGCCACTCCTTGGCACCATGGAAAAATCAACCCATTCTTCCCCCATCTCCCTGGAAACCCCTTCATGTGCTGACACAAAAAGCACTCATTTGATTTCCCGCTCGGTTTTGTGGAATTCTGACACGTCCTCAGTCAAGCAAGATCCCCTCCTTCAATCAGCCCCCATTTTCTGGAGATGCTGGAGAAGGAGGAAGCTGAAGTAATCATTGAAAAATCATAAGCAGCAGCTTTGGCCTAATTACCAGGACTCCTTTGTCATTTTTGTTATTGATTCCACAAGTATTGACTGAACTCCCTGAGTCTCGTGCTGCCGTGAGAAGAACGGCAGCCCGCAAAAAACAAAAAGCAATTAAGTGACCCAATATCCTCTGAACATTTGTGATTGGGAACAAAAAAAAAGAAGGAAGGAAAGAAGGAAAGGTAAAACCTGGAAGAAAACCCCCATTGGTGTCTTCCATAGTCAGCAACAGCTGGATCTCTGTGCTTGGGAGCAACATCCTTGTCCAGCAAAAGTGGGTGTTTTATCTCCTACATTCCCAAAGTGGTCGGATTTCATTCCAAATTCTTAAAACATGGAATGGTTTGGGTTGGAAGGGAGCTTAAAGCCTATCCAGTGTCACCCCCTGCCATGGGCAGGGACACCTCCCCCTATCCCCGAGGTTGCTCCAGCCCCAATGTCCAGCCTGGCCTTCGACACTCCCGGGGATCCAGGGGCAGCCCCAGCTGCTCTGGGAATTCCATTCCAGCCCCTGCCCACCCTCCCAGCCAGCAATTCCCAATTCCCAATCTCCCATCCAGCCCTGCCCTCTGGCACTGGGAAGCCATTCCCTGGCTCCTGTCTCTCCATGCCTTGGCCCCAGTCCCTCTGCAGCTCTCCTGGAGCCCCTTTAGGCCCTGCAAGGGGCTCTCAGCTCTCCCTGGAGCCTTCCCTTCTCCAGGGGAACATTCCCAGCTCTCCCAGCCTGGCTCCAGAGCAGAGGGGCTCCAGCCCTGGGAGCCGCTCTGGAGCCTCCTCTGGACTCCCTCCAGCAGTTCTGGCCAAAGGCATTTTTGTGGATTTGTTTTGGTTTTGTTTCTTCTGTTCCTTTTTCCCTCCCCCTGGCTCTAATTGATTTTTTGACCATCTCAACTCGAACCACTAAACCAAAAGGAAACCTCTCTTATTTCCAGCTGTTCAGTGCCCGTCTCACTGAGCTCTGCCCTTATCACCAAAAACTTATAAAAACGTGCTCTGATTGGAACAATTTAACAAGCAATTTTTATCACCCTTCTTCAGTGGAAAAGAAAACTTCATTCCACAGCAGCACCTGCAAGTGTAACAGAAGAAAGGAATTGTATCCCAATCCTCCAGATCCATCTGCTTTCAAACAGACGAGAAAACTTCCAGGAGGCTCCTGTTGATAAGCCTGGTTTGACGTGGATAGGGATTGCAGGAATTCATTTCCTAGGTTGTTCCAGATATGATAAGAAGCATAAATAGTGCAGAAGAACTCCTGAGTTGCAGATACCTCTCTCTTCATCACTGCTCTCTTCCAGCTAATTGTGATTTTTTAAAAGGAAAAAACCACACATGAATTTTTAGCACTTAAAAATAATGTTATTTTTCAAACAAGAGCTACAGTGTTCAGGGACAGGGCATGTGAGGGCAGGCGTGGTGCAGGTCAAATAAACCACTCCACTTTTCCAGAGGAACAACCATTACTGAGATAAAGACAACGAAAAATATCCTATTAAAATACGTTTACTGCATTATTCTCAACTGTTTGACCAGGGGGAGAAATCAGCAGGTGTAATGAGATGGTTAGAAAAGGCTTGTAAAGGTAATTAGCAGGTGCAATCATCTATCCAGGATTATTCAGAGATATTAAACACAGGGAATGGGATGGGATGGGATGGGATGGGATGGGATGGGATGGGATGGAACGAGCTGTCAGCACTCAGAACTTTTCACTGAATTCAGCTCTCAGTAATAAAGTCTCACAATAAACCACATTCTGAAGATGAAAACAATTCTTCCAAGAAAAGTTTTCCCCTCTGTTTCACAGAATATCGACCTGCTCTTTCTGGTTATGAAACCAAACTAAAATTTAATTTAACTCTGGTTTGTTTCTTGTTTTTTTTAGTGAAGTTGGACAAGGAAAGTGGACGGTCAATTTAAGGCTTTTTGCCTGCAAAAACTCCCCAGCATTTACACCCCAGCTCAATACAAACAATTTCACCCTCTGCAATGTGTTGTAGAATGAAATTCAATGGTTCTTCCACAACTCCCTGCAAAACTTTATCAATTCTGTCAGCTGAGAGAGCACAACTGCAGGGTGGCAAAACCACGGCCACAACTACAGGAAAGAGCACCTTGATGGTGGAAGTCAGGCCCTGCTCCCACCCTGGCCTTGCTTAGAGGCTGTTTTAGTTTAAAAAAGTGAATTTTCACAGAATGAATCCCAGGCTGCTTTGGTTGGAAAGGACCTGAAAGATCATCTCATCCCAAACCCCTGCCATGAGCAGGGATACCTTGCGCTGGACCAGGCTGCTCCAAGAATTGTGCCAGCATTTCTAATTGCACGACAGAATCGTTAATATCCATCTGTTTCCAAATACCAGAGATGAGGATTTAGGAGCGGCGCAGAGGGAGTGATTTCCCTTAACGGAGAGAGGTTTAAGCCATGTCCCACCCCAAGGGATGAGCAGCCCCAGTGGTGGCCTTGAGAGAAGACACGAGGGAGATGTTTGGCTGCAGCACATCTGGTTGTACTCCTCCAAACTGCTTCTCCCATCAAAAACCCAGCCGTGGCACGGAGCCCGTGGCATCACATGAGGTTGTTGTGACTCAAGGGCACAACCCAGCACTTGGTCCTGTTGTCCCTCACCCCACTGGCCTCAGCCCACGGCTCCAGCCTGTCCAGACCCCTCTGCAGAGCTCCCTGCCCTCCAGCAGACCCACATCCCACCCAGCCTGGTGTGATCCGAGAACTGACCGAAGGTGCCTTCGGTCAACTTGTCCAGATTTTGATAAAGACCTTAAACAGGACTGGCCCTGCTGGACACCACTGGTGTAAATCCACTGCCCAGCACCCTCTGGGCCCAGCCATCCAGCTGGTTTTGCACCCACTGAACCCCAGGATCCCTGAGGTTGGAAAAGCCCTCCAAGACCATCAAGTCCAAGCTGTGCCTGATCCCCTTGTCCCCAGCCCAGAGCTCTGAGTGCCACATCCAGGAATTCCTTGGACACCTCCAGGAATTCCAAACCTCCCTGGGCAGCCCCTGACAATGTTTAACAACCCTTTCCATGAAGAAATTCCTCCTGATGTCCAACCTGAGCCTCCTCTGGCACAGCTTGAGGCCGTTTCCTCTCATCCTGTTGCTCATTCCCTGGGAGAAGAGGCTGATCCCCACCTGGATCCAGCCTCCTGTCAGGAAGAGTGTGTCCATCCAGACCATGGATTATTTATCCCTGGTAAGTATCTACCACTAGAACACTTCTTCACTTGCACAGCGGCAAATTCCTCCCCTCCCATCTGGAATTTCTTTTCCTCAGGCTACACCTGCAGCACTCCTGAATTTAAATACCAGCTCCACAATCAAAATTCAGTTTCCATCCTTCCTTTTCCAAAACCCACGGGGTGAACAGCACGACGAGGTTTTCTCACCTGCCCTGGTTCTTGACAATTACTTCGGAAGAAATCTTTAAACCAGAGGAAAAGACAAAGGGAATGAATCTCTCGTGCTCCATCCTCTCTCACGTGAGCACAGCTTCGGTATCCCTGCAGGAACAAACCCAGGGCCAAAGATTTTCCTGCAAAAAGGAAGGAATTGCCTCCCCTGGCACTGAGGGCTGTAAATTGTTATCCACAGACTTCCTGAAGCTTTGCCCTCTCTGCTGTGCCCCCCTTCTGCAATCTCAAACAATCCATTTTTAATGGAATGTTTAAAGGTTTGATGAAAAAGTGGCAAGTATTGACTTTTGCTCCGGCTCATTCCCGCTCAGCGTCGCTCCGCTGATGAACAAGGAATGTGGGATTTCATGGGATTTCAGCAAGGGCTCTTTGGGACTTCCTAAAACCATGGAAATAAGGAACAGGAGAAGATCTCTATGAGCAGTGGGAGCCTCCACTTCCAGCTCTGTTACTTCCAACTCTTGATTTCCAGTTCCAGTCCCACTGTGCGCTGCAATTTCCCTTTTGTAATCCTACAGCAAAGGGAGCAGCAGATTGATCAAATCCAGGGGGACTGGACAGAAAAACAGCTTCTCACTAAATGCAAAGAGAAAAACTTGTTGCTCATAAATAATGGAACCATGGAATAGTTTGGATTGGAAAGGACCTGAAAGATCCTCTCATTCCACACCTGCCATAGGCAGGGACACCTCCCACTGTCCCCGGTTGCTCCAGCCCC
>NW_008236807.1:933268-945455 GCF_000691975.1 Corvus brachyrhynchos
CCATCCCCAGCCCCCCCAGCCTGGCTCCAGAGCAGAGGGGCTCCAGCCCTGGGAGCAGCTCCAGGGCCTCTCTGGACTCTCTCCAGCAGCTCCACGTTCTGCGGGGCTGGGGCAGCTCTGCAGGTGGGGTCTCAGGAGAGTTGAGGGGGAAAATGGCAACACACACATTCATAAATCCCTTAATTATTAATTACTGTTAACATCATCACTAAAATATAGCATTTGCTTTAGAGCTGCTGCTGGAGAAGAAAGTAACCTTCAATTCTGAGAAATATTAAAAATAGAGCAATCTGCATGGAAATGATGATTGACAGAGGGAGAGGTAAAGAGCAACGCTTAAATAATATATGGAAACCTGTAATTCAGCCTGACACAAATTCATTTTTCTTGCTCTGCCACTCCGAAGTATCCAATCAATGAGACAAATCTCCATGGCAAAGCCATTATTTAAACAAAGCTGGCTTGGCTTAAAAATGCAATAATTTGGGCCAATTTAGGACTGTGATATTATGCACCATTTCGCATTGTGATGCGCTGAGAGATCCAACATTGATCTGGAAATGAAAAGCCAACAACATTTTGACAGTTCATAGATTTCCCCCTTTCTCTTTGCCTCCCAATCCCCAGATGCTGAATAGCCCAGCAGCCACCACCTCTGCTTTCCACTCCGGGTTTGTTATCCCTGAAAGCCAAATCAGAGAGACTTCTTCAAAGAAGCAGCAGCAACAAGAACAGATAACGACTTAAATGCAGCTTTAACAATGCTGCTTCTTTCTTCTTTCTTCTTCTTTCTTGAAATAAGCATCTGGGTGGGTTTTTTGTCCCCAAAACATGTTCAATTGCTGCCTCCAAACACATCAGCAAGCTGAGAAATGGGAGGAAAACTATTCCTTGAGTTGGTGGATGGGATCAGATTTTAAGCACCCGACAGGAGTTTTGGTTCAGCTCCCACTTCCGCCCCTAAAACTCCAAGGAATTAAAGATCCGAAGTTGCTCCAGCTGTTTGTTGGATCAAGGCCAGGGGAGCGCAGAGCTCTACAGGATTGAACAGCCCACAAGGATCGGAAAAGGCTGCCCAGGGAAGGGGTGGAATCACCAGACCTGGGATGTTCAAAAAACCTCTGGATGTGGCACGTGAGGCCATGGTTTAGTGGTGAATGTGGTCCTTAACGATTCTTTGATCAATCCCTTGATCTTCCTGGGTGTTCATTCCCCATCCATAAAACGGGAGTAATTATCCTTCTGTTCTCCCATCCCTTGTTTGCCCTCCTTAGCCACATTTCATCCTCTTTTCATCTGCCTGTGCCCTGCTGGGCCCCCACTGAGGCTGAAGGGCTGATCTGTCACTCTAATGTTCATAACAAACAGAGATATTGCACTGGGATAATCTAAAATGGATTTTCACCTCTGGCTTTTGTAGTTTTGCTAATCAGAAAACATTGAATTATCTCCATTTAGCAGCTGTCACTGTGCCACCCACCACTGGTTAAACTGGCTCGCTACCACGGTGACTGTGCAACGAGCAGACAGCATTCCAAGAGAGCTCTAAAAAGGTGATCTGACGCAAAAGCTCCGAGTTAAATGAGAATATTCCCTTTTTTATTGCCTCACAATGGGATTTCAGCGCAGCAGGTACAAGGGAGAGGAAGATGAACTGTCTCCAAACGTCCCCAGAAGACGACGGGCACGCTTGCCAAGAGCTCCTCGTGGCAAGGTGAAATCCATTCCTCGTGTGCTGCTTTGCTTTCAGAGACTCTGACCCAAAGTCCTGGGGGTTTATTGCTCTGTGAATCAGCAACTGCAAAGGCACTGCAAAACAACGGCAGCCCAAAACGTGACAGCTCCGAGGCAGCTCTAATCCAGGAGGGATTTGGGAGTTTACACCGGAAAGTGCTGAAAGAGACGTTGCAAAGTGGAAAGTTTTTTGAGGATGTTTGTGTTCAGAAACTCTGCCTCTTCTGAAGTGCCAGTGCTGGCTCGTGTCAAATAATCACAGGAAACAGCCCAAATTTGGCTTTTTCCTGCTGTGATGCAACCAGGAGCAGGAATCCCTGGGCTGGTTTTGTGTGGAACACCAGAATAGATACTCAAAAGTGCAGGGAGAAAATACAGAACAGGAACTCAAGAGGAGTTTGGTCCTTGCTGTTCCTGCCAATTCTTTGTGGGTTTGGCAGTGATCAAAATTGGGATAAAAGCAATTTACTGAGGTCAGGGCACTGTTCCCTCAGGAAAGTGTCGCCCCAAGACTTACAGGAATAAAAATAATAATTATAATTAATAAATAAAAATCACTCTGATGCTTCCACATCCCCCTTCCCACTGCTTCCACCAAGCTTCCAACCAGCCCAGCCGGCCTGATCAGCAGCAGAATTTGGGAATACTAAAAAGATCTGAAAGCCTCAATGCTGCTGGCAGAAGGACTCTCACGTGAGCTGTGTTTCCTGAGCTCTGTGGGTTGAAAAGGACTTTAAAGCCCATCCAGTTCCAATGGACAGGGACACCTTCCACCATCCCAGGCTGCTCCAAGCCCTGTCCAACCCGGCCTTGGACACTTCCAGGGATCCAGGACCTTAAGAGAGGCTGGATTTTAATACTATTTCACACTTCTCTTGAGGGACCCAAGGAGCTTTTTCACGATCAGGAAGAAAGTTAATAGGCAAACACTGTTTTTATTAAACTGGGTGAAACTTGGAACCACCACCCTTGACAAGGAGCCCTTTAAGGTGTAATTGGAGAATCACAGCAGGTGAAAAAGAAAATAAAAATAAAACCAAAAATAAAACCCCTGGCCTTGATGATATTGTAAAGGTTCTGACAAGCTGGAGGAAACAGCAAACTGCAAGGTGATCCAGCAGCTGATAATGGCTCTGAGTGAGGACGTCTCCTCATCGGGGTGCAAGACAACAGCCAGGCTGTGTGAAACACAGGAATGTGACCTTTTGGGATGAAGAAGCAGAATTGTGGCTGATCCTTAGGAAGAACAGCATATGAACCATCTTGTATCTTTCACAGCGATGGTAATTTAGAAGAAAACCACCCAAATCATTAAATTCTGTCATCTAAAAACAACAAAATGTTCTTCAGTAGAACAATTGCTGTCACCATCTGAGAATTCCAGATCACCTCAATGCACAGATCCTGCCCCAGCAACTCCAGACACTGCCTGCTCAGTTCTGATTCTCACATATTTTATCACTGCCTTGGCTGTTGCTTTTTCCCCCAAAATGCAGAAATCTGGGATTGCCAACCAGAGCTCCTCACCTAATAAGACAAATGGATTTTATTGACCTAATCAAGGAGAGTAACAACTCCACAGCTCATTTCCTCAGAGCTGGCTGGAACAAACTCTGGGGGCATGGGGAGGAGATGTAAAACACAGCCTGTAAGTGATGAGTTTATTAAAGAAATGCCAATGGGATCTGCTTCAGAATGGAACCTCCACGTTCTGCGAGGCTTCCACAGCGAGTGGGCAAAATATTGACTCCCAGCAAATGAGGCAGGAGATCTCCATGTAATAAATCATGGGAAACTCCGTAATTTTTCTCCTTCAGCTGATGAGGCTGTTCTGCGGCGCTGTATGTGATGGGACAGCAAACCAAGGGTTATTCCATTTTCTGCTGCTGGTGTTCAGATGACAGCTTGGCTCTGTCCCAGTCTTTTCCATGGAGCTGTTGTGTCCCTGCTTCCCTAAATTCGCTGTGGAAGGAGCAACTTGGGCTCAGATTTGCCAACTTTGCCCTAATGTTGATGGATTACTCCTCTGAGACCTACAGACAGCTCTTGGGGTGTCCTGTGCAGGGCCAGGAGCTGGACTCAAGGATCCTTGTGGGTCCCTTCCAACTCAGGATATTGCCTGATAAGGCAAAGTCTCTCTTTTCCCTCTGGATGGGTGAAAATCCTGGGAGGGAGGCTTTGCACAGCATTATTGAGGTGCTCAAATACGCAGGGAGAGGCGCTGAGTGAGATCAGTGAAAAGAGGACAAAGCAACCAAGTACAAATTGCTCAAATTGCTAAATATTAACAACAAGCCTCCAAAATCACCCAGACCGAAGCAGCTTCTCTGAGGTAACTCAATTCCTGCATTCAAAGCTGAAAAAAAATGTTAAATCAGGACCAAAGAGTGATTATATTGATTTGTACGCCGTGAACCACAGGAATAGGAAATAAATGAGAAAAAAAACCAAAACCTCACACAAAAAGGAAAAAATGTTTCAAACAATTTCATATATTCCTCTCAGGAGTCCACGGCCATCAAGGCACAAGAAACTTCTGTTCCAAGAGGGAACGATCAGGTTTTATTTCCAGACAAATACCTAACAGATGATTACTAAATTTTTTAAAGACTAATTGGCAAAATTTCAAACCAGAAGTGAAGCCTGAAGAGGGCTGCACGCCCGAACTCGGATATTTCCTGTTCCTAATGGGCCAAATTAGGCTGCTGCTGATCCAGACTCGAGCCTCAGATAATGAACGGGCCCCTCATACCCCAAGCCTTTGATCTCCAGGGCTTTGGACTGGATCCAAATGGAAGTGAGAGCACTGGGCAGCTGATGGGGTCTGCGAAGTGGCCACTGTGAGCTGATCACCTTGAGCTATTTTTAGCCCATTTTAGGACAAGCTGGGCTGAAATGTGGCTGTGCACCCCTGAAATATCTGGGAGAGCTGTGTCACCACTGTTTCTGCTCTACTGACACAGATTCCTGCTTTAAAGAGGATTTTCTGGAGGCAGGCAGATCTTCTGCCTGATGAGCAGAGCAGAAACAGTGGGAAAAAAAGGGTTTTTTCCAACAGAAAGATGCTGTCAAGGCTTCCCTCACTCACCTCTCCTTAATCCCATTTTTTTCTCTCTTCCTTGTTACTGCTGCCCTTAGAGCAACGTCCTGCCTTGAGGACTTTGGACATCACCACATGGAGAGCAGGGAAAGCAGTTCCAATCCATCCCATTCCCCACGTTAAACAGTCACATTCCAAAGGAAAACTTGTTTCTGGGTTCCTACGAGTGCACTGGAAATTAAGAGGCAAAACCCCGAGAGCAGAGAACGTTTCTGGTAGTGGCTGTAGTTAAATATAAAGGTCACCTCCTGGACTGTGCTCCCTCTAGAAACCAACAAATCACTTCTCTTACTGCTGTGACTGTTGTCAAGTCAATTTGAGAAGCCTTCAGAGCTACAGCAAAGGGAGAGGTTTGCAGAGTGGGGACAAGGGGATGGGAGCTTTACCTCTCTCTGTGCCAGGTTACTCACGGCTTCTCCTACACCTCTGCCTTTCCAGCCATAAAAAACAATGACCCCTTCCAAACACGAAACCTGCCAGCTGCTTCTCAATCTTCAGGCAGAAGCCACCTTAGAAATCAGTTGTCCCAATTTAAGTGCCAGCAAACTCATCAGCTGAGATGCAAACACTCAGAATTGGAAGAGAAGCCTCCAGGGAGAGCTCGGAGCCCCTTGCAGGGCCTAAAGGGGCTCCAGGAGAGCTGCAGAGGGACTGGGGCCAAGGCATGGAGGGCCAGGAGCCAGGGAATGGCTTCCCAGTGCCAGAGGGCAGGGCTGGATGGGAGATTGGGAATTGGGAATTGCTGGCTGGGAGGAAAAAAAAGGGGCTGGAATGGAATTCCCAGAACAGCTGGGGCTGCCCCTGGATCCCTGGAATTTTCCAAGGCCAGGCTGGACATTGGGGCTGGGAGCAGCCTGAGACAGTGGGAGGTGTCCCTGCCCTTGGCAGGGGATTGAATGAGATGATTTTTCAGGTCCCTCCATTCCATATTTCTGTGATTATTAACAAATGATAACAAGTGAGGACACCCAGTGCACTTTCATCTTTAGGACGAACCACGTGAACACGAGTGACAGACACTGACTGAACAGCTCACACCAAGTCCAAAAATAAAGTTCTGCCCAACACAGACGCCAGAAAGTCAAACTTTACAACCTAAAGGGAACCCAGGCTAACATGGACTGAGACATCCACACAATGCCAAAGTGCTCATCAATACCCACGGAGAATATTCCACTTCCAAACCGCATCCTCTGGCTTTGTATCCCGCTTTAGGAGCCGTGTGTCGGCGGAAGCAGGGCCTGTCAGAGGATTTGTGTGAAAACCTCTGCGTTCAGCCTCACCCCGAAGCATCTCCCTCATCGTAGCTCCCAGCGTTTCAATACCACTCCACAGGCAGCAAATTGGGACGTTCAGGGCCCCATTGCCGGGAGATTGGGTGTGAAAGGCGAGCGGAGCAATCAGGCACCAGCAGCACTCGCTGGAGTCTCACTGACGACAGCCCTGATGTCGAATGAATGATTTAGCACTTGTTAAACTTCTCCCATTGTGAAAGCAACCTATTATTTTCCTGCTTGTGCTCTGCAATGCCTCAATCACTGACAGAACGAGTGAGTGAGAAATAATAGAGTTCATTTTCGATTGCTGTCGCTCAATAGACGCGTTCTGTGTACCCCATCTGCCACTGGTTCAGCAACAACAGAGCTGATGGCTTTTTCTCATCCCCTTTTCTGATGTTGCACTGATGACTCCTCCGTCTTTAATAGCCCCCAATAACATCCTGGAACACCACAAGTGTTCAATCCAGGTGTTTTTGTAAAGAAAACCACGGTGGTACAGCACTCAGGGGAGGGGTAAGTTTAAACTCCTGTCACAGCAGGATTTACTGATTAAAGCTTTGGGTTTTTGTCAGCTCGAGGAGTGGTGAATTTGATGAAGTTCAAGAAGGGCAAGTGCAAGGTGCGGAAGTGGGTCAGGGTTTCGCTGAAGAAGGGATGAGAGCAGCCCTGAGCAGAGGGACTGGTGCTGCTGGATGAAAAGCTGGACATGCCCTGGCCACATCCACGCAGCCCAGAAATCCAAGAGAATCCTGGGCCAGCATGGGCAGGAGCTGAGGGATGGGATCATCCCCCTCTGCCCAGCTCAGGTGAGACCCCACCTGCAGAGCTGCCTCCAGCGTCAGAAGGACGTGGAGCTGCTGGGCCGAGTCCAGAGGAGGCCACAAAGATGAGGAGAGAAGGAAGCCTGATGGGAATGCTGCAGTCCAAGAGGCAGCTGAGCTGCACCCCAGGCCCTGCTTCACCTTTGCAGGGAGATAGAGAGAGAAGAACTGGGATTTATCTGCCCCAAGGTGGCCTAACACATTTAAGGAGCAAACAAGTTAAGCCAAGAGAACAGACCCTGGACTGATCATCAAAGCTGCAGAGTCACGAGTTCCCTCTGGACTTCATCCTCCCAGGATTTCTTCTGTTGCTTCCCAAGACTCATAACCTTTGGATGTGCATGGATAGCTCTGGACAGCAGCACTTGCTCAGCTCAGAGAAGATGTGGTCACACAGAGCTGCTCCTTGCGCGTCCCTAAAAACACACCAATCCCAGTTTCCAACAACAGGGAAGGAACAACAGACACACGAGGAGGAAAACTGGGTTAATATTATGCTGTTGCCCTGTATAAATCTTTGGGAGGGAAATAAATCTCGTGGAAGGATCCCTGCCCATGGCAAAAGGGGTGGAACTGGATGAACACGAGGTCCTGCCAACCCAAACCCTTCAGTGATTATCGAGGCAGAGCTGCTACAGACAGGAATAAGGATGGGCAGGAAAAGGGAACGGAGGTGAGAATGGGAGATTTCAGCACACTGAGACCAATTCAGGCAGGGAATGAGAAAAGCTAAAGCTGAATGTGTTTTCACTGTGTCTGGACACAGAAAAACACAAAAAATTCTCCAAAAAATGGAGACAACAGCCTCTTGCAGAAAGCTGCAGGTACTCCTGCCTCTACAGATGGGGCTGAATGTCTCCTTGGGAGGGCAAAAAATCACCACAAAACACACTGGAACTGCTTGCAAAGAGCAGCTCAGGGAGCAGGGAAGCTCAGGAATACTCTGTGGATTTGTGCCAGCCTCAAAGAGCAGTGACTTCTTATCCACGGAGCAACAGGAGTTGTTTTGGGAGTCTGAGAGGAGCTGACCTTTGGGGGTACACCCCAGGTGAATTAAAGAGGAGTGGACAACCTTCCTAAGAAGAGGCACAAGCCAGAATTTGTATTTCTATCTCAGCTGACACGAAAAAAAATTGCTGTTGTCTCTCTGCAAAGATTTACTCGAGATCTTTTCTGGGGGCTCACATGAGCTCTGGTGCCAGGGCCCAAATCTCTCCCATCCCACTGTGCCTGTGGGGATCAGCAGCCTGGGATGCAGGGAGGAGGATCCCTATGTCCCACTGCAGCTGCCTCTCACACAGATCCATACCCCACCTCTGCCTGGTGGGAAGACACTTTCCCTAAAAAGGCAGAGTGCTGCCTTTCCAAGAATAAAAAAAACCACGCTGGAATATTAAAAGGAAGATTTTTCCAGTCAGCCCCACTCCAGTCAGAAAAATCCATCGAAATATCGGCAGGTATCATATTCCAGCCCTTCACCAGGAGGTTTGCTGGGAGCAGAGCTACGGATGTAGCAATTCAAAATCCCTGTTAATGTATAAAAACAGTTGTGAGGAGCTGGGGGTTTCCACGATTTCAGACTAAAAAGCCATAAACTGGAGCACATTAAGAAAATAACTGCTGCGCTGGTCTTATCTTTTTTTTTTTTTAACTTCTAATAGCGTGTTTTGTCTCCATCAGCAAAGAACTGCTCTCAAATAATTGCTCTAAATGACTCTTTGAAGGCACATCTCTCTTTGCAAAGCCCATCAAGTTCCAGACAAGTCCCAAATCTTCCCTTCTTAATTTACTGTAAGGATGAACAAACAGAGGGAACTTAACGCAGTAATTACTGCCAGCACAGCTCAGAGAGAGGTGACTTACCCGCGCTCAGAAGGAGCTGCTAATCTCCCCCAGTTCTGCTTTTAGACAGGATTTAAGGAATCCAGACAGGGAATTTACATTCATGGCAGAAAGCCACGCTTCCGAGGGTATCTCTCATCAAACAGCATCAATGTGAGAGAGCCAAAATCTCGTCGTTCCTTCTCAACACCGCGTTTTCTGCGAGTTATTAAAGCAAATAACGACCCAACTGCACCAGTGCTCAGCCCCAGCCTCCTGAACGAGTACAAACAAATTGTACAGACCTTAAAAAACGCCCCCTGTTTATTCTGGATGCCAGCTAAGCTCCTACACGTTGTAAAGTGCTCCTGATCCTGTAATTCACCGGGAAGGCTGAATCATCCCGGGACATGAATAAAGATGAGAGCATTTAACAACACAACAGACTCTTTACCATGTAAACTGCGCCACAGATAAGAGTTAGATCACAAGTGTTTGTTCTTTCTAAAAACCAAGAGAAATATTTTAACCACAAGGATATGTTCAGTTACCTGCAACAAGCAAAGAATAAACTGGAAGAGTTAAAAGATTTAAGAAAGTCATAATTCCCCTTAAGTGCATGGTAGGGCAGAAAATAAAACACAGGTGCTCGTCCCAACCTCAGCCACTGTCTGACACAAACTGAAATTACATTTCACTTCCGCAGACTTGGATGCTATGGAATATTATTTTAGAGAGGTGGCAGAGAGAATTGGAAAGGTTTTGCCATTTTATGTTTTAATATGAACTTCTCAACTCTACACAAGTTTGTAAATAGAGCCAGGCTCTTTTCCAGAGGCCCAACCCCAGTGACACCACTGGGACATGGCAGGACTGAAGGCGTTTTGGAAATCCACATCGTTTGGGTCCCTACAACCACATCAGCATGTTGGGTTTTCCTTCTTTATAGAGCAAGCCTCCAACTGTTCTTATGGAATAAATATTCCCACTCCTGGATTTGTAAACTGGCCTAATGTGCTTAGTGAGATCTGAGAGAGGAGGTCTTCAAGAAACAGAATTCATGGTGGAAACACCAATGTGCACCTGGAGCAGGAGCTCCAGGTCTGTCCAGGTGCACCCGGAGCAATCCCAAAGTCTCCACATCCACACTGAGATGGAGCTGGCACACGCCTGGCAGGTCCCCGAGAGCTGTCGGCAGCTCGTCTGCCAGTTTGGGGCAAAAGGAGCTGGCAGAGCTTCAAGGAGCTCCTTTCACAGCTTTTTGATTGATGGGTGATGCCACTGACCTGAGGAGACCTAGAAACACAACCAACTCCAGCCCCTTCCTTGGGCTGGGCTGACAGGATTGGGAATTTGGCCACGGATGCCACAGGTGATGATGGATCAGGGAGGGTTGGGAGATTTGTGAACATCAACGGAGCCCCTTTGCTCCAAATACTCTGAAATTCTTGAGTGAATATTCATGAATGCTGAAGCACAGAAAAACAACTTCCTTCCAGTTCAGAGGGATAGGAGAGCTCAGTGTTAGGAGAGAGGGGGAACATCTAACAGAGCGAGAAAAAAGACATTAATTCCATGATCTAAAGGGATGTTCCTGGCCTTTCATGTAAGGCCAAGGGACATTCATTCAAACCCCTGCAGCAGAGATACCCAGAAAGCCACTGCTGGGTGTCAGAGGAGGGAAACGCAGCAACTGTTCCAAACAACCAGGCGGGAACAACCCAGGGGCATCTCCCAGCCGTGGGGGTGGATCCATGAAGGACTGGCAGAGGTACTTGGAAAAGGTAGAAAGAATCACAAGCCAAGCCTGCCAAAATTTCAAGCATCTCCCTTGACCATCCTGATGATTTTCTTACCCTGTTTTGCCCCAAGACACCATTAATTTAAAACCCAAGAGATGCGAAGTTCAGGGGGAAAAGAGCTAAAAACTCAACCACCAAATCTTCTCTCCTTTCCTCCAAATCAATGTTTCCTTCAAAAAAACCCCCACAAAACCTCAGCTGGTTAAACCCACACTCGTTCAAACTTGGGCTTAGCCACAAATTTGACACGGATCAATGATACCTCATCCTGAGAAATCAAAGGATCATCAGGAAACAAACTGCTGACCCACAAGAATTTGTACCAGTTCCTCCCAGTCCGAGTCCTCTAATCTGTCTGATAACGCTGACAAAAGGTGTCAGCCCCAGTGAGGCAGCTGGAGGAGGAGGAGGAGGAGGGGGGAAGGCTCACAAAGGAAGAAAGGCCAGCTCAGAAGAGATGAGACCCACAAGGGAAAGGAGGGGAGAGGGAAAGGCTTTACAGTTGGAAAAGAGCAGATGACATTCAAGAGGGTCACAGAGTACGGAAAATGAGCCAGGAGATTGAAAGGTTTGGGGAGGGGGGAAGAGCAGACTTTGAAAACATCCCTTGATGTCTTTTCCTTCACTGAAATGTTTTCTTCACGAGGCCCAAACAACAAAAACATGAAGGGAAAGCTGCATCTCCCGGCTGAAAATGAAGGAATGTTCATTCCAAAGTTGTATTGACTAATTCTCCTCCTGGAGCCTCAAATTTGACGGCACATCCATTTGTTTCCACCCCAGTTCGACGGCACAACCATTTGTTTCCATTCCTATTAGGAAAACGAGGCATGAGGTAAAAACCAGCCTGGTATAAACCTCTTCCCTTAAATTCCACACATATTCCACATTTCCTGCTCATTATAATGCAACTCAGAACCTGATCCAACACGCAGCCTCTTAAATCCCCCCGGGCAAAATCGTCCGCTGGTTGAAATTTGTTTAAAACCATGGAAGTCCATTTATTTTAACTAAATGAGGATCTGACTCCGAGTTCATTCTACGGCGAGTTAGCAAATATGAGGCAATGCTGGAATCTTAATTCATTCAAACAGTAGCTGAGGGCAACTCTGGACATCAAAACTCGTTTTCAATTAGGAAGGAATGGCCCTGGGTTAATTCCCAGCATTACGGGATTTTTAGTGCCATGTGGACAGAGCCACCAAAGATGTGGGTTTGGGTGTCACACTGTGCTCCCATATCAGGATGGAAAGACAAAGATGGAATATCGGGATTTGCCAGCCTGAAGAGCAGCACCATTATTGGAAAAATCAGTGAGAACAGCCAAACACCCCCCTTTCCCAGTTATTCTCCTACAGGACCAGAAACTGGGATTTCTTCCCAGCACAGAATTCCACCAGCAGTTCAGGCCTGGGTTTTCCTCTTCATTATTCCTCCCATCCCCTTACTCTGTTTCTTGAGTGTTTTGGAAAAGCAAGGCCACGCCCCATTCCCAATCCTGCTTATCCCGAAAGATGTTCATAGAATCCCAGGATGGGTTGGGGAAGGGACATTAAAGCTCATCCAGTGCCACCCCTGCCATGGGCAGGAACGCCTTCCACTATCCCAGGCTGCTCCAACCTGGCCTTC
>NW_008236807.1:945476-952280 GCF_000691975.1 Corvus brachyrhynchos
CCAGGGATCCAGGGGCAGCCCCAGCTGCTCTGGGCACCCTGTGCCAGGGCCTGCCCACCCTCCCAGCCAGCAATTCCCAATTCCCAGTCTCCCATCCAGCCCTGCCCTCTGGCACTGGGAAGCCATTCCCTGGCTCCTGTCCCTCCAGGCCTTGGCCCCAGTCCCTCTGCAGCTCTCCTGGAGCCCCTTCAGGCCCTGCAAGGGGCTCTCAGCTCTCCCTGGAGCATTTAAACATCTTACATTGCTAAAGCAACTTCTCAATTCAGCCCAGAGCTGCCCCCAAGATTCCAGAGGGTCCCTCAGCTGAGCCAGCACAGGGACAGTCCCTGCCCTGGGCTGTGCCCACCCTGGGGCTGTACCAAGCCAGGATGTTGTTGATTCCCTGTTTCTCAAACAAAAACCAGTAAGAAACTTCCCTCAATGGCAAGTTTGCCAGAAATATGAGCACTTCTCCCAAAATACTCCACATTGGGTTTTTTAGGCGACAGCAAAGCAAGGAAGTTTTCTCCACTGGATTCCTGCTCTTTGTAGCCTGTTGTCCTACCTAGGAGACCACAGGGATGCAGGGTTTGTGATTCCATAAATGAGAATGGGGCAGATGCAGACACACAAATCAACCTCGCTCACCCAGAGCAATTAGAGCTGGCTCATTCCCGCACCTCCCCAAATATCCAGCATCCATAAAAGCGCCATTAGAGAAGCCTGCCACGTCCCTGAACTAATTTACTTAGTCCAGCAGTTATTTCTGCTCGCTCCTCCTCTCCAAACACAATTCCTGGAGCTTTCTGCAGAGAAATGAGAGCAGATTTTGCCTGGGAAGGTGAAAATCTTGGCACAAGTCTGTGCCAGGCTTCCAATTCCTCATCTCATTTAGGCAGCAACTGGCTCCTTTTATTCCAGGATGTGTATCCAGAGGCAGAAGAGATCTCCCTGGTGGTTTCCTGACGCCAGCCTCCTCCTCCTAAAAATAACCAATGGAGGCAAGATTCCTTTCAAGCGCTGTGTGAATCGCTGATGGGAAGGAGCTCCTGCACACCAAAGCTCACTGAAAGCTTTATTTTCTTGCACAGGGAAAGGATTTATTTAACCAGAACGAAAAAGAGATGGAACACAAGACACGTATCCTCCTGTCCAGCTGGGAATTCCAACCGTCTCAATGATATGTAAATTATATTCGGATTTAATGCGGGCCTGGTTGGAAAAGGGATGAGTCCGAAGAGCCCGTTCCTCGTCCAGTGCATCTGCTCTGGGTGTGCCTGTGGAGCCAACGAGCTTCTGTGACTCAGGGTGGTCACAAATAATCGCTGCAGTTTTCCCCTGGAATTAATTATCTGTTCAATGGTTTCGTTCCCGTTAAAAGAATCCATTTGCTCCACGCAAAGCTGGTGTTTCGCTGAAAACGAAAGGTAGCACCTGAAAATAGAAGTGGTTCATCCAGCTGGAAATTGAGGCAACCTCATGGATTTCTACCATTTCTAATTGTCTGGATGTCTCCAGATGCGTTACAGCTTCCATGATGTGTCCGGTTCTGGGAGTCTCAGGACAGGAGAGCCACTGAGGGGCTGGAGCACCTCAGGGAAGGGAACGGAGCTGGGAAGGGGCTGGAGCCCCAGGAGCGGCTGAGGGAGCTGGGAAAGGGGCTCAGGCTGGAGCAAAGGAGGCTCAGGGGGGACCTTGTGGCTCTGCACAAGTCCCTGACAGGAGGGGGCAGCCGGGGGGGTCGGGCTCTGCTCTGCAGGTCGCTGGATCTTTTGGAGAGATCTTTAGTGTTTGGTTTCTCTGCACCATGAATTTTGGAAGGTTTTTAAGCCCATGAATCCTGGTTAAAGTGCTTCCAAATGCGGTTTCCCATCAAGATCCAGCTGGCCACGGCACGTTATCCCACGTGCAGAGGATGAGCTGGGCAGGGAAGTGTTCCCCTGAGTGACTCAGGGCACAGTGCTGAGACTGGCATTGTTTTTCCAAGGGGTTTGATTTCTTGTGAGTGAAGTTATCTTCTTGGAAAGATCCAGGAGGTTGGTGGTGATTTCTTTCCAATGCAAAGTGTGGAGATGCTGCTTGTGAGGTACACGAGGGTTGGAAGGCAGGAGGGATCCGGTTCTCCACTGCCTTCCGAGGACCAGGATGGCTGGGGGAGCATTTAAATGTCTTTAAACAAAGCATTTTTCATGCTGAGGATCATTTTTAGCCGTTGCTGCTCATTTTCTCTACCGCAGATGAGTGAGGGAAGGATTTCCTTTGAGGAAGGGAAAAATTTTGAGGAATAATTTCTGCATGGAAAGGGTGGTCAGGCCTTGGAAGGAGCTGCCCAGGCAGGTTTGGAGTCCCCATGCCTGGAGGTGTCCAAGGAATGACTGGACAGAGCAGAAAGCTTGTCCTGGACTGGATTTTCCAAGCGGTAAAGAAGCAATCCCAGGTATCCAACAGCCAGCAAATCCCACATGGATGGGACATCAGATCAAACTCCTCCATTCCCAGCTCCGATGGGACACTGGGATTCTGGTGATCCAGCTGTACATTCCTCCCTGCCAGTCTCATTCCGTCCCCATCCCTGTGCTAAGCACGTTGTTAACATTGTAATTCCTCCTTTATTAGATCCAGGTATAGCAACGGCATCCCTGGGAGCCCCGTGAATTCCCATCATTATTCCTTTACTGCAGCTGTGTTCCCCGATGTTCATCACCACCTCACCCCACGTCCCTGTGGGACCCATTATTTATCTTATTCCATTTTACAGCGTGGAGTAAATAAATAGCATTAAAGTGCTAAATTTATTCATGGAAATGGGGCTGCGTTTGCATCCCGGAGCCATTCCCTAAATCAAGGAAATGCTGTTAATAGGCTGCAATGAAGATGTAAAACATTCATTTTAATATGGCTGTAATAAAGGCAGATTGCAGGAGCTGATGATGACATTTCACACGTGGGGACAAGGACGGTGACACTTTAATATCTCCACTTCCTGGAATCAATTCCCTCCCATGCAGCCCAAGAGGGCTGTATTAATTATTACAGCGTCATCTCGAGGAAATTAATTCCAGTCGTTATCAGAGGTTGCACATTAAGCAACAACTGCTTGGCTGCTTGAGCAAATCCCACACCCTGGGAGGGGACAGGAGCGCGGTGACAACCAGGTGGTGACACATCCATTTCCATCCCCAGGCATTTTGTGATGGCAGAGTTGGGTAGGACACAGGATGATGTTCACCAAGCAGAGGAGCAGAGCAGGGAGAGCAAAGCTGTTCTGTGCTGGAGGAACTCATGGCATCAGTGGGAGAGCTGGGACTGAGTCCTGCAAGGAGCAGAATCCCAGTTTTTGGTTCTCCAATTATCAAAGCTTTTTGATAAAGGTTTTGTTTTATCAAAACACTGCTCCATTCCTGGAAGCCTCCAAAGCCAGGTTGGATGAAGTTTGGAGAAACCTGGGATAGTGGGAGGTGTCCCTGCCATGGCAGGGGGTGGAACTGGATGAGCTTTAACATCCCTTCAACCCAAACCATTCTGTAATTCTGGGATTTATATCAAGCGTGCACCTTCTTTAAAATCTCTTCTTATGAATTAAAAATAAATTAAGTTTCCCCAAACTGAGCCAGAGCAATAATGCAGTGAGAGGAACATCTTGGTCCTTCCGCTGCACCGGAACTACTGCAAAGCAAAACTGAGGTTTCCTTTAATTCCTCCTAAATTCTACAAGTCAAATTTTCCCTGAAATGGACTCTCTAAAGCTCCATGTCCTGTGCATGAAGACATTATTAAGTTATTCTCCTCTAAAGAAAATACTGCTTCAACAGAAGTTGGGCTTCCAAGAATTCGGCATCGGAGCCACGGAATCACAGAACGGTTTGGGTTGGGAAGGACCTTAAGGATCATCTCAATCCAGCCATGGACACCTTCCCCAAGGATACCTCCTGCTCTCCCCCATCCACTCTGGGGAATGCACCGCATTCAGACCATAATACTGACATTGCATTTGCATCTTGATTTTATTTTTAACCTCTGAAAGTTCAGTGCCAAAGCCAAGGCACAGAACAGGTCACTCGATACAAACACCCGCCACCAGCTGCATTCCAGAGCTCTCCTTTAGAGCACGTTGATGCTTTGCTTCTTAGGCCATTTTTATTAATTTGCATTATTAAAGCGAGTTTGAAACCAAAAATTAATACACAAGTGCCAAAGTGTGAGCAGAGAATTCAGATATCTGAATTCACAGTGAGGAAAAGAGTAAGACAACAAACTGTGTCTTACTGGAAAGGGGATGGAAAGGGGAAATTGTATCCATTTATTCCTTAGCCAAACTCCTATTTTCATTTATTCATGGAATATAACTATGGATAGCAATTGCATTTTCCCCTTCAGACTCAGTTTTCAATTCAGGAGAGGCAGCAAGAAGTGAAATTTAAAGTTTGCCACTACTGAGCCAAACCCAAAGAGAGTGAGCTCTAATTTTGTGTTTCTCTTGAGGGAGAAAACTTCAGCTTAGAGCGAGAACACAGCCAGGATTTTCCAAGATTTGTTCAAAAATGGGCAGGATCATCCTAAGCCCCACCAGGTACCTCCACCAGAAACTGGATTGAAACAATCAAGAAAACTCCTCCTTCCCAAAGACACCGGAAATCAACCACGGTTTACAGAAGATTCACCTTTAATTTGTGTTTGGTGATGGCCACACAAAGTAGAAAATATTATAAAAACCAATTTATTAAAGCCAAAGACCAGCAGGCACAGACAAAATCAACATGGAAGAGTGGATGGGATGAGGCCAGCCAGCTCCAGGCTGGAAAGGGACACGTTGGGAATGTGCTGCCACACCCATGAGCGAAGCAATGCCGCGACAGAAGGATCCCTCCTGTCCTTCTGGAACCGTTTCTCTCCATGAGCCACAGGAAAATAAAACTTATAAATGTTAATGTGTTGTTTGGAAAGGTCAGGTGAGTATGTGCTGTGACACGAGTCAGGGGGGAGCAAATCCATCTCAGCATCAGGTCACCGTGGGACAGCAGTGACATTAAAGAGAGGAGGATCTGAACCCTTCCCAAAGCGAATCTCTGGCTGGAATAAGGTTTGATCCCCTTCCCTTCTGCTCTGGTCACTGTGAGGTGGTAGCAAAGCACCAGAAAGTTTAGAGAAATGAATTCTCGGTACAACTGTGATGCTGATTTGTGCCAAAATGGTCAGGAAAGAGGAAGAGTCCTTAAAAAAGAAAAGCAAGATGAAAAGTGGGGTGAAAGTTCCGTGATTTATCCAGGATGGGCCGTGGCAGTGGAGGAAGGAATTCTGATTAAAGCAGGTTTAGAGGTCATTAGGGGAGGGGGGAGCAGAGTTGGTGCTGCCCCTTTAAGTCCAACCATCACCATCATGTTCAGCTCTAAACCATGTCCTCAATCCACATATTTTTTGGAACATTTCCATGGATGGGACTCCACCACTTCCCTGGGCAGCCAGTTCCAGCACTTGACCACCCTTTCCATGGAGAAATTTTTCCTAATATCCAATCTAAACCTCCTCTGGCACAACTCGAAGTTATTTCCTCAAATGTCCAACCAGCCTTGATCTCAAACCTGAAATCCTTTGCTTCCACCCAGCCCAGCTCCTTTCAGAAGCTTTCCAGTGGAAGATTCAGGCCAAGGGGAAAAGGCAAAACAAGGATCTGATTCATCCAGATTTAGAAGAACAGAAGAGCCACTGGTGTCTCAACCCCACAGGGCTCTTCAGCACCTTCTTCCCAGAAGTTTCCCTGTTTTCATTAATTGTTGTGAAATGCAGCCAAGAGAAATGAAAATCATCCACCCTCACTGCAATATGTACTTAAAACATAAAGCATTAAAATAACAATAATTATTCTGATGGCAAATTATCCCAATGATTCAAGGAAATGGGGGCACTTTGGATATTTGACTGGAGAGGTTTAAGGAAAAGCTGTGAACTCAGCAAAAGCAAAAGCCAAGGGACTTAAAGCAAGGAAAATCATCACCCTGAGACTGCCTTAGGCTGAGTTTAACCAAAGGGGGGGGTTTAAACTTTTTATCAGTATCAGAATCCTGGGTTCTTCACCCAGAAGACATCATTTTCATGTCATCACGTAATTATAATACACACATGTACTCCACCGCCTTCCTTGGTGAATGCTGAAATTATGGAAATTCTAGGATCAATGGCAAAAATCAGTGGTTTTGAACAACACCCACAAAGCTGCCAGAGTTCACGTGGATGGAAAAGGGGAAGCGGGATAATGAGGCCGTGTCCTTTCTGACATTTATTCCAGGAAGCAGAGAACTGGATCGTGCTCTCCCTTTCAGATGCAACTCAGAAGGTGAAAAAGTCTCTTCACACTGTGCTCACCCCTGGATGGAATTGGTCTGTGGGAATTCATATTCCCACCTATTTGACATGCAAGGCAGCAGCAAATTTCTCACCACATTTCATTATCAGCTGAGCTTTGTCCTTGAGCAGGAGATGAGGAGGAGCCTGAGGAGCCCTTGGAAGGCTCGGACCTACCCAGGCCCACCCAACATCAGGACCTGGAGCTGCTGGAGAGAGCCCAGAGAGGCCCCGGAGCTGTTCCCAGGGCTGGAGCCCCTCTGCTCTGGAGCCAGGCTGGGAGAGCTGGGAATGTTCCCCTGGAGAGGAGAAGGATCCAGGGAGAGCTGAGAGCCCCTTGCAGGGCCTCAAGGGGCTCCAGGAGAGCTGCAGAGGGACTGGGGCCAAGGCATGGAGGGCCAGGAGCCAGGGAATGGCTTCCCAGTGCCAGAGGTCAGGGCTGGGGGGGAGACTGGGGATTGGGGATTGCTGGCTGGGGGGGGGGGG
>NW_008236807.1:952317-962173 GCF_000691975.1 Corvus brachyrhynchos
ATCCCTGGCAGTGTCCAAGGCCAGGCTGGACATTGGGGCTTGGAGCAGCCTGGGACAGTGGGAGGTGTCCCTGCCCTTAGCAGGGGATGGAATGGGATGAGCTTTAAGCTTCCTTCCAGCTCAGCCATCCTGGGATTCTGAGTGGGACACCTCCCACTGACCCATGAATATCCACTTTTTAATTCACCCTGCTCTGGATTCCGTAAAACCAGACCAGACTGCACCAGTACTGAGTTACTGCAGTGATTTGTGTCAGAATGAAAAGAATCTGAAAATCCTCATGTTGTGCCCCAAAACCTTCATGGTGTCCTCAGTGCAAATGAGAGGATTTTGTACAGAAATACACCCAAGAAAGGGACAGTGGTGTGTGAAAAGAGGGGGCACCATTTTGCTGTGCTTTTTGTTCCACAGGAAACAGCTAATCAAAGGGAAGAAAAACCCCAAAGCATGGGATTTGAAGCACAGGGAGCAGTGGAATTCAGTGACTCTCCAGCTGGGGATTCTCCAGCTGCCCATCCCTGCTGGCACCACGTGGAAGCTTCGCTGCTGCAAAGGCCTGAGGATGCCAACCCCACATCTCCACCCTCGGGTGCGCTCCAGCATGAGCCAACCCCAATTCCACCCCCCTGAAGCAGCCAGGCTTCATCTCCCTCCATAAACCCACATTCCCTGCTAAACCCAAAGTGACACCGGAGCCACCCACCCCTTGCCAAGCACTGGGCACAAATCCCTGCTGGGCCAGCAGCGTTTTCCAGATGCTGCACCAGACAGGCAACCCTGGAGCCTGAAACGTCCCTCCTTCCAGCCGCCTTGGCCACCTCCGGGCACCAGGGATGGAGGTGAACAAAGGAAAAGCCAGGCTGTGCTTTGGGATGATGAACATTAATGGCCTGTGACACAGCTGCCCTCTCCGGGGTCACTTGTCGCATGAGGTGGGAATTTTTCCCCCTGAACTTTGTCGTGACATGGACATCAAAAACGTCAAAAGATTTACTGTAAAAAGCATCTCCAGGCCACGTTTAAGGTGACTTCCATGCTTTTGTTTTGCTCCTAATAAACTCTTTTACACCTCCCCAACTACTCTGCTCCTCCCAGCACCAGCTGGGCCCTTGTTCTCAGCCCACCTGCAGCACCACGGTTCCCTATTCCATTTCCTTAAGGGAATACCAACATCTCCTGTGGCTTTCCAAAAAAAAAACCAACCAAAACCTAACACTGGAGTTGTTATTGTGCAATTATTTTTGCAAAAGTTCCATGTCAGTGCTAAAAAAAAAGAGCAACAAAATGACAAGGCACAGGAGATAGAAGAATTCAAACATATGTTTGAAATGTCACAAACAGCAAAGATCGGCGCAGCAAAAGCCACCAGAAAGCAGCAAAAACCCTAAAACTGCTAAATATAATTAGGTATTTAATTAGGAAACCAAAGCATTACTAATGCAGGCTTTAAAATTTGGGGATTTGAAGCATATAAACGAAAGCAAAACCTTTCTATTTCGGGATGACTTTGTGCAGAAAATGAATCTGTAAAAATAACTTCCCACGAAGCACAGTCTCAACAGCCTTGGGCAGCAGCACCACTTTGAGACTCTGGGAAAAAAGAAGTGTAAATAAGGCTCCCAAAATCCACTTCTCGTAGTCAGAGGGACAGAAAAGGGTTTTATGTAAAGAATCTCCCTCTCAGACTTCTGCTTCCGTGGTTTCTTTGGAGCAGGGATGTCCTGGAGGAGGTGCAATCAGAGATTTATTGCGGCATAGCTTCAGCACGGACCTGCAGCAGAGGAATTGGGGAATTGCAGTCCAAAAAGAATAATTAGAAGGAGAAAAGGTGCGGGCAGAGCACAGAATGGAGCCTCAAACTCCTAAATTCACCCTTGTTTCACAGTCATAACCAAAAAGCCACGGATGGGTTAAATTCCAGCAGTTTTGTCCAACATTGTCCTACTTATTTGAAGTAGAGACAAAATAAAATCACCGCCGTGAAATTCCAAAGGGGGAACTCCAGTGTGAAGGTCCATGAAGTGACAGCCACTAATGACTTTTGACAATTTGACTTTTTTTCCATGTGGAGCTGCCGGGAGTTGCCAGCAAGCCCAGGGAACTCTTTGGAAGTGCCCATGAGGGACAGGGACACACAGACATGGATCATCTCCCCGAGCCGGGCTCGTCATTCCCGAGGCTGACTCCAGCCAGAGAGAGATTTATGCCCATTAAACTCCATAAAAACACACTGTCAGTCCCAGTTATCCCAGCTGGATTTGTATGAAAAGGAGAGGAAAACAACGTATTTTAAAGTGTCTTTGAAATTCAACGGGACACGTGAAGGTAAGACAAGTCTCCAACGGGATCTCCCTGAGCTTCGGGAATTGGAAAGATTTCTAAGGAAGATTTAATTTCATCTTCTTTTCGAAAGAAGAAAAGTGTCACTGCTGTCACAGCACTGGACTTTTCATCTCTATTTTTTGCTAAAATACATTAAATTAGATGAAGAGGCGTTTTTTAAATGCCTGGGTTAAACAACAATCCGGGTGAGGATTTTAGGGAATTTGCAATGATGTCATTCCCATCATGAGACTACACATGGACATGTGCTTCCCTGGAGACAAAGAAAAATAAAAAACCAATTTAAACCTCTTCATCCAAAATCTAGGCTAAAAATACAGGATCTATAGATGATGTCTTAATTCATCTTTCATTTGATGCTTTGTTAGACAAATAAATTCCGTATCTGAGTGGGTGTGGAGAATGATGTTCCAGTGCTGGGATATTTAATATGGAATTACTGAATAGTTTGGGATGGAAGGGACCTTTCCAGGTCATGTCCAGGGACACCTCCCACTATCCCAGGCTGCTCCCAGCCCCAGTGTCCAGCCTGGCCTTGGGCACTGCCAGGGATCCAGGGGCAGCCCCAGCTGCTCTGGGAATTCCATTCCAGCCCCTGCCCACCCTCCCAGCCAGCAATTCCCAATTCCCAATCTCCCATCCAGCCCTGCCCTCTGGCACTGGGAAGCCATTCCCTGGCTCCTGTCCCCCCATGCCTTGGCCCCAGTCCCTCTGCAGCTCTCCTGGAGCCCCTTTAGGCCCTGCAAGGGGCTCTCAGCTCTCCCTGGAGCCTTCTCCTCTCCAGGTGAGCACCCCCAGCTCTCCCAGCCTGGCTCCAGAGCAGAGGGGCTCCAGCCCTGGGGCAGCTCCAGGGCCTCTCTGGACTCTCTCCAGCAGCTCCACATCCTCCTGAAGTTGTCCCCAGGGCTGGGGCAGCTCTGCAGGTGGGCTCTCACCTGAATGAGCACAGGGGCAGAATCCCCTTTCCCTGCTATGGGATCAGCCCAGCACTCAGCAGGTTTTGGGTCCCAGCTCACATTTTTTCCATCTTAAACAAATCTTTGGGACACCAGGGCTGGAAGGAATCTGCAAAGGTGACAGCTCACTGGTGTTAATCCTCACAAAGCCAGAATATTGCTATGAAGCAGAATTAATTCCTGCAGCAGTAATGGCACTGTGACACGTGCTTGCATCAAAATTCAACTTTGCTGATTAAACATCTCCAGGAATTTGGTTGTTCTACATCAAAATTATCACAGTAGGTAAAGGTCACCGGCAGCCCACACTTCTGTTCATGAGGCTCCGGGGTTTTTTTCACTCCCTCTCCTTGTCTTGGCCAGACGAGGCTCAGGCCCAGAGCCAGGAGAATACAAATTTGGGAGTTCAGCCTCCCCTGCTTCATTTGCATCTGTTGATTCATTTGGGTGTGGAGAGGAGGGCAATGCAAATGGGAACCTCTGCCTTCCCACAAAGCTGCGCCCCATTTCCCATTTCTCACCAGCGCTTCTCACACAGAAGCAGGGGCAACGACACCTCAGAGAGATTTTCTCTCTGCCACAGCGGAGCCAGAATGAATAATGATCCCTCGGGGATTGACACAGGGAGGTTTTTCTGGATCACACTTTATTCAAGGCACACAATGCTTTTCAAACCCTGTGTGCTTTGAGGAATTCTGCAAAAGCTTTGATTTATCAGCACTCCAGGCATGTTGCTTGTTCTGCCAAGATTTTGGGAAGGTTTAGGGCACTGGAAGAATTTATGGAAAAGCCCAGCACCTTTGTTTTGTTTACTTGACTGACTGATTGGCATCTATAAATGATATTGTGCTCTCAAGAGCTGTCGCCTTCCATTCAAAGGACTCAGCTCCATTACTTCAAAGACTGGATTTTGAACATTGTAAAGCTCTTGATGGTGGGTAATTACAACAAATTATCTGAATAATTCTAATACTGCATCTACTCCATTACAAATGACAACCAGCAATTAAACCCATTCCAGCCTTTCAGCAAACTAAACAGAAAAAACCACTTCACTCTTGACCTGGGCGTGCCTAGAACTGATAATAAGCACCCATTCTGCTCACTCCAACAATAGTTCTCCATCCTTGACAACTTCTATTTGTTGTTTTAACAGGGAAGAGGAGGTAAAAATTTTCCCTAGGAGGCTCCCAAGGCATGCAGATGGCAGATCTTGTCCCATCAGACAATGGGAAAAATGGGTTTTGTGTGGTGGAATGGAAAAACCCCACAGGTGATGGGGTCAGCAGTGGGGTCTTTGGTGAAAAGGCAGCTCAGGGGAGCTTGGATGAACTTTTCTGTCATCAAAGGAAGAAGTTTGGCACCTCTTGCACAGAGCAAAGATTGACCTGGGAGCAGAAAACATGGAGAGGTTGTGGCTGTTCCATCTCTGCAAGTGTCCAAGGCCAGGATGGATGGGGTTTGGAGTGCCTTGGGATAGTGGAAGGTGTCCCTGCCCATGGCAGGGGTGGCACTGATGAACTTTAGGGTCCCTCCAAACCATTCCACGATTCTATAATTCTATAATTCTATTATATTCCAAACACTCAGTGCCATGAAGACCTTGGAATGACTGCCTGGGAAGGAGATGAAACAGCACTTTAGAGCCAGGGAAAGGCTAGAGATCAAAATCCCAATGTTATGAGGAGACAGCAACCAGCAACCGAGGGATTCCCTGCAATTAATTGACTTCTATTACTTTTTATCAACAATTTGCTTTCAGTTCAGATTAATGACTGTGCTGCAGGTCCAGCCTGGTTGTCAGGGTGCACCACAAGACCAATTTTCCCTCACATCCCTCAGCCTGGGCGTATCAAGAGGAATGATTGTCTCAGTGATGGTTTGCAGTGACAAACTGCACAACCCCAAGGAATAAAATGAGGAATTGTCCCAGACTCAAGATTTGCCTCCACCTTTTGCAAGGATGTAGCACGAGGGGATGGTTTTATTTCCTCCCTGTAAGATCATAAAGCTTCACAGTATATAAATTTTCCTACTCTGGGCAGCAGTTCTGAGTTTCTGGCCACCCACCAGACCAGGCTGTCACTCATCCTCCTCCCAAATCCACCAGGATTTCCTCTGGGAGCTCTGGAGAGCTGCTAGAAAAGAAGCAAATTTGACATTTGCCAATATTTCCCCCTTTTTGTTGTATTTAGTGCCATTTCTAGAAGGTCTCCAGTTTTTCTCTGCAGGAGGAACAATTCTGTCTTGCATCCCCTGAACAAGTTCCCTGGCTCGGGTAAAAAATCTCAAACTTGGGTATCCCAAACCCAAGGAATACACAACTTTTGAGGGACCTGCACTTATTTAGCAGCATTATTTCACCTTACAGGGTGCATAAAGCTTTAATTATTTTTTTTTCCACTTTGAAAACACCCTCTCACTGTTACTGCAGAGACAATGAGTTTGCTAAAAGTCACCAAAAATTATTAAAGCCACGAAGAACCTGATCATCACCTTCACCACATTTTACAGCACTGCTGGCACACATCTTTCTCTCCAGCTTTTTTATCCTTCAATAAATCAGCCAAAATAAACCCTAAATAAGCAAAGTGGGTTTGTGTTCCAAAGCATTCTGACATCATTTGGCGTCCCAGGCCCCACCACTCCATTGTTTTCAAGTATTATTGCAAGGATTGGTTCATAAACCGTAATAAAGCTTGGAATAAAGAGATGCTGTCCCTCCATGCCTTGGCCCCAGTCCCTCTGCAGCTCTCCTGGAGCCCCTTTAGGCCCTGCAAGGGGCTCTCAGCTCTCCCTGGAGCCTTCTCTTCTCCAGGTGAGCACCCCCAGCTCTCCCAGCCAGGCTCCAGGGCAGAGGGGCTCCAGCCCTCTTTGCCACCCCAGTAAATTTGATTAAACCACCCCAGCAAGAGCAGGAGCAGAGCTGTCCCCCTCAGGCTCCAGAAGGACTCTTGGAGCTGTCACAGACCTGTCACACCTCCACAGCAAATCCATTCATAAAAATACAACTCGGAGAGACAAAACTGCGATAAAATGGGAAATACAGAGCTTGATTAGTAACAGTGGGAATTTATTACTTTCAAAGGTTTTCCCCTTTATCCTAAATCTGCACAGAATTTAGGACCGTTCACACTTCATCCAAAACTTCATCCCCATCAGTTCCAGCACCAGGATTTCCATGGACAGAGCAATTTCACACGTAGGTGTTAAAGGAATTTTGTCTCTGAAAAGTTGGGAAGTTACTAGAGGAGAGGAACTATGGAAGTGCTTACCAGTGACATTCCACAAAGTGCAATTCCTGCAAAAAAAGTCCTGCTGAGCTATCCGAAATGCAGGATATCTGGGACCCAAAATAACCAAACTAAAGGCCAACTTCTCGCCTGCAATATGTATTTATGCCTATTCTGCAGATCTCTAAAAGTCAACAGAATTTAAAGTTAAATCCCTCAGGAATATCCCACCAAAAAGTTATTTTGTGTCACCACCTGCTGATTGAAAAACCTGTTTTTCCATGGGCTCACATCCCTAAAAGGCTTTTCCCATAGCTCTGCCAGGACTTTCCTTTTACCACGTGCTCATGAAAACGCTGCAAGAGTTTGTGGAGCCACATCTGATGTGTCTGAACCAAAAAATCTCTGTAAAACAGGAAAAATGAGGGTCCTGAGCTGTAATGTCCATGAATTCAGCAAAATGGGAAGATAAAGCTTAGTGGTGAAGGAACTTCAAACCCATTATTTGTAGCTCAGCTCAGGAAACTGAAAAGAGGGGAAGAGTTGAAATAAACAGTTCAGATTATCATAAATGAAAATGAAATACTTTGAAAATCTCCTTTCTTTCCCTTTTAGCATCCCTGGAGGAGACAGAAATTCACCTCCATGCTCCGAGGGAACAGCTCCGGTTTCCCCAAATCACAACATTTTAAACTGTACAAAAGGTTTTAAAGAGCTTTGCAAAAACCTTGCAAGAATAATCCAGGTAAAACACAAAGCTGAGAGTTCCTACAGGAAGTGCCCAGCTCCAAGGGAATTCCAGCTCACTACCAAAGGCTTTTCCCAGAAAACCCTTCAGCTAAACAACACCACCACACTGATATCAAATACAATAATGACAAAAATTTAAATTATTAATCTTTCCTTTCATGTGCCTATTGCTCTGATGGCTCCATGGGGGATGTGGGGTCCAAAAGGCACTGTCATTCCCGGCTTCAGATCTTTGCTTTTAACAGCAAATCCTAAATAGAGGAATCACCTTTTTTTGTTCTCATCAAGCTCCAGCTCTCCTGTCTTCAATCAAAAATTCATAAAGCTTGATGAAAGCAACCACAGGCATTGTATAAAAAATTTTAAGGTAATAATAACATAACGTGGAATTAAACCACAGTGTGTTTCCATCCTTGGATTTCCCCCATTCAGGGAAAACCCTCACTGAAGTATTTTTTGAACAGCTTCTGCAGGCAGATTACAAATTTAGAATTTGTCGAGTTTTTTTCCCCCCTTTTCTTCCACCATGAAAACGAAAGATGCTTTTCTGGTTCTGCCATGGGAGCAGCTCTTCTGTTGCTCTGCAGATTTTTTTAGCAGTGTCAGAGTAATATTTCCTGTATTTGAAATGAAAACTGGGGCAATTAAAGCAAGTTTTAGCTACTACTGGAAGTTCACTCCTCACTGCCAAAGCAGCTGCTTGAAAGGCATCAGCTCCTGCGTGGCAGAATCTCACCTTGCGATTGAGATTTGTAGTGTTTGATAATTACTGTGGCATTTGGGGACACGTGGTGGCCTTGGCAGTGCTGGGTAATGGTTGGACTTGATGATCTTAGAGGGCTTTTCCAACCTGAGTGATTCCTAAATGTGGGTCTCAGTGTGGAACTCTGGTTTCTACGTCAGACTTCTAATTTTGTACCTGAGATGGTTAAACGGAATCGATGGATCTGTTCTGCCCTTCCGGCTTTGCTCAAAACTTCCCTGGCCACACAGTCAGCCCTGAGCTGGGCAGGGAATTGGATGAAGTCATCATTTTAGATCCTGACTGAACTGTTCTGTTCCCAAGGAATAAATAAATCACTGAAAACTCCCATGACATCATCAATCCCCGTGACAAAATAAGACTAACAGTGCTCAGCAATATGGGAAGTGCAATCCTCCTCCATGAGAATACAAGTGAAACACTGGAAGTAAATATAAGGATTCCCAGAGCAGCTGTGGCTGCCCTGGGATCCCTGGAAGTGTCCAAGACCAGTGTTGGAGCACCCTGGGATAGTGGAAGGTGTCCCTGGCCATGACAGGATGGCACTGGATGGGCTTTAAGGTCCCTTCCATCCCAACCCATTCTGTAATTCCATCAAAGGAATGAGCTATTCCTGCTTTGTTGGCTCAATGAGCACAAGCCTGGTTCAAAGTACTTCATTACCATGGAATTACATTAACACTGTTTTCAGTTATTCAGCCCAAGCTCTTGCAAATGTCAAAATTTCTCTGTTCCTTCAGCTTGTATTTCATCCAAGGGGAAGGAGGAGCTGGAGACATGTGAAATTTTTGACAGGCTGTTGATTTTCCCTTTGGATGAAGCATGTTTGAAAACTCCAAACTTGACTGATCTGCTGAAGCACAGTCTCCGACAGACAATATAAAATCAATGCCTCACATATTAAGAAGGTTTTTTGGGTTTTTTCAGCCTCACCTTAAGGTTTTTATAAACTGTCATCTTTAATCAGACACACACAGCAAGACTGTCAGTTCTCGTAAAGCATCGGGGGGGAGAAAAAAAAAAAGCACAAAATGTGAAGCTGTTCCCCATCCCTTCCCCTTGTGAGTCCCTCATCCCTGCGATGGCCCCAGTCTGGAGGAAACCTTTTCTTAGCAGTGTCACAACAACGAGCTCTGCTGAGATGTGTCTTTATCATTCAGCAACGCCGACTTTGTGAGGGCTTGTCAGGGAGAAAAAGGGTTGGGATTCGCCTGCGAGGAACATCCATCCCTGCTGCTGACAGATAGAAAGTACTGAACGTCAACAGCGAGGGACTCTTCAGCTAAAAGCCTCCTAAACACTCATTAAATCGGAGAGGGGTGGGAGGGGGGAGGGAAAAACATTCCGTAGGTGGGTGTCAAATTGCTCCCTTAAGATTCCCATTCAGGTCAGCCGAAGGAAGCAGCGAGTGGATGAGAAGTTGTATGAAGCATTTGTCACGCTCTGAGAGGAGGATTGGCATTTCCAAAATAAAGCCGGGAGTATCCAGGGGAAGGTTCTCCTAGTGGAAGGTGCCCTGCTCATGGTGGGGAGATGGAACTAATTGATCTTTAAGGTCCCTTCCAATGTTTAATTCCATGTTTCTGTAACAAGGATTTGAGATCTCTCGGTGCTGGGCACTGCTGAGAGCCCTCGAGGGCAGTGTCCAGTTCTGGGTCCCTCGTGACAAGAGAGCCCTGGAAGGGCTGGAGCGGGTCCAGAGAAGGGAACGGAGCTGGGAAGGGGCTGGAGCCCCAGGAGTGGCTGAGGGAGCTGGGAAAGGGGCTCAGGCTGGAGCAAAGGAGGCTCCGGGGGGACCTTGTGGCTCTGCA
>NW_008236807.1:962323-968893 GCF_000691975.1 Corvus brachyrhynchos
TGGAAAGGGCACTCAGGCCTTGGCAGGGGCTGCCCAGGGAGGTTTGGAGTGCCCATCCCTGCAGGTGTCCAGGGAATTCCTGGAGGTGGCACTCAGGGCTCTGGGCTGGGGACAAGGTGGGCATCGGGCACAGCTGGGACTCGGTGACCTTGGAGGGCTTTTCCAACCTCAGTGATCCTGGGGTTCCATGAGCTCCTGATCTGAGCCGTGTTCGTCTCACCACAGAGAGGCCCCATCTCCCTACCCCAGAGAGCAGGAAGAGATTCCCTACCTTGCAGCAGCAAGAATTCCATTAACTAAGTGATATTTTCCCACCCTTTGAAGGGGATTTGTTGGAATGTAAGACTTGATAAAATCTGGAGGGTTCCATTTCTAAGGAGTCACTACCTTTAAAAGTTTCCAAATCATGTTTCCTGTGCACTTAACAGCACCTCAGATATTTTTTTTTACTTAACCCTGATCCTCTGCACATTACTCAGACTCAAACACGAACTTTAGGCAGTCAATATTCCAAGTTCCCTCTGCCAGCTTGAGTCAGCCTTATTGATTTCTCTGAAATCAAGTATTTTAGGTTTGACTCAAAAAGCTAAAGGCATCAGCTCTCATTATTTAGCACTATTTGTGCCACAGGAGGACTTGACATTTTCTATCTACTTCACTAATAATAAATAACCCTTACACTTTAAAATACCACATATTTTTCTTAACCTATTTGGTGTGATTTAGCACGGTTTAAATGTAACAAAGTCATCTCATTTTCACAGTCCTTTTGCTTCCCAAAACCCACACTCCCTGAATTATCAAGTGCTAATTTTATAGTGTGCAGCCACAAGACATTACAGCAAATTTAAAATAAAATGAGGTGATTATTATTATTATAACTCTACAGATACACTAAAAGGGGTTATTGGTGAGATACACAGGGGTTCTGAGTCATACACTGAGTTTTAGATCAATTTAGTGATGTAGTTTTGAACCCCAGCAGCAGCTGATGCTCAAAGACCAAAGGACTTTCCTGTCCCCTCCCAACATTTTCAGAAGAAACAGGACTTAAATTCGACAATATCCAGCACCTTTTATCCTGACATACCCTGAATTCAACAGCAGCTTGGCAGGGTTACTCCCATAAAGCATCCCTGCTACACTCATGCACCTGGGTGGATGCACATGTCCTGTACCTTGTGCACTTCCAAGGACAGGGAATTCCTGGGATCCGACAACTGACCATCAGCAGCTCAGAGCCACCAGTGGAGAGGAATATTCTGATATCAACAGGCAGCAAAAGTCCATCACCACCCTCCCTGATTAGTCCCTAAAGCATTTTTTTTTTATTTAATAACAGAGCAATCCCACTTTTATTTGCATTAAAATAACTGGAGGAAACAGTTAATTCCAAATTTGCTATCAAGACTACTGCTTTCAATTATGGAGACTGTAGAAATGAACAGAAATACTTCATTTTACATGAAAATGTCAACCTACTGCTGCTCTCTTCCCCCCACTCCCATCAACCCCAAATAACAAGAGGCAGAAAACTTTGCAGTGCCCTGGACACACCCCAGAGCATTTCACTTTAGTCTTTGCATCCCAAACAACATCAGCAGAGGGAAATCAGGAATTTTGCTTTTCCTTCATCCCTGTGGGGTTTTTCTCACCCCAACACACCAACTCCTTGTTTTTCACTTTCTCTCCAGACTCTGAAATCCAAGGCAGTGATCAGGCACATCCCAGTCCTTCCCACCTGGCAGAGGGGAGATCCCAACAGACCCTGTGGAGATTCAGAGGGTGCCAGGATAATTTCTCTTCCCCACTCCTCCTTCCCAAGGTCACGCCCTGTTGGGAAGTGACTCTTCCTTCCAAATCAATGAGCACTTGGCTTTCTCCTCCATCCTCCAACCCTTTTAATTGCTGCTTGATCCTAATGAAGTGTGGCTGATGGTAATAAATGGAAACCCTCCCGGCCTCAATATCCAACATCCAGCACTGTTCAGCTGCGTTTGCCTCAGCACCACCATTCCCTCCATCTCCCACCCTTCCCATTCCTCCCCTTCCAGCCTCGAGACTGCAGACATCTGTTCCTCAATTGTCTGGTAATAAACACACTCTATAAAGCATATGTAAAATGATTATTACCCCGAGGAGCCAAGTGCCTTTCAAATGCCAGCTGAAACAAATAAGCATTTAAAAAAAAAAATTTAAAAAAATAAAGACATCAAAAAAATCCCCACCAAACAAATGGTATGACAGACATCGCTCAGGCTGTTCCCTATTCCAGAATGAAGAGCTTTGGGATTGCTCCTGGGATTCCTTCTTCAGGAGGGAGATGTTACTCCTCAGCCCAGTAACCCCAGTGCTGGTTGCCAGCAAAGGATGAAGGAAGCAACTGGACTCCTTTGGTAACTTTTATACTTTGGCACCTCCCATGAAATGTAATTAAGGAAAATCAGAGGTGGGTTCTGCTTCAATTTGTAAGTGCAATTAGTTTCCAGATGTAGCTAGGAAAATCTGTTCCCAGGAATCATCTCCTCTAGAACACCCCCTTGTCTCTCAAAAATTCATCTTCGTTTATTCCGCGTGTGGTGCTGTCATTAATCCTGGTAATTAATCGGGGCCTTGGAGTGTCTCAGTTGTCCTTGTGGAAATTAGGGATCCTGAACAACACAATCTCACTTCCCAACTCTGGCTCCCTGCTCTAAAGGAATTCAAAGGCAAGGAAAGCTTTGAAAATCATTTTTAGGTATTTTTCCTTACACTGCCCATGGTTTTAATTAAGAGTTTCTCTAAGCAAACTTTGGTTATTGGAAAGGGGCTCATCTGCACCCTCCCCGAAGTCTGACCCTGTGTTCTTCAAGACGATCTGGAACCAAGCTCCAACTCAGTTTGTAAATAAGAAAGCATTAAAAAGTGGCTTTATAAGCAGCAAATTTGTCCCTGTGCTTGTGCACCTCTGATGTGATCAGCACTGACACTTCTCATACCACGAGTACAAACGAGAGAAATTCCCACTGATGAATATGAATGCTCTGCTTCCAACTCTCCCCTCAACATTTCAGGGCTGAATTATATTTTAAAGCCATCACTTTATGTGATGCTCAAGCTTTAAATCAGCATACCAGGGTCTGGTTTCTCAGTGATCCAGTTTGTTTAATACCTTCAGAAGCACTCGGCTGCCTCATAAAATCAGCAAGTCCATGCAGTGCTGAAGCTCCTCTGGCAACGTATTTATGGGACTTTGATAATAACAAGGGGAAAAAAAACCCCTTGTAAATAAAATATTGATCATTTGAATTCAAACCAGATCCATTTACAGCATGTACAGGGGACAGGGATGAAAGATGAGGGTGGCAGGTCAGAAAGAACCTCGAAAAGGAAAATAAAACAGGTGAAAACTTCACAGCTCTGCAGGAATCACCTCCAGGAGAGCTGGACATTTAAAACAGGACCATCTGGAAGAGGGCAACGAGGATCTGACCAAGAGATGATGATTCTATGATTCCATGTGCTAGAAATTATTGCAAGCATCAATATTTTAACAAATTCACCATACTGAGCATTTCAGCTGCTGGTGGGACAGGCCATGGCTATCCCACCAGGAACAGAATTCCCTGTAGGGAATTACTGTCAGCTAAAGAACTCCTGTGATCACCCCAGAGTCACTGCATCTCATGCATCCCCAAGTCACAGATCATGAGTTAAATCTCTCTGCACATTCCCTGTGTCCATCATTAAAATGAATAAAATCACATTAAAATGGTTTTTAGAGGCCTCTCCTACCCCCAGACTGCCCCATCCTGCAGGGAGAAGAGGGCAAACTGGGTCATTCCATGTTTTCCTTCTTTTCCTGCAGTTATTGATGAAATCCTCAATGCAAGGGAGTGAAGATGTTGCAGGTGGTTGGCACGAAAAATACGCTGTACACAGATACCTTCATCTCGATGCAATTATTTTTTATGAGGCAAATGATTTCTCCTGCCTGTCTTGCAGGCTGGGAATGCAAAGTGAAGTGGCTGGGAGAAGTGCTATTTAAAGCAGAGCACTCGTGTTTCGCTCGGATGGGAGAAAAAGGGGGGAAAAATTAAGCAGGAAGGCAAAGAGAAAGAATTTAAATCAATGGGAAAGAGCTCATCAATAAAATAGGAGCTTTCACCACCCTCTGTGCTTGCAAGGTGTCCGTAAATTCATTAATGATTAAGGAATTGAAGTCCACATCATAACAGACACACCTTGAAGAACAACTGGCATCTCAAGTGTCCATCTTTTCCCATCATAAAATAGCTGAAAACTACAAATACTGCAGCAAATTGAATTCTTAGCACCTTTCTTTAGTTTAAAACAGACAGAGGTGGAAATGAAACTTGCTTATGGAATTCTCCACTTCGTTATGGGCAGGTAGCAATAACTAAACTCTTTTTTCAAGGCAAGAGCTTGCACACCACACCACATTTCAGGATGTTCTCAAGATTATTCCAGTATCTGCTGTTATGAGATCAGACATTTAAATTTGGAGGAATTTATGCACTTTCCATCTGTGTTTTTAAGTCCTGAGAAGTCACAAATAACCAGAGCTCTCAGCCACGGAGGTGTCAGGAGGAGATTCCTTCCTCTGGGGATCAGAGTCCAATTATTTTTTATTACTATTTTATGACTGGTTGGGTTTAGCACTGGAGAGAAGCCCCAGTAGTTAAGTGACTCAGGACAGTGAATTCATCCAAACACAGACAAGGAGGGAAATGCTCTCCCAAGGTGCTGGGACATGTCTGGGGATAAAGGAAAAGTCTCCCAGGGAAAAAGAGGTGGAAGGTTGACATGAACCGAGACAAACATTGTATTATTTAATTTCCACAAAACCAACAGGACAAATTGTTAGAAAAGGAGCAAAATTCAAGTAACAGAGGTGAACGACGCAGTGAGAAGAGGTTTATTAAAGGCTTGCTCTGTTTAGATTCCCAGCTGTGACAATTTTGGTAATCACTGGCTCACTCTGCACCAAGAATTAATTTGCAGTCCCCAGCCCACTGTTTTTTTATCAATGAACTCACCTTGCAGTTTTTAATAAGCACAAAGAACAGCAACAAACCATTTGTGACAGGTTGCAAATAAACTTCACCCAGCTCAGGTCAATAAATGACACTGGTCAGTGACACAGGGTCACCCAGACAGGAAATCCCACCTGGCATCACAGTTCAGTTTGAACAAACGATTAAAAAATATTGCCAAGTTTGTTTTTTTACACCTGTGCACATCAACAACTTCAGAGCAACCCCTTTGCTCTGGGATCTCAGAACTGGAATGTGCCCAACATCTCCGTAAATCAGAGGTTTAATTCTACTTATTCTAATTATTTCCAGCTGTACAAATGTGTAAAAAAGCCAGATTTTACCTGAGGAGCGGGTGAAAGATGATGGTGATGTTCCGGGCTCCTGGTTTGCAGACAAACTTGGATCCGCCACCTTCAATTAAGTTATCATCTGGTCCTCCTGGAAAATAACACGGGACAAGTTGTCTAACAGATCTCGACATCCCTTGATTTTCAGATAGCAAGTGATAATTAAACATTTAGCAAGTGATGATTAAACAGGAATTAAACGCTTCTTTCCTGGTGAAAGATCAGTAATTAATGGGAGGATTCGCTCTCTGTGCCCTCCCCAAGCACTGCCAGGGCAGAGGGAACAATGCAGGTGGTGTTTGGAGGTGACTTTGGGCTCCTTATTCCAGAGTTAGGCACATTTTGGCACAAACCCCACCAAATCCAGGTCCTTCAGGCTGGGTGACAAACACCCAACCCCTTGCCCACGTGCCTCAGGTGTATTTTGAAGCCCACAGTGCTTGGGATGGGTTTGAAGAGCAGCAATTCCCTGAATTTTCCTGCTTCCAAGTGCTGCACCTCTAATTGAGGATGGCACAATTCCAGCCCTGTAAGGCAGCTTGGTTTGGATGTCAGTGACTGGCATTTAACTCATTTATTGTATTTTTAGCATTACTGGCTCTCCCAGGAGTTCATTCCCAACACTGAGTCCTGTAATTCCTGAGTGGAACTTTCCCTTCCCTGAGTTCCACCTGGGTACAAACGGGCTCTCAGCTACGGGAAAAATAAATTTGCTGAGTTTGGCAGCAAAACTCCACTCAGGGAACATCATTTACACACCACAGGCTGCAGGGTTTGGAGTGGCAGCCCTGAGCAGTGTCACTGTGTCACTCCAGAGTTACTTCCACAGGCAGCTCCTGACACCAAAGTACCTTAAATTTGGATATTGGAAGAGGAAAAGAGAGGGGAGGGAAAGTATCAACTTCCTGAAAGCTCTGCATGTCCTGATAGCAACAAAGTCCACTTGGAGCCATTCCTGAAGAAAACATTTTTAGGACAACAGGCCAGACACCCTGTAAGGACTCAGTGGGTTCGGTCGGGACGGACGGTGACAGACGGCGACGAGAGATCTCTATAGGCAGATCTTGGAACATGCGGTTTATTGCAAGGGGCGTGGGTATAAGGGCACTGCTCAGAGCTGCAGCTGGCAGCTCTGAGCAGGCCCAGGAGAGCAAGAGAGTAAGCGAGTAAGTAAGGAGAGAGGG
>NW_008236807.1:969092-976263 GCF_000691975.1 Corvus brachyrhynchos
CTAGTAGGGTCTGCTCTGACCCTTGGACCTGCCTGCAAGCAGAGGGTATTGTTCCATCAAGAGGGGATTCCCTTCAGTGGCCATACCATTGTTTTCCAGTTGTTCAGTAACTAAGACTTGGTATTTCAAAAGTGGCTTTCATTTCGATGTCGCCTGTAGTTTTCATATTCCCAAAATCTTTTGTCAGGCAATCATATTTATAAGGCTTTCCTGTTTCATCTTCCCCAACACACCCCACACATAAACAAATCATCATGGGATGGTTTGGGTGGGAAGGGACCTTAAAGCCCATCCAGTTCTAATTCCATGGGCAGGGACACCTCCCACTATCCCAGGCTGCTCCAAGCTCTGTCCAGCCTGGCCTTGGACACTTCCAGGGATCCAGGGGCAGCCACAGCTGCTCTGGGAATTCCATTCCAGGGCCTCCCCAAAAATGAACTTGGGCAAAGTTTGTATTTCCCAGGTATTATCAAGCCTTTTCCACGTGAACTCTCCTTAAGGGCTGATAATAATAAATACAGAAGCTAAACAGGTTATTGGGACAGCTTTAGAGGCAGGGAAATGACAAAGCTTTGAAATCAAAACTACCCCAGCAGGTTATTGAAGTTTTTGACCCTGACATCTCCTCTGCCTCCAAACAAAAAGGATTTCTCCAAATGGGGAAGAGGAGGAACACAACTGATGAGGAAGTGACTCCAACCTTCTTTTCCAAGGGAATTTTACATCCTTTAGAACAATCAATCTGCACAAAAAGCTTTTGGTGGCTGAATTTATTTGACCCTTCTGCAGCAGTGGCCAAGGACCAAGCAGGTCACCAACACTGGCACTTCCATATCCTAAAGGATCCCTCTAGGTCAGGAGAGTTTCCTACAAGAATTCCCATCACTGGTGTAGATTCAAAGATGTGAGATTAAAAGCTATGGCACTGAACTCCCTGTGGAGTGGGAAATCCTGGGAAACTGGAAATCTGCAGTCCCAACATTTCCAGAGCTGACTCAGCTCTGCAAAGGAACCCCGAGGACACGGAGCTCCTGGATAAATCCTACCCCAACATACGGACTTGGGAAGCACAAAGCTACTGAAGACAAGAGTTTCTTAAACTTTCCTGATGGTATTTAGAAAGAGGCAGCTCTAAAAAAAAATCAGTGGATTTCAGCTGGCAGTTTAGAGAGTGAACCTGCACGACGTGGCGGCTTTAATCGGGGAAGAAAAGAGGCGCGAGTTCAAGGAAAAGAAAATTATTCACTTCCCCTGTTCAAGTCAGATCCTGCAATTTCCAGTGGGCTCTGTGTCTGAACAGAATTATTGAAGAACCCAGCCAAGCATGAGCTGCTGAGGCAGGGACAAGGAAACGCAGGCTCCAATTAAGAGCGGGGTGTTATTCCTGTTCCATCAAGTCACCCTGCGCTAATCAATATTATTGACTGGGATGAACTCCACGGCGAGGAATAAAACAATCTGTCTGATCTGCTGCGCCAGATGATGATAGATTTGAGGAGAACAGAACCCTGGCATAGAGAGAAAAATGTGCTTTTACATCTCCTTGGCTCTCAGCTTTCCACTGATAATCGTGGGTGCTCTGCAGGCAGGGGCAGGCTACAGGAGGAAGGGATTTTGTTTGTATTTAAATATTTTACCCAAAAAAAGATGCTGAGGTGTAAATCTTATTCTTGGTGATGCTTTGGACATCCCAGCTACAAGCCAGCAGTGCAACCTGTTAATGCCATTGCTCCTCCCTCCTCCACTGCTCGAAACACTGGAATTTTGTTGTGGAAGACCCTGGAGAGAATCCCTGACTGGAGAGGCAAGGATTCCTTTCCCTGTGAATTGGAGATCTCCACTAGGGACTCTCCCTGATCGTATCAAGGTCTGAAATGTGTTATTTACATCGACCAGCCATGATTCCTCCACTGCAGCCCCCTCCCTGTGCTGGAGAGCCACCAGCATTCCCATAAAAAATACCCCAGGAATATTCCTTCATCCTGATTGATTCTACCAAGAGCATCTCCTGCAGGGAGGTAATGGATCCTTCTTCCAAATACCCAAAACTGGCAGCTCTGGAGAAAACAGGGAAGGGAGAATCCCAGAATGGTTTGGGGGGGGACCTTAAAGATCACCCAGTTCCAGCCCCTGCCATGGGCAGGGACATGTTCCATGCCCAACGCTGCAGATGAAAGAAGGTCTTGGACCTGTGGGAGAGAGTCCAGAGGAATCCACGGAGCTGATCCCAAGGCTGGAGCCCCTCTGCTCTGGAGCCAGGCTGGGAGAGCTGGGAATGTTCCCCTGGAGAAGGGAAGGATCCAGGGAGAGCTCAGAGCCCCTTGCAGGGCCTGAAGGGGCTCCAGGAGAGCTGCAGAGGGACTGGGGCCAAGGCATGGAGGGCCAGGAGCCAGGGAATGGCTTCCCAGTGCCAGAGGGCAGGGCTGGATGGGAGATTGGGAATTGGGAATTGCTGGCTGGGAGGGTGGGCAGGGGCTGGAATGGAATTCCCAGAGCAGCTGGGGCTGCCCCTGGATCCCTGGCAGTGCCCAAGGCCAGGCTGGACATTGGGGCTTGGAGCAGCCTGGGACAGTGGGAGGTGTCCCTGCCCACGGCAGGAGTGGCACTGGAGGGGCTTTAAGCTCCCTTCCAACTGAAACCATTCCATAATTCCATGAGGAGTGGAAATGATGCCTTTTTTTCTCTCCTTATCAAATGACCACCAGAGATACAATTTGCAGAGCCTCTCAAACCAGAGCTGAGCTGACAAATTCTGCATTGTTGAGGTGCCCAGGAAAATATCCCCGACTTTCCCACCTGTCTGGAAGCAGCACGGTTGCAGCAGTTCCCTCTCAGGAGTGAAGTTTGCTAGCTTAATCTGCCCGGTAATAAATTATGAGGAACAAAAGAAAAACAAGGAAAACTTGGAGATGAAGTGGAATTTGTCACCGAGTTAATGACACCTCCTGCTATGCTGGCAATGAAGTGTGCCCACCTGAATGTCACTGCCAGTGGTGACAGAGACGGGGCCATTAGTGACAGTGTCTGAAATGGAGCCTAAAATGTCAGGCTTCAACATGAAAAAGGGAGATTAGCAGGGAAACTGGAATCTCTGCAGGTGCTGAAAGTCAGAACAAACATTAGGAGAGCTTCAGTTTTCCATTGTGCTTGCTACGTTAAAATTTAAATGTTTGCATGGATATCTGCCATGTTTACAGAAAGTGTCTGAGAATCCCGGGATGGTCTGGGGGAGAAGGGAACTTAAGGATCATCAGCACCACGGGCAGGGACACCTCCCACCATCCCAGGCTGCTCCCAGCCCCAATGTCCAGCCTGGCCTTGGGCACTGCCAGGGATCCAGGGGCAGCCCCAGCTGCTCTGGGAATTCCATCCCAGCCCCTGCCCACCCTCCCAGCCAGCAATTCCCAATTCCCAATCTCCCATCCAGCCCTGCCCTCTGGCACTGGGAAGCCATTCCCTGGCTCCTGGCCCTCCATGCCTTGGCCCCAGTCCCTCTGCAGCTCTCCTGGAGCCCCTTCAGGCCCTGCAAGGGGCTCTCAGCTCTCCCTGGATCCTTCTCCCCTCCAGGGGAACATTCCCAGCTCTCCCAGCCTGGCTCCATAAACCACCCAGGACAGGAACATCAGGTACTGTTTTTCCTGCACTGGTTCACAGCAGTAATTCACTGCATTGGCACTCACACATTTCAATTACTTTCACATGGAACCAAACAGAATTGATCATCTCTCCAATTCTTCTGCATGTCTTGAATCCTCAAACCTCTCTGCTTTCAGAGAATCCCAGGATGGTTTGGGTTGGAAGGGACCTTAACGCCCATCCAGCGCCACCCCTGCCATGGGCAGGGACACCTTCCACTGGACCAGGGTGCTCAGAGCTCCATCCAGCCTGGCCCTGGACACTTCTGGTGGCACAGAGCGGATCATTGCAGGCAGATTTTTCTGTCTGTTCTCCTGTAATGATGATGTTTGTTCCCTCTGTCCTCTCCACCCCCAAACTGGCAGTGAGTGACCCCCCTCTGACCCGCACGTGGGGCTCCCATTCCCTCTCCTGGAACAGGAATGAGGGAGCTGAGATGCACCAGATAAAAAAATCCACCTTATCAAGATAGACAGGAATAAGCTCCAGCCAATACTTGATTACTCCCTTGCTGGAGGGGAGAAGCAATTTAGCGGAGGTTTCTGACAGAGGAAAGATTGCATTTCTTGTTTGCTTCTCTTAATCACCCGCTCTTCTTTTAATCATGGCCAAGTGGGAATTTATAGATCAGACCATCAGGAGTAAGGGGCTGATGGTTAAAAACGCACAGGCACCCAGCTTTTCCCAAAATCAACAGAGATCAGAGCGATGACAGAACTCTGAAAGACCCAAAATCGATGGGGAATTAGGTGGTAACTACTTGTAAAGCACTGGCTGCTGTCAGGCCTGGGGCAGAGGAATCCGCAGGGGCAGGAAGGGAGCTCGGAGATGATTGAGTGACTCCAAGGGCTGTTCCCAGCTTCCAGTGCCTTGTTACCAGCCTGGACAGGGCACAGGGGACACCAAACTGGCATGGCCAAGGGCAGCAGCACCCTAAAGCCACAGGACTCCGTGCTGAGATCTCTCCAGGCACTTTGGAAATACTTTAAGCTCATCCTGAAGGTTATAAAGTTCATAACTTTCCATTTCAGTATTTCCTTCAGTGATAAATTCCCAGCTATTCTCCCAGAAGCAGCGTTTGGGGTGATGGTCCCCAGCAGGTTCCAGCCTAAAATTTTCCAGTGAAACACTACAAATGTTGGGCAGAAATTAAGGCAGAGCTCCTGGCTGGTTCCCAGTTTGCCTCACAGAGCAATGGGGTTGTGCTGGGGGACTGGGACACACACAGGAGTCCAAAGCTTCCAAAACAGGCACCAAACCCTGCTGAATTTGGGATTGGGACCGTGTCAAGCACCACAGTGACCTAAAAGTCCAAACTGAAGTCAGAGAATCCCAGAGTGGTTTGGGTTGGAAGGGACCTTAAACATCATCCAGTTCCAATCCCACGGGCAGGGACACCTCCCACTGTCCCAGGCTGCTCCAAGCCCTGTCCAGCCTGGCCTTGGACACATCAGGGATGGTCAAATCAAGTCAAGTCTGATGGCTGAACCTTCACAAATCCTGTACAGGTATAAAACTGGGAAAGGAGGAGTGGAAATAGTTCAGGATAAAATGATTGGAGGGCTGGAGCCCCTCTGCTCTGAAGCCAGGCTGGGAGAGCTGGGAATGTTCCCCTGGAGAAGGGGAGGATCCAGGGAGAGCTGAGAGCCCCTTGCAGGGCCTAAAGGGGCTCCAGGAGAGCTGCAGAGGGACTGGGGCCAAGGCATGGAGGGCCAGGAGCCAGGGAATGGCTTCCCAGGGCCAGAGGGCAGGGCTGGATGGGAGATTGGGAATTGGGAATTGCTGGCTGGGAGGGTGGGCAGGGGCTGGAATGGAATTCCCAGAGCAGCTGGGCCTGCCCCTGGATCCCTGGAAGTGTCCAACCCTGGATCCCTGGCAGTGCCCAAGGCCAGGCTGGACACTGGGGCTGGGAGCAGCCTGGCACAGTGGGAGGTGTCCCTGCCCATGGGATTGGAACTGGATGGGCTTTAAGGTCCCTTCCAACCCAAACCACTCTGGGATTCTCTGACTTCAGTTTGGACTTTTAGGTCACTGTGGTGCTTGACATGGTCCCAATCCCAAATTCAGCAGGGTTTGGTGCCTGTTTTTGAAGCTCTGGACTCCTGTGTGTGTCCCAGTCCCTCAGCACAACCCCATTGCTCCATGAGGCAAACTGGGAACCAGCCAGGAGCTGGACTCTGGGATTCCAAGCAGAGCTGGAGTTTATTTTCAGGTCTGCAGATCAAACTCTGCTTCAAACCTGAAGGAAAAGTGACTTCCAAAAGCAGGAGAGGCAGATCTGGATTCAAGCCACGGGACTGATGTGCCCTCTCTGACCTTGACCAGGTTTCTGCCCTTCAGTTCCCCAAAAGGGGAATTGAGATTGCGGCTCCAACCTTCCCCTGGCAAAGCTCTTTTGAGAAATGTCGGAAAAAAGGAGTCAACGTTTTATTCACTGTTTTAAATTCATGCTTTGACTTCAGCTTTCCATTGAACACAGAATAATGTCCCAAACTGACCAACAATTCCAAGATTCCTGCCTGAAACAGCTTCTCCTGTGGCACACCCCAGGATTTGGTGCCTGATTTGGATGCAGGCCCCGAGCCCCTGCTCTGACATATTGCTGTGCTGATGTTCCCAGTCCCTCCCCACTCCCCTATCCTGCCTTGTCTGAGATCCAACACCATATGCATTTAAATAAGTTGCTCTTTAATGTTTCAAAACCTGATTTATTAGTTGCTCACACTCCATCTGCCTTGAAAAACTGCGCCGTGCCTCGGCTTTCACAGCCTGCACAAAAGGTTGGGGTTCAATTTGAGGCTCCTTTATCATTTGATCACCGTGTCAGCCACATATGTAAAGTCTCCTTCCAGCTACAGAAATTGTTTAAAATGCATATTTCTCCTCTTTTTCTTCTTGTTGTTGTTTTTTCTTTTTCTCCTCTCCCCCAGGCCACACGACCGAGCAGCAGGCACTTTGATTAATGGATTTGTCAACTTGCATATTTAGGGTTTTGTTGGTTTGCCTAAAACTCCCGTGTGCAGATCCGAGCTCTTCCAAAGCGTGGCTGCAGCAGAATCCCTTATCCCGAGCTGGAAAACGCGCTGGAGCTAATGAGCTGTGATTGCTCACACCCTGCATCCACTTTTCCACTGTTCTCTGCTCTGAGCTTTCTTCCTTTATCTTATCTCCTGTAGCAGCAAATGGCTCCTACCTGAATTTTTTATATCCCTGACATGTTTTCTATTCAGTTTTAATGTCAGAAAGGGAAAAAAACCCACCACAGTGAGCTAACAAAAAGCAAGTGAAATAAAGTAAGATCTTTCCTGACACAGTGTTGTTTGCTGGTTTATTTTCTTACAAGCTGTTTAACTCTTAAATTCCCATCTTTCATTTTTTTTTTTTTTTTTTTTTTTTTTTTATTTAGAAGCTCCAGGACATTTTTAGACAAAGGAACTGGCTGGAATTCCAGAAGGACAAAATGGTTTGGGTGGGAAGGACCTTAAAGATTGTCCAATTCCAATGGGCAGGGACACCTTCCACTATCCCAGGACGC